>NC_059109.1:45109709-45434709 GCF_020740685.1 Jaculus jaculus | reverse complement strand
TGCTCATACTGTCATTTTCCCCTGCCATCATGGAGCTTCCACTTAAGTCTATAAGCCAAAATAAACCTTTTTTTCCACAAGCTGCTCTTGATTGGGTGATTTTTTGCCAGCAATGCAAACCTGACTGTAACAATCCCCATGTGCCTATGACCTTCCAACCTCTTCCAAACCTTGTGTAAGTGCCACTTCTTGGCCAGGTGTGGTGGTGCATGCCTGTAATCCTAGCACCTGGAGGCTGAGGCAGGCAGGTTGAGTGTTTGAGGCTGTGCTGCTCTACATAGTAAGGTTTGATCTCCAAACAGCAACAAAACTGTCATATCTTCAAGAAACTCTATTTGAGGGACTGGAGAGATGGCTTCGTAGTTAAGGTGCTTCCCAGAAAAGCCAAAGGACCCAGGTTCAATTCTCCAGTACCCATGGAAAGCCAGATGCAAAAGGCGGCACATGTGTCTGGAGTTTGCAGTGGCTGGAGGTACTCCTGTGTCCATTCTCTGTATATATATCTGCCTCTTTCTCTCTCTCAAATAAAGTAAATATTTAAAAAAAAAGCTGGGCGTGGTGGCACATGCCTTTAACCCCAGCACTCAGGAGGCAGAGGTAGGAGGATCACTGTGAGTTTGAGGCCACCCTGAGAATACAGAGTGAATTCGAGGTCAGCCTGGGCTAGAGTGAGACCCTACCTCAAAAAAAAAAAAAAAAAAGGAAACTATTTGAAACTCCACTCTGCCTTCCTCAGGTCATCCTAGCTATCCTTAGCCTACTCTCCTTTTCTCCCCCTTAGCATGTCATCTCCTATGATGCCATCATAAATCATAAATAATCAAATCATCATCTCTCTGATTTGCTTAAAATATTTCTGGTCTATCTCTTCTCCAGCCCCCATTCCAAGAGACTAGGAGGTGGCCTAAGCATATAGTAAATACTCAATAACTATTTCTTGAATACTTTATATGAATTTCTTAGGAGGTCCTTTGCTTTGACAAGGTTACCAGAGTTTTGTGGTCCATAAATACCATTAAGAAACAAAAACAAGGGCTGGAGAGATGGCTTAGCGGTTAAGCGCTTGCCTGTGAAGCCTAAGGACCCCGGTTCAAGGCTCGGTTCCCTAGGTCCCACGTTAACCAGATGCACAAGGGGGCGCACGTGTCTGGAGTTCCTTTGCAGAGGCTGGAAGCCCTGGCGCGCCCATTCTCTCTCTCTCCCTCTATCTGTCTTTCTCTCTGTGTCTGTCGCTGTCAAATAAAAAAAAAGAAAAAGAAAAAGAAAAAGAAACAAAAACAAAAACAAAACAAAGTACTTCCAAGAAATAAAGATATTTGGAATGGAATTTCAAATGGGAAAGTGTGGGGGTGGGGAGGGAGGGAATTACCATGGGATATATTTTGTAATCATGGAAAATATTAATAAAAATTTAAAAAAAAGGTATTTGGGGAAAGGGAAAGACTAAAGCCTACTTTTAGCTCTAGTCTTGAAGAACCTTTCTGGCCTAGACACAGCACAGCAGAACCAAACATATATATGGCCCATATTTTCTCCCAATTATCTCCTTCACACCAGTCATTCTGATTTGTATGACTGTAACAGCGTTGGGACCCCTCCTCTGGTCTCAGGAGACCTTTAATGGTGGGCCAGTCGGCAGCTTCTATACCCCACAGCCACACAGACGAGAGAGACCGTGAGGTTTACTATGTAAGTGGACACTGTATGTGGATTACATGCTGGGAGCAACAAGGGCAGTAAATACAGAACAAAAATAAATCATCTTTGAAATGACAACGAAGGGGACTCATTATCTAAGCACTAACATCTAAGGAGGCAGCTGCCCAGCTCTGGAGGGCAGCACCTCAGGAGAGAGAGGCCGATGTTCCAGGTTGCCAGGTCTTCAGTCCTTGTAACTTTTCATCTTTAAGTGCCTTCAGGAGTTTATCTGCAGGAGAACAAAAGAAACTTAGCTGTAGCAGGGAGAAGAAAGGATTCTTCTTCTTTTTATTGGCAGGGTCTCCCTACATAGCCCAGGTGGTCTGGAACTTTTTCTGATCCTCCTGCCTCAACCTCCTGAGTGTTGAGATTAAAAGCATGTACCACTTAAATCTAAGGCTCTTTCTACTTATTCCAAAGAAAAGAGCCAAAACACATCTAGCCGGAGAATAAATAGTTAAGAAAAGGCCATTTCTTGTAGGAGCTCTTTTCCTACAAAGGGAATGGTGGAGAGTATCTGACAGATTGGGAAAACATTCCATTGGCAACACAGACCTGAGTGTGTAGCTTATTTCACACTTGACCTCCATTTACGACTTAACCTGTTGAATAGTTGGAATTTTTCTTTCCAGAACCATCTGTTCTCCATCCAGTAATGCAAGACTTATAGAACAGATGACAGGAAAGATAGCCTATGGCTACTGACCACTGCACAATAGATCTTTCTGGAAATACAGTTGGATTTCATCAACTTATTCTTCCCAAGGGAAGAATCAGTTTGTAAACAGAGGAACCTGCCCACATCACCACACCTGGTGTGCCCTGGTCCAGGTCCCTAAAACCTCAAACCTAATATCAGATGCTAGAGTCCAGGATCCTGCCAGAGTTCCAGGGTCGCAGGGACGCTACACTGGAAAGTGGAGTGTCTCAGCGCTGCTCAGAGAAAGACCTTGGGCCTCTTGGGTCTGGCTAATTCCCATCTTCTCCTGAAGACACTCTTAACTGATGTACAACCATTTCCCCCTCCTTCCAAGGGCCCTTGCTTAAGATTCAACAGAAAGGGAGCAACCTGTAGTGGGTGGGGCTTCAAACAGCAGAAATGTGGTATTTCTGTGCAAGAAGACTGACGTTCAGGGTTGGAGGTGGGTGGAGCTCCAAATGTGGAAACTGTGTCTAGATTACCTGAAGGGCTCAGGACTGAGTTTAGTACTGAAAGACTGGGGAAGTCCAGGTGTATGGTGAGGGAGGGATCAGTCGGAATTCAGCATGTAGAGGGGAACGGGCTCTAAAGTTCAGGTTTTGGACCTGGGGTTACATTCTGGGGCCCGGCATGTACACAAGGGGGAAACAGGGGCTAAGGCTGGGATCGGGTGGCCCCTGCGAGGTCACGCACAGCGCTGGGAGTCGAAACCGTCCCCAGTGATGGTGAGCAGCTCCAGCTCCTTGATGCGGATCTCCAGCTCGCACAGCTCCTCCGGGTGGGAGTCAGAGGCGAACAGGGGGGACGTGTGACCGGGGATCGGGGACGAGGAGGTCCCCTCGGGCCCTGGCGGCGGCGAGTAGAAGAAACGCAGGGGCTCGTAGGGGATGGAGGCCAGGCCCGAGGGCCAGGGCGGAGGGCACGGGCGCTCGCTGGGGAGACACAGGCCGGGCGGCGGCGGGGGCTGCGGGGTGGGGGACGCCAGAGACAGGGGTCGGACTCCCGAACCCCCGCCCGCCGGAGCCCCGCCGGCCTTGAGAGGCACGAAGAGCTTCTTCCAGATGTTCAAGTCACTGAGCGGAGACGACGAGATGCCGCCGTCGTAGAGAGACGGGAAGTAGAGGGGCGGGGCCGGCCGCTGGCTCATCTTGGAGTTCTGGCTGCCGCGCCGCCCCTTCGGCATCTTTTGAATGGGACGCTGCGCGCGAGACGAGCGCCCGGGCCCCGCGTCTCGGGAGTTCGGAGGTTCCACGGGCCACGGCCCCTCGCTGCAGCCGCGCAGGCCACGCCCCTCCGGCCGCACAGGCCACGCCCCCGTGCCTCCCCTCGCTGCAGCCGCGCAGGCCACGCCCCTCCGGCCGCACAGGCCACGCCCCCGTGCCGCCCCTCGCTGCAGCCGTGCAGGCCACGCCCCTTGCTTGCCCCTCGCCGCAGCCGCGCAGGCCACGCCCCTTGCTTGCCCCTCGCCGCAGCCGCGCAGGCCACGCCCCGGAACGTGGCTCGCCCTTGGCGGGCTTCAGAGCCCGGCTGCTGAGAAACATCTGTCACTTCCCAGCAGCCGGGAGCCCATTCCCGCCTAACCTGCTTCCCTCCTCTCATTGTCTCATCCAGACGTGGCCCAAGCCAGGAAACTGGAAGCTAGCGAAGGCTGCTTTTGTCGGGGACAAAACATTTCTCAACCACGTGTCCTTTTACCTCAGCACACTTTCCTCATTACTTAGGAACCTGGGAAAATGGGTGGCTGACTTGGCTCTGTTTCTGACAAAGTTAGTACGGTTGTAGAAAATTCTGGAAAAGGAGAACCCTTTGAATTTGCAGTGGCTCTGAAGCAGAGAATGTTTTACATGAAATGCAGTTTAACTAGCTTCCAAACATTCCTTTTGGGAAGTGACAGGAAAGGAAGTCGTCTGGGCTCCACCATCCTTTATGAGGTAACTTAACTGGGCGCTCTGCCCAGTGGACATGCACGGCTCACGTTTGTGAATAGCCTGAGATTGGAGAAAATTACATCTCCTTGAGGGCGTCAGTGTCCTGATCATTGGTGTCAATGAACAAGGATGGGTGAGGCCCACAAGGGAATGGTACATATGCGCATATGCATAGGAATATGTGTGCTACATATGCGTGTGTGGCAGCAAAGAAAATTAAGTCAGATATCCAAGCTGGTGGTCTTGGACAAGCTGTTTGACTTCTTTGGGCTTTTGCTTTTGTTGCTTGTTTTTGTTTATTGAGACAGAGTCTTGCTATACTAGGTTGCCTTGGCTGGCCTGGAACCTAGCATGTAGCCCAGGCTGATCTCAGACTTGCAGAGGTCCTCTTTTGCCTGCTTAGGTCACAGGCACGTGTCACTATCCTTGGCAAGTTGCTTGAGAGCGCCAGGTGGAGACCTCCTTTGAGGCCAAAAAAGAGGAAAGAGGGCCTGGGTGTGGTGGCGTACGAATTTAATTCCAGCAGTTGGGAGGGGCAGAGGTAGGAGGATCCCTGTGAGTTCAAGATCACCCTGAGACTACATGGTGAATTCCAGGTCAGCTGGAGCTAGAATGAGACCCTATCTCAAAAAAAAAAAAGGAAAGTGGGCTGGAGGGGATGGCTTAGTGGTTAAGGTGTTTGCCTGCAAAGCCAAAGGATCCAGGTTCTATTCCCCAGGACCCACGTAAGCCAGATGCACAAGGGGGCACACGAGTTGGAATTTGTTTGCAGAGGCCCTGGTGTGCCCATTTGCTCTTTCTATCTGTCTGTCTCTCTCTACCGGTCTCAAATAAATGAAATTAAAAAACAATAGGGGGCTGGAGAGATGGCTTAGCGGTTAAGCGTTTGCCTGTGAAGCCTAAGGACCCTAGTTCCAGGCTCGGTTCCCCAGGTCCCACGTTAGCCAGATGCACAAGGGGGCGCACGTGTCTGGAGTTCGTTTGCAGAGGCTGGAAGCCCTGGCGTGCCCATTCTCTCTCTCTCCCTCTATCTGTCTTTCTCTCTGTGTCTGTCACTCTCAAATTAAAAAAAAAAAAATCCATTTAAAAAAAAATCCATTTTAAAAAAAACAATAGGAAAGACTGTTTTACAACCTAAAAAGCCTGAGCCTAAACCAAAAGAAGAATATGACCTAAGGACATGGGCTGAATAACTGTCCCACTAATGAGATATGTAATTATATAACCCCACCCATCCAGTTATTCACAGATTGCCAATGTTATAATTGCCCTCTTGCTGACATCTGACTCAGAAAGGGTACCTCTCCCCCTCTCCGCTTCAACCCCTTCTCCCAGCAGCCACCAAGACTCCAAGGTTGCCATCCCTATAGTTTTCTATTTTTAACTCCCAACAAATTGTCCTCAAGTTCCCTTGTATGTCAGCTTTCAAGTCTTTTAGCTATGACACCAAGAATCTGTTGGAAACGGGGCCTCTGTGTGTTCCACCATGACCAGGCCAAGGCTGACTTCATGGACTATTCTCCCACACCCTCTCCCTGGCAGGAGGCTAGCTCTCATTGGGAGCTATGCCATAATTTAAGGGCCAAGCATTTATTATTCATCTGAATTAACCATTGTGTTGCTGTCTACTTGGGGGTCAGGCATTCCCACTTTACAATGCTCACTATTTCAGAAAGTTTCTCAAAAAATGCAGTCCAAGCTGGGTGTGGTGGTGCATGCCTTTAATCCCAGCACTTGGGAGGCAGAGGCAGAGAATCGCTGTGAGTTTGAGGCCACCCTGAGGCTACATAGTGAATTCCAGGTCAGCCTGGGCTAGAGTGGGACCCTACCTCAAAAAAGAAAAAAATAAAATGCAGTCCAGCTCTTAGGCTTTTTTTCCCCTGGAAGATATGTTCCTATGGACTTGCAAGGGAAGCAAAAAGTCAAATCAAATCACATTAACAATTAAATTAAAACCTTGAGAGGTAATTCAGTGGAATAGGGTGTGCAGATCAGATATCTAGGTAAATTCCATCAATCAGCACCAACTAGTTGTGTTACCTTGGAGTAACCCTGTAGCTGGCATTTACCAAGCACTTACGTGTTCTCATGTCCCAACAGCAACAAGCAACAGAAGTTGACACAGATTTGTGATGGACAGCTATGAGGTGACTCATGAAATTTGTTTTAGTTACTTCTCCTATTATGTGCCAAAGCCCTTAACAGCAATGACTTAAAAGAGGAAAAGATTCATCTTGGATCATGGTTTCAGAGGGGTCAATCCATGACTGACGGGCCTCACACAGTTTCACAGAACATGATGGCAGTGGGAATGTGTGGTGGAAGGCTGGTCATAGCACAGCAGACAGGAAGGCCAAAGGGAAACAGGAAGTGGACAGAGCTAATACATTGTGTGTGGGGGGGACATTTCAGATTCAAACCATAATAGAATGGTAAGCTTGAGAACTGTGTTCAGAAAGTGGGGCGCCCAGGGAAACCTCAGAGAATCCGGAACAGGAAAGCAATCAATAGGTCAATAGGTATGGCCATTGCGGTGGTAGATGCTGTTGCCTCGTTTCTCAGTTGATGATTAGCCTAATCACAACCCCTTTTCTCAGTTCCTTCCCCCGACAGAGTCTAGAAAAGGTAAACAGTAACTTTACCTGTCCCTCTTATTAGCCAGAGGTGATCACAAGAGAGTGCCAGAGGACATGACCAGAAGATAGTTGGGAGTTTTCTGGGAAAGATTTTACTTTTCTAGGAAATGGGACAGATACAGTCAAAGCTTTCCCCTCATTTTCTCTTCCTGCTTTGAACTTGGATGCAACGCAAGTTCTGTTTCAGAGGGAAAGACCAAGAATATCACCCATATACCAGCCCAGATACTGCAGAGCAGCTGAACCAAAGCTAGCAGCCATTTATCCCTGGAGAATTTATGCAAGGAAACCAGACTATATTTGGTTACACTACTTGAAGCTGGGTTGTCTGTTGCTTGCAGCTGAAAATCCTCCTGACTCACAGTTCCTCACACCTGTGATTTTTATTTTTAGTCCTTTCATAACTCAAATGCCAGAGAATATGCCCATTCTTTGGTTTGGGGAGAATGGGTTACTTTTGTTAATGGTCCTCCTGCCAAGACTCAAAGGATGTTGTGCCTGACTGCAAACAGGTTCTCAAATTGTAGCCAGGGCCTAGTGGCACAAGACTGTCATCCCAGATGTGCAGGAGACTAAGGCCAAGAGGATTGTAAGTTCAAAACCAGCCTAGGCAAGTCAGTGATGGCCAGTCTCAAAAAAGGCCTAGCCATGCGTGGTGGCACATGCCTTTAATCCCAACACTCTAGAGGCAGAGGTAGGAGGCTCGCCATGAGTTCAAGGCCAGCCTGAGAAGAGACCTTACCTCAAAAAACAAAATAAATAAATAAAATTTAAAGAATGGGGATATAGCTCTGCAGTAGAGCATTTACCCAGCATGGTGGTTTGAATGTGAATGGATGGCCCCCAGGGCCTCAAGTATTTAAACTTCCTGCTTAAGTCTCCAGCAGCTTACTGGAGGCATGTCACTAGGGGAGCATCTGATTCCAGCTCAAAGGTGTGGAGAGGAGGGCTGGAGAGATGGCTTAGTGGTTAAGCACTTGCCTGTGAAACCTAAGGATCCCAGTTTGAGGCTCAATGCTCCAGGACCCACGTTAGCCACATGCACAAGGGGGTGCACGCGTCTGGAGTTCATTTGCGTCTGGAGTTTGTTTGCGGTGGCCGGAGGCCCTGGTGTGCCCATTCTGTCTCTCTCTATCTGCCTCTTTCTCTCTGTCTGTTGCTTTCAAATAAATAAAAATAAACAACAACAAAAAAAAAACTTAAAAAAAAGGTGTGGAGAGGAGAGTGAGCTCTGGCAGCGTGTGCTTGTGTGCTGCTTATGGTGTTTACCGGCTGTTTGGTGGGTTCTCTCTGCTTAGATCTGTGAAAGGGAGATAGTTTATCTTCTCTCACCATGGATGTAACTTCCCCTGGATCAGTAAGCTTGAAATAAATCATCCCTTCAATGGGGAGCTGACTATAATATGCAGTGTGCAAAAGGGCCTAAGTTCAATCCTTGGTACTGCAAAAAAAAAAAAAAAAAAAAAAAAGTAAATAAACAAGCTCTCAAATTGTTAGCATACCATTCTCTGTTGAAAAGTTCTTTTGTGGGTACTGTCCGGTTCACACTAGTAGAGTTGATGAGTTACAACTCAAGATTCCAGTTCTGGCCATAGTATCTGATCATACCAACATGAGAGCTACTGACCCATACATGCAAATTTTCTTTTTAAAAATTGGATTTACTTGCATGCAGAGAGAAAATGGACACACCAAAGCCTCAGCCATAAATGAACTCCAGATGCATGTGCCACTTTGTGCACCTGGCTTTATATGGGTGCTAGGGAATTGAAGGTCGTTAGGCTTTGCAGGCAAGCACCTTAAGCTCTGAGCCATCTCTCCAGTCCTACATCTATGTTATTTGTTTATTTGAGGAAGAGAAAAAATGGGCATGCCAGGGCTTCCAGCTGCTGCAAATGCACTCCAGGCACATGTGCCACCTTATATATCTGGCTTTACATGGGTCCTGGGGAATCAAACCTGGGTCCTTTGGCTTTACAGGCAAGCACCTTAACTGAAAAACCATCTCTTCAGCCCCACATCTAGGTGTATTTTTTTTTTATTATTATTGACCTGTCTGTAGGTCCACAGATTAGTTGGGGTCAGTGGAGCCAGTGTTGAGTCCTGATCATAAGTAGGATGGACATAACCAAGAGCAGCCAGGGTGGGAACACTCCCAGGGAGCTGATCATAGGAAGGAAATGTACAATTTACAATGAAGGACAGCTCAGTGTCTCAGCTCAGTGTGCTCCTCAGACCCCAGCAGGGCAAATGTAGTCCCTCTCCTTACCAGAGTCTCTGGCCCTACATAGTAGTAGATCTCCAAGGCATCATTGCAGACACTCACCTAGAAGTTAAGGCATTCAGTATGGTCATCATGCTTACTAAACCCAGTAATATGCACATGCATAAACAGGAAGTTTTGGTTGAGATAAGAATAATTGTTCAAATTTTTCTTGAGTCACTTGAAAAAGAGACCTCTGGCCAGTTTCTGTTTCTATCACTGAGTGGGGCAAATGTGAAGGAATTCACTGTCTTAGGCCTCTATGGTCTTAACAACCCCATTCTATTGTGTTGACCAGCATTGGGTGACTGTGTGTCAAGATACTGGAAATCAACTACTTACAAGGAAGAAAATTTACCAAGGTTCATGGTCTCAGAGGCTTCAGTCTATGACTAGCTGGCTTTTCAGACCTGTGGTAAGTGAGCATCCTGGAAGATAGTATGCAGCAAAGCAAAGCAAAGCAGTTTACCTCCCGGTAGCCAGGAAGCAGAGAGAGAGAAGGGCAAGGGTCCTAACATCCCCTTCTCCAATGACCTAACTTCCTTTCACTAGGCCCCCATCTCCTCAATGTTCATGGGGCCCACACCTTTCACACATGGGCTTTGGGGCGATATTTAAGATCCAAACCATAGTTCCCCGATAACATCTTCATTACAGCTTGGGTGCCACTTGCCTGGCCCTTCACAAATGCGTTTCCCTTTAATCACTACAAAAGAAATTCTGAGGTAAGAGTAGAAATCCCATCTTAGAAAGGCTTCGAAAAAAACACAGATATTCTCTCTCTCTCCTTGCAAATAATAAATGCTCCTTTAAAAAAAAAATGAGGGGGGGGGGTTGCTCATTGGGTAAGAGCGCTTACCACACAAGCATGAGAACCTGAATGCAAGGCCCGCCACCCATGTACAAAGTACCCGTGGCTACACAGGACTATAACTCAGTCCTGTATGAGGTGGAGACAGACTTGCTGGGGCTCATTGGTCAACCAGTCTGACCAAAAAAAAAAGCAGGTTCAGGCTGAACCTGACTAAAGGAGACAATGTGAAGAGTGACAATGGAAGACACCGGGCATTCTCCTCTGGTCTCTGCATGCATGTGCATTGGACACAACCACATCTGCATACATATGTGCCCACACTATACATACAACACACAAATACCATGCCACACATACACACCACCACCCCCTCAAAAGAAAAGCTATTTATAATCAGAGACATAGCCAATTTGTGGAAGAAACCGGATTTGGACCCAAACCCCCCGAATCCTCAGCTACTAAACCCACATACTTTAACTGCTGCTATGCTGAAATACCTAGGAAAAACAGTAGGCATTTAGAAACAATGTGTAAGACACAATGTTTTGAAAAGAGCTTGTTTCCAGAAAGGCCTGAAGAAGTCCTGTAAAGATCACTGTTGGGGGAACTTTTACTGTGTAGTCTCAGGGTGGCCTTGAACTCAGTGATCCTCCTACCTCTGCCTCCCAAGTGCTGGGATTAAAGGTGTGTGCCACCACACTGGGCTTTGATAGGTAACTTTCAAATTAAACTCACACACACACACACTAAAAAACCTGCATGTGTCTTCTAAACAAAGGCAAGAATTGATTTCTTCAAAGCACAAAAGCCATCAGGCCCTTTTCCAAGCTTCCTCCGGAAGTTAGCCTGTAGGGCCCCGAATACTATACAAATAGGCAGGGTTTAGAGAGTGGCTGGCCTGAGGAGCTGAGGGTGAATCCTGTAACTTTATCAATGTGGGTGGGCTTGAGCAAGTCAGCTAATTCCTCCAAATATAGTTCTGCTACACAGAGTGAGATGGCAGTGTGGATGAAAGTGCACTGTAAGCTCTGCGCCCAAACTTACCTTCATCACAGTAACTGTCAGGTGAGTATGAACTTTATAGACAGGTCAGCCTTCTTTTTAAAGAAAAGAGAAATTTAAGTGAGACAGACAGATCCAGAGTGGGCCAATGCTACTCCAGATGCGTGTACCACTCTGTTAAATTGGGTTTTACGAGGGTCCTGGGGGATTGACCTGGGGCCGGCGCTTTGCAAACAAGCGTCTTTAGCCACTGGGTCAGGGGTTGTTGGCAAGTGGCAGAAAATAATGTGAGCTCACAGGCTTTGAAGGCTCATAAGGGACTTACCAAGTGTGAGATAAAAATCATAAATCTGCTTCATTTTCTCAGGTCCAAGCTCAAAAGATGAAGACAAATATTATGCAGGCTCTTATTCTGTCAAGACGCACAGAGCGGGATGTGCCCGATGGGCCACACTGCAGAGATACAGGAGGAATATGCCCGTACCTTGATGTCCAGTACTTCCAGACGAAGATGGTACTGGTCATGGATAGAGTAGCCAGATCCTGCTGTCGAGAACTGCCCTTTCCTTGGGTGGGGTGTAGCTCAGTGGTAGAATGACTGCCTAGCATACACAGGCCCTGGCTGCAATCCGCAGGACCAACATAATACACGTGCATATGTACCTGGATTTTTTTAATAAAATATTTTTACTTATGGGAAAGAGACAGTATGGGTATGCCAGAGCCTCCTGCCACTGCAAACAAACTCCAGATGCATGCGTCACTATGCATCTGGCTTTACATGGGTACTGGGGAACTAAACCCAGGCCATCAGACTTTGCAAGCAAGTGCCTTCAATCACTTGCCTGCAGGGCCTAACGACAGGCTTTGATCCCCCAGTATCCACTTAAAGCCTGATGCACAAGATGACACCTGTATCTGGAGTTCCTTTGCAGTGACTAGAGGACCTAACACACCCATTCTCTTTCTCTCCTTACAAATTAATAAAAAATAAAAATAAAAAGGAACTACCTTTTCCTCAATGAACTCTGGCCAACAAATGAATCCATGCCCCCAAGATTTTATACTGGAATATGAATCTTGAATTTCTGACTTTTTGGAGTCTGGATGCATTTTCCCCCTATCCAAAATACTAATTTTCTGCTTAAGTCAAAATCAGATCTTGTTTCTCAGCACTCACATGAAAGGCCTTCTTGCTCTGCTTAGTCAGTGGCTAGAGGTGTGGTCAGTACTTCCTCAGAGAAAAAGACCCTTCTGAATCATGCCTGTAGAGTCATCTTAGAACAAAGAATTCATCAGATGAAGCAAGGAAAAACAGAACACGGAGCACCAAGGCAACCTGAGCTGGTGATGAGGAAGTCTTGGTTATGAAAACTGGTATCACCCAACAACTTTTCTGTCTGTTGCTACCACAGAGCATACTGCATACACTATGCCCCAATAAACACACTCATCCATTTGCTCAGAGTTTATTTTTAGTAAAGCATCATAATTACATTGTTTTCTAAAAGATGACATAAAGCATTCGATTGTGTAACAGGTTATATTATATAATCAAGAGCTTTTTTTTTTTTTAAAGTAAGTGAAGAAGTTCTTTCGCCAAGGTCAAGCTATGTGGTTAAATACAGCCACAATTATAATAAGAACAGATGTGATTAAGTCTACTGGGTCTTGGGAATTATTCACTAGCAAATCCACAGGGAAGAAGAAAAAATGTTACCTTTTTACCCTTTCTTAGGATAAAGGCAAAGCTTCCAAAAGCTTTGCTGTTCATGGCTATGCTAATAAGCCTTACAAATGTACTTCATATGACCAGTGCAGAACTAGCTAGAAGTCAACAAGCCAAGCGCAGGCAGGCAAAGTATACTTGCCCATCTGTTGCTATTAATAATGCTTTGAGGTTTCAAGAGGCAGCTCCAAGTTCTGCTCCTATTGCATTCACTCAACATATGCATACACATCAAGGGTCTTCCTACTAGTAACATTTAAAATAAGCACACTTAAGACTACCTGTCGTGTGGCCTAAAATACTTATTAATTATGTGCAACAAATCAAGATACCCATCTTTAAAGGAAAAACAAAGGAATGGGCATAGTTTAACACACCATTAGCTTAGTCAATTAAACTTGTCTAGTGAAAACTAGCAAAGTCTACACAAAAACTCAAATCTTAGCCTCTGACACTTGCTTGGTTGAGGTGGGTTCTTTTACTGTTGTTTTTCTAAAAAAAATTTTTTATTTATTTGAAAGAAGGGGAGGGAGAAAAGAGAGAATGAGAATAGGTGTACCACAGCCTCCTGCCATTGCAAAGGAACCTGAGACACATGTGCTACCTGGTACACTGGTGAATCGAACCTAGGCCGTCAGGCTTTATAAACAAGCGCCTTTAACCACGGAACCATCTCTCTAGCCTTGTTTGTGAAACAGGGTTCATTATGTAGTCCTGGCTGGCCTGGAACTTGTACAATCCTAAGTGCTGGGATTACTCAGGCCTGCACCACCACACCCATGCCCTCTGTCTGTCTGGATTGCTGACTCCCTTCCCTCCATGCATCTTCTAGCTCAGGGCAGAACAGTGATTTTTACACACAAAGAATCTCATTGCTTGAGTTTGGGGTGTGGCTCAGGGGTAGAGCACTTACCTAGCATGTTCATGGCCTTGGGTGTGAGCCCCAGCACTGATAGCCCATATCTGGAATACACAGCACACCTACATGGCAATTCAAAAGCCGTGCATGACAAAATGCTGCAAAAAATCTCCCCAGGCCACCCCACCCCCAAAGGTACTGATCATAGTAGTTAGCTAGATACAAGGATCCATAGGATATTCCTGAGGGTCACCAAGAACCCACTTCAGCTGTCAGTGCAAAGCTGATCCTTTGAAGAGCAGAGGGAGATGTGCGTAATCCACTGGAATTGCATGTACATGACTCTTGAATGCCTTCCCTGTGCAGAACATTCTTCAAAGACACTGGATGCCTTTCTCTTATCCAAGGTATCCATGTGAATTTTATTATTTCCCAATAGAATCCAACTGGAAAACAATAAAGGCTTTGAAGTGCAGTAGCAACAACAGCAAGGGAAAAGGGGAAGTTACAGAAGGGAGGAGTTTAAGAATGTCCCTCCTGGTGACTTGTCCCTCTTGGTGATGACTTAGAGACAAAGGTTCCAGCCGGCTACCAGAACCAAGGTGGTCAGCAGTGACATCTTCTCTTGGAAGGGGGCAGCCCCTTTTTCCTCATTTTCTTCCAACTTAGCGTTACACATGTCTTTCTGGCAGCACCTGTACTTTAAGTTGGACAATCCTAGTCTGGTCGAAATGAATCTGGAATTACAGTCCGAGAACCTCCAACACTGTTGATATACTTGCTTGTCTGTGGAGAGAGATACTAAGGATAAGTCACATAGGTACCTGCTGCTGAGCCTACCCTTCTATGTCTTGGAACAGCACTAATTGCTGTTTAAACGGAAAATTTTCTAATATCATAGCTACCAGGAATTTTTTTGTTTGCATTTTTTTTTTTTTTTTTTTTGAAGCAGGGTCTCTCTCTAACCCAGGCTGAACTGGAACTCACTTTGTAACCCACACTGACCTCAAACTCATAGCAATCTTCCTACCTCAGACTCCAGAGTGCTGGGATTTAAAGTCACGCACCACCACACTCACCTTCCAACTTTTTAAATTGTGAGTGTGGGTGTGTACATGCTACGCACACATGTAAAGGTCAGAGGACCACTTTCAGGTGGTCCTTCTCTTCTCACCTTGTTTGAGATAGGGGTCCTCTTCCTGGATGCTCTGCTATTTTGCTGGCTGAGCATGCCATGAGATTTTTAGGAAATTCTTCTGTCTTAGCCTCCCATCTAGCAGGCAGCATCAGTGTGCTGAGAGAAGCCCACCACAACCTCCAGCTTGAGCTCTCACACCTCAGCTCAAACAGTAAGCCCTTTATCTGCAGTTATCTCCCCAGCCCTCTACCAAGATTTTAAACACATACCTTCTTTAATCCAGCAATTTCTTTCTTTCTTTCTTTTTTTTTTTTTTCCCGAGGTAGGGTCCCACTCTAGCCCAGGCTGACCTGGAATTCACTCTGTAGTCTCAGGATGGCCTTGAACTCACAGTGATCCTCCTACCTCTGCCTCCCGAGTGCTGGGATTAAAGGCGTGCACTACCACGCCCGGCTCAATTTCATTTTTTATTTTAGTAAAAGACATTAGGATATATGTAGTACTATCTGTCTCACAGAACTCTTCCTTTATGTTTCTACATGGATGGAGACATCCTTTTAAATATCAAAAGGCTTTCTTTTATTTTAAAATATTTTAAAGTTCCTTTAAAAATTGTCCAGCAGCTGGACATGGTGGCACACACCTTTAATCCCAGCACTCAGGTGGCACAGGTTGGAGGATGCTATGAGTTTGAGGCCAGGACTACATAGTGAATTCCAGGTCAGCCTGGGCTACAGTGAGACCCTACCTCAAAAAACAAAGCAAACAAAAAATCAGTAATGCAAGTAACGTTTCTACAAGAACATACTATTATGGTCCAATGTTTAGAAGAATATTCTTAAGCCTGTATGAAAATAAGAGAGGCATATGTGCAAGGACCTTATAATAATGTTTTTTTTTTAATATCCTAAGAAGCATACTAAGTGAAAACAATATGTTAGTTAGGGAGCAGTGTGGTAAATTTTCCTCTCTGCACGTGCCAGACTCTGTTGGGTAGGGAGACACACAGACCTAAGAAGGCAATCCTTGCCATGAGAGCATTTTCTTCTGTGCTAACGAGGAAAAAGTACGGTTACTATTTCCTTATTTCAACTTGTAAATAACTTACCTAAGTCTATTTCTCCTGTGGAACAAACTGTTTCTAAGTTTATCGCTGCACATATGCAAGCTGTCTTGCTGTCTTTCTTAGGGAGGATGGGTACTGGGAGATGAAGTTGGGTCAAGTAGCCAAAGCTGGAGTGTCCCTGACATGGTGTAAGTGTGAACTGTTCAGGTGGACACTTCTAATAGTCACTTGAGGCTACTGATTCAAGAGAACGAGTTACTACTCTATGCAATAGTAATTAAGTAGTGGAACTTCAAAAGCACTAAAGCTGCCATCATTTTAATTAGGGAAGCCTAAGTGCTGGGGAAGAGAAGACACAGTAATTTGGTAATAAAGGCTACCAATTAATCACTTACTATGCACCCCGCAGCACTCACTGAGCACATTCGTTGAATTATAACATTCGAAAACAACCCTGTGATGATGATCTTTTCATCAAAACCAGCATCACAATTCCCCAACGAAAAGTAGATCTTTCCCTTCCTCGTTCTTTTTTCCTCCCTCCCCTTTCCTTTTCCCTTCTTTCCTTTCATCTGATGTTGGGGATGAAACCCAGGGTTTCCTGTGTGCTCAATATATGTTTGGCATGTGTGTGATTCTGAACTTCATCTCTAGTGAAAGTGGATTTATACCCAAGCCACAGAAGCCTTAAAGGTCCCCTCTGCTTGTCATATCTTTCATACTCCTTTTTTCTTTTTTATTTAAGGTCTACCCAAAACAACAGTCTCCAATTGTCTTAGGCACCCTAAGTGTGGCCTTGTTCAGAACACCATCACAGCAATGGCCACCCAACACTGATTTAGAGGCTCCCTCAAGACTCTTTAGTATATTGAATACCGTTTGACCATCGGGAGGCCCCCAATTGATGATGGCAGGATTAGCACCCAACACCTCTAACTTCAAACTGTCACACTTCTCCTTTCTAACTGCCCCCCCCCCGCCATAGCCCTGGAGATTATAATGTTTGCATTCTCCAGCTGGGGGAAAACTATGGCTGATGTCACTTCCTTGCAGTGCCCAGCCTCTGACTCATGTTTATGACAGTCTGCTCCATCTCTTCCAAGCTGATGTCACAAACTGAGTTGGAGGGATCTCTACTCTCTGCTAACATCTGCCTTACCTTAAGGCCAGAATACCTACAGAGTTACCTCTTAGTATCCACAGGGAATGGGCTCCAGGACCATTCTCCCTCAAGGACAATAAAATCTGAGGATAAAGTCCTTTAAAGGGTAGAGGATTTGCACATAACTATATACTCTAGACTGTATATTTACTAGGTTACTTATAGTACCTAACGTGATATGAGAGCTACAGTGTGAAATTGTGTTGGTTAGGGAGTAATAATGATGAAAAAGAGGCTGCACATGCTTAGTAAGACATTTCTTTTCAAACTTTTTTTTTTGGGGGGGGGGGGCTTTTCAAGGAAAGGGCTCAGTATAGCTCAGGCTGACCTGGAATTCACTATGTAGTCTCAGGGTAGCCTCAAATTCATGGCAATCCTTCTACCTCTGCCTCAAGTGCTGGGATTAAAGATGTGCACCACCACGCCCAGCTTTCTCTTTTTCTTTCTTTCAAAATTTTTTGCTTGTTTTGTTTTCAAGGTAGGGTCTTGCTCTAGCCCAGGCTGACCTGGAATTCACTATGTAGTCTCAGGGTGGTCTCAAACTTATGGTGATCCTCCTACCTCTGGCTCCTGAGTGCTGGGATTAAAGACATGACCACCACAACTGGCTCTCGAATATTTTTGGTTTATGGTTGGCTGAATCCCTGGATATGCAGCCTGCAGATAAGGAGGAGTGACTATACTTCAAGACCTGTCACATGTCTAGCTGAAGTTCTGGGATTAATGTTCATGTGAAGACAGTGTTTGAGATTCATATTACCATTGTCTAAAAAAAATGTATATTCTATTCTTTATTACAGTTTTAGGGTCAAAGTTGAGCAACAGGTAGAGTTGCCTGCCCCCCTCCTCAAAAAACAATCTCCTCACTATTAGCAACCCAACCAGTGTGATGCTATTTGTTCCAACGGAGGATCACGCATAGACTCACCATGGTTACCTGGAGCTCTCAGTTTATATTAGAGCTCATGCTTAGTGTCTGATTAGCATTGGTCTGTTTCGCATTATAACAAAATCTCTGACACAGACTAAGTTCATACAGGACAGAAGTATGCATTGAGTTCATAGTTCTGAAAACGCTGAGACTGGGCATTCCTATTGCTATGGCCTCTGCTGAAGTATGTATGTGGGGATGGCACACACCCCAGTGGAGGTGAGTGTAAGAGACCAGATCGTCTCACACAGGAAGCTGAAAAGAGCTGGGGTGAGGCTCAGGCTTGTGTATAACAACTCTCTCCCCGAACCACCGAAGGATCACATGAGAACCTCTTCAATTTCTCTCAAGAGCTCATAAAAGGACCCCCATACACATTAGGCCCCACCCCTCTGACGTTCCACTTCCCAACAGTGTCACACTGAAGACTCAGCCTCCAACACATGGGCCTTCTGATGGGCAAACATCTAACTCACTACATACATTCTGCGCATCTTGACAAATGCATACCAACACATATCCACCATCATACGGAGTATTTCTCTGAAAGTGTTCTGTTGTTCCTTTCTCCTTATCCCTCTCTTCACCTTAACACTTGGCTACTGCAGATCTTCTGTCTGCATAGTTTCATCTTTTCCAGAATGCCATGTAGTCACAAATATAGCACATAGCCATTTTAGATTGGCTTACTTCACTTAATAACACACATTAAATTTCTTCTGTTTTTCCATGACTTGGCAATGCATATCATTTTGGTGATACATAAAATTTCTTTGTTGGGATATGCTACAGTTTATCCAGTCACCTACTGGAAGACACCTTGGTTGCTTCCAAACTTTGGCTACTACTAAGTAAACTGCTATACACCTCCAGGTACATGTTTTGATGTGGACTGAAGTTTTCAGCTCATTCGGGTAAGCCTCAGATAATGTGACTGCCAAGTCAAATGGTAAGAACATATTTAGCACTGTAATAAACCGCCACACTGCCATTCACAGGGGCAGTGCCATGCTGCATTCCCACTAGGGATGAATGGGAGTTCTCGCCACTCACCTTTGCCAGCATCTGATGGCAAAAGCTTCTGCCATTCTACCAGGGGTGCCTTGCTGTGGTTCTCGTGGACAATTTTTAAAAGCTTAACATTTACTTAAGAAACTATGGGAGGACTAGGAAGGTGGCTTAGCAGTTAAGGCACTTGCCTGTGAAGCCAAAGGACTCAGGCTCAATTTCCCAGGACCTAGGTAAGCCAGATGCACAAGGTGGCACATATGTCTGGAGTTCATTTACAGTAGCCAAAGGCCCTGGTGTGCCCATTTTCTCTATCTGCCTCCCCACCCCCAAATATATTTAAAAAGAAAGAAAGAAACAAACAAACAAACAAACAAACCAACCAACCACAGGACCTGAGAGCTGGAAGACCCTTGGTGGTAGTCTACGCCTCCTGTCCTTCCCAGCTCTGCTACCCAATTGTCGCATTTCATGGATAAAACACATGTGAAAAAGACTTGGTTGGTGGCAAGACAGAGGTAAGAACTAAATGCTATTCTAACACTCAGTTAACACCTCATTCTCTCACTTGGAAATATATTCCTTAACCACTGAGCCATCTCTCCAGCCCTGGAAATACATTCTTTACAGTGAATACTCCAATAGGCATAGATGAACAAAGAAAAACTGAGTCTTCTGTATTCCTACATAACTGGTGAACAAATTATATAAAAGGAATGAGGATGATCTCTCAGGGACATTACTAAATCTCCAGTGAAGATGGGAAGTGTCTAGTCCCCTTACAGAAACAGGGATTCTTAACACACGGCTTAGAATTTCAGCTGCATTCCAAGCATTTATACCAAAAATTATCAGATATTCTTGGTTTTTATTTTGGTTTTTCAAGGTAGGGTCTCACTCTAGCTCAGGCTGACCTGGAATTCAGTACACAGTCACAGGATGGCCTTGAACTGAACTCACACAATCCTCCTACCTCTGCCTTCCGAGAGCTGGGATTAAAGGCATGTGCCACCACGCCCAGCTTCACTATTCATTAATATGGATATAGAGTAGAGTTTGTGGTAGTAAATATAAGAGTAAAAATAACCTTGGAGAAAATTTTATTTTTATCTCTCTCTCTTATTTTTTATTTTTTTTTTGGTTTTTCGAAGTAGGGTCTCACTCTAGTTCAGGCTGACCTGGAATTCACTATGTCATCTCAGGGTGGCCTCGAACTCATGGCAATCCTCCTACCTCTGTCTCCCAAGTCTCTTAGAAAGTTAAGCCTGAGGGTTTATACCAGGCCACCATGAAACAGCTTTGCCTTATCCTCACAAGCTACACATATTTTATCTAATCCAGAGCCTCTAACAAGTGAAAACGGAGTACACATTTTTGCTGGTTTCTTTCCTCTACCATTTTCTAATTCGACTTTAACAGGATTTATGGAGGTGGAGATTCCATACTTTAGTCAACTTGGAAAGAACAGATTGGACAGACCTGTACACGTTACACCCCCACCCCCGCACACCCGGGCGCTCCGTCCTCTGGGACCACCTCACCTAGGTAGCGACTGCTCTCCCATCAGCGGCTTTTCCCCCTTAGCCCTCTCACCTCTCGGAGCTCAGCTTGAGTCTCCTCAGGACTCCACGTGTGTCAGATGTCCCGTGGAATCGGACAGAGGCATAAAAAGCCATGTGGGTCAACCAAACAGTTCTTTGCCACAGTTCTGAGCCAAACCCTTTCTTCGTCTTTGTGCCTAGCACACTTGATGGCTCTCAAAAATTAAGAAGCACATGTTTTGGAATCAGATGGGCTTCCATATTCAAATTCTGTGTTGGTTCCTTGACCTAGGACTGCTGCATAGTCTAAGCCTCAGTTTTCTCACTGGTCATGTAGGAATAAAAGACTTTCCTGAGAGGTGGGATCTATAGAAGCATCAATTTATTTTTTTGAAGCATCAAGTTTTTTAAACACTACACATGGAAAATGCTTAGTGTCTAATATACTGCTAGTGCTAATAAATGGCAGCTATTATTAAAAAGCAAGCTGACTGAGAATTAGAGACACAAGGTTCCTAGTTCCCATTCCTCATCACATTCAGAAGACAGGAAGCCTAGAGGCTCTTACCAGATTCAACAAAGAGACAAGCATCAAGGTTGGGTACACAGGTGACATTTATCTTGCACGGAACATCTGGGTTCAAGCAGTTGTAACAGTTGAGGCTGAAACCTAGAATCAGAAAGAAAGTCCGTCAGGACCAGTTAGCACTGCCTCATTCCTGGCAGTAGAACAGATCTTACTACTGCCATTAGCAGAGTGTAGGTGAGCTGTGAGCCCTTTTCCTGTGCAGTCATCTGAGGCACAGCCACCATCATGAATGACACATTAACCACCCAATTGGGAAGTTCATGACCAACAACTACTTGAGGAAAGAGATGGGTGTTGATATCCTTCACCTTGAGAAAGAAGGCACTGGTACATAAGATATGAATTAAAAAAAAAAATTACTATCTTTGCTAGCTGAATCTTTGGTTTTACTGGGTTGTTTTTCTTCTTCCTCCTCCTTCCTTTTTTTTTTTCTTTTTTTTTTTTTCTTTTTTTTTTTTGAGGTAGGGCTTCACTCTAGCCCAGGCTGAGCTGGAACTCATATAGCTCCAGGCTGGCCTCAACTCACTGCAATCCTCCTACTCCTGTTTCCTGAGTGCTGAGATGAATGTGCCACCATGCCCAACTGTCTTTTCTTCTTTATTTAAAAAAGTATTATTATTGAACCGAGTGTGGTGGTGCACACTTTAATCCCAGCACTCGGGAGGCAGAGGTAGGAGGATCGCCATGAGTTCCAGGCCACCCTGAGACTACATAATGAATTCCAGCTCAGCCTGAGCTAGAGTGAGACACTATCTTGAAAAAACAAACAAAAAAAGTTTTTTATTTATAAGAGAGGAAGGGAGGGAGGGAAGAAGGGAAGGAAGAAAAGAGAGAGAATGAGCATGCTAGGGTATCTTGTGGCTGCAAATGAACTCCAGATGCAAGCACCACATGGGCACTAGGAAACGGAACCCAGGCTATCAGCCTTTGCAAATAAGCACCTTAACTGCTAAGCCATCTCTCCAACCCTGCTGTATGTTTATAGGTGACAAGATAGTCATATCCAATATTTGTGAGGAGAAGCTGAGAAGGCAAGAGTCAGAAGGAAAACATCCAGCTCATGTGGATGTGCCTATTCCTATAACAGAGAGAATGGCCTTCCTGCCACATGGCTTCTGCCACGACATCATCTTCTTAACAAAAATATTTTATTTGGGGCTAGAGGGATGGCTTAGCCATCAAGGTGTTTGCCTGTAAAGCCAAAGGACCCAGGTTCGATTCCCCAGGACCCATGTTAGCCAGATGCACAATGGGGTGCACGTGTCTGGGGTTCATTTGCAGTTGCAGGAGGCCCTGGTGTGCTCATTTTCTCTCTCTCTCTCCCTCTTTCTCTGTCAAATAAATAAATAAAAATGTTAAGTTTTTTAAATTTATTTGAGAGAGTGTAAGGCAGAGACAAACAGTATAGTTACGCCAGGGCCTTTTGCCACTGCAAATGCCATTTTGTGCATCTGACATTTCATGAGTACCAGGGAATCATACCCAGGCTATCAGGCTTTGCAAACAAGTGCTTTTAACTGCTAAGCCATCTCCCCAGCCCTGACATCAATATTTGGCAGTCCCTACCTGAGGAAAAATATTTTTGAAGATGAAAGCATGTAAAATTTCAGAGAACTTCTTGGTTAAAACCACATATGGGTGTGGGAACCCAAGTGCTTCCTTGTAGTTCTAAGGCCAAAGCTTCACTTTATCACCAAGCAACACAAAGACGACTTCCTGAGGTTTAGCAGAAAACAAAGTCCTCACTTCTGTGCCATTGAGAATCACGTTTCCTCTGAATCTCAATGGCCAGACCCAGCAGATTCCACCCACATAGGACCCTTTGTCTTGGGAAGACTCCAGTTTAGCCTCTCAAGGTATGAGCCAAGAAAACCCCCTCCCTTTTTTGCTTGCAGATGGCACTACTGCAGGGAGAGATGAAGTGACTTAACCAAGGATGCTAGCTCTAAAGTGCGCCAGCCAGAGCCAGCCAGCCCCCAGGCCCGCGGGCAGAACTCGGTCAGACCCTTCTGCCTGCTCTGCCCCCACAGCAGCATTTCTCATACCCGGGATGTCACAACGAGAAGGCATTAGGATGCCATTTCTCTGCAGACATCCATCTGGGGCTGGTCCTGACCACACAGCCTGACCACAGTCAGTGGACGACCTTCCAGCTTCTCTTGTATCTGGTTCTCTTAGCAACACAAACTGTCTATCAGTTTCCTGGCCTCTTTGAAACAAATGGCCTTTCCTTAGCATTTCTGTTACCTACCTATATGCATATATAGAGTTGCATTTATTGTGTGTTGTGTCCGTGTGATCTGAGAGTTAACATTAATAATTTAGATTGGAATAAAAGAACCTGTGGGCTGGAGGGATGGCTTAGCGGTTAAGGTGCTTGCCTGGAAAGCCAAAGGACCCAGGTTCGATTCCCCAGGACCCACGTAAGCCAGATGCACAAGGGGGTGCGGGTGTCTGGAGTTCATTAGCAGTGGCTGGAGGCCCTGGCGTGTCCATTCTCTCTCCCCCTCTCCCTCTTTCTCCGTCAAATAAATAAATAAGTAAAAACAAAATAAAAGAACCTGTGTTCTTTGCTTCAGTCCCCTCCACTGGCCAAGACAGCACTGACCTCTCCCAGGTTGGGTGGAGAAGTATGGCGGGCTCCAGCAGGTCCTGGCAGTCAGGACGTGGAAGGCGCTAATCCCCTCCGGCACTAAGGGAGTCCTCCGTTTTCTACCGCTTATTGTATTACTGTTTCTTTCCATCGCATCCCCACCCCAAAAGAAAAGCCAGAAGTACTGGGTTTTGTATAATAAGACACAGTAGGAAGGAAACATCTGGTTCTCATGATGAAGCTGAGCGAGTAGCTTGGGTGTTCCCATTGTTAGGGAAGCTAGGACTCAGGACAACTTCCTGCAGAAGCCAGGGCAAAGAGCACCCAGAAAAGGATGACCTGTGAGGGGTGGCCCCAGGGAAAGGTGGTCTGGTGGCAGGCTGGGCTCACACTGCAGCATACTACCTCTGAGCATAACTTCCTAAGTTATTTAATCCCTCTGGGCCTCAATATTGTCATTTTTAAAGTGGGGATTAGAACAGTACTTATTCCACTTGGTTGATGTGGTGGTTTGATTCAGGGGTCCCCCATAAACTTAGGTGTTCTGAATGTTAGGTTCCCAGCTGATGGAGATTTGGGAATTAACGCCTCCTGGAGGGAGTGTATTGGTGGGGGCGGGCTTATGGAGGTTATAGCCAGTTTCCCCATGCCAGTGTTTGGCACACCCTCCTGTTGCTATTGTCCACCTTATGTTGGCCAGGGGGTGATGTTCACCCTCTGCTCATTGCCATCATTTTCCCCTGCTATCGTGGAGTTTCCCCTTGAGCCTGAAAGCCAAAATAAACCTCTTTTTCCTACAAGCTGTCTTGGCTGGGTGACCTGACTGCAACAGTCGATAAAAGAGGGTTAAATAAACATAGGAAAAATGCTTAGATTGGAGACTGGTACATGCTATAAAATTTAGCTTTTTTAGCTATTGTCTCTGAAGTCCTCCTCTCCATCACAGGAGACTGTGGGAAGGGCAGGCTGAGCTCAGAAGACTCTAGGCACAATTCCAAGGGCGGCATCCACTAGAATCCCCAGGTAGTATATGGTGGGAGGAGGCAAAACCCCAATTCTGGGCTGAAGCAATGGTTCAGTGGTCAAAGGCGATTGCTTGCAAAGCCTGGGTTCAATTTCCCAGCACCCACATAAAGCCATATGCACAAAGTGGCACATGCATCTGGAGTTCATTTGCCGTTACAAGAGGCCGTGAAGCACCCATCCTGTTTCCCTCCTAACTAAATATTGAAAATGAAACAACTTCATTCTTCACTCCTGGAGCTCAGGCTGTAGCTCAGGAAGGATTCCCCACTGAGGTAAAGGCCAGAATTGTCTCACAACCAGGACTGAACTCTGGAAGCGAAGGAATCCCATCAGGCCAGAAGAGGGAGAAGGCAGGGGCATGGCTCATGGTCTGGAGCACTCACCTGTGGAGCAGAAGACAGCCAGGAGGATCAGGAGCAGGGGCAGGATGAGCCCTCCAGGACCTCTCATTGTGCCTGTCGACCGAGTCTGCAAGGAGGGGACAAGAAGGGTTGTCACTGACCAGTGAAAGCCTGCTGGCGATCTCAGAAGCCATGGTGAGCTGGAAGCTGAGGGACACTAGCAAACGTGGAGCTAACAGACCAACAAGAATGATGAGCATGTGGGCGAGGGGAGAACTGCTCTTGGGGTGCTGCTGGCCATCTCCTCCTGTTCTCAGAGAGGAGCAGCTATGCAGGAGCCCTGAGCTCGGTCAGAACACGCACCTCCACCTTGGCTCTGACCTCCAGTAGTTTACAGCCCTAATGAAACTTAGTCCCTATAAGCCCAAGTTCACTGCCACGTGGTGGGGCTATATTCTCCTGGACTGGCGCAGTGGGGGTCAGTAGTTGAGTGGTTACCTAGCATGCACAAGGCCTTGGCTTTGATGCTTAGTACTGCAAACAGAGGTAGAAAAAAGATACTATATTCCCAACTGGAGAGATGGTTTAGTTAAGTCACTCGCCTAAAAAGCCAAAGGACCCAGGTTCAATTCCCCAGGGCCCACCTAAGCCAGATGCACATGGTGGCGCCCGAGTCTGGAATTCGTTGGCAGCAGCTAAAGATCCTGGCGTGCCATTCTCATTCTCTCTCTCTTCCAAATAAATAAAATAAATTTTAAAAACATTATCTTTCCCAGCCAGATGTGGTGGCGCACACCTTTAATCCCAGCACTCGGGAGGCAGAGGTAGGAGGATCGCCATGAGTTCAAGGCCACCCTGAGACTCCAAAGTGAATTCCAGGTCAGCCTGGGCCAGAGTGAGACCCTACCTCAAAAAAAAAAAAAAAGCAAAAAATAAATAAATAAAATCTATCTTTCCCCATATGGGTTTAGTGACAAAAACATGAGAAGATTGATAAATGTGCCAAGTGCAGGTACAGCTCTGTGACCTATGTCTCCCCCCTCCCAAGCTGTTGACGGAACCATAGGGCCCCTTCCACAGGCAGAGCCACTAACAAAAGAGAGAGCCAAAAAGCGATGGGGAGCTGTGGTTCCAGGCCACCCTGGGGTCGCTGTGCATCGGTTTCCTAGAGGTGTCCAGGCAACTGCAGAGCAGGGTCTTGAGTGGCTGTGTGACGAGACATGACAGGAAGAAACACCCGGGAGCCTGTCAGGGACAGCTCGTTTATTTGTTGCGGGAATGGTCTTATAAGCATTCATGTACTGACTGGGAAAGGTACTGGTACGGGTCACATGGGGACTGGCTGTGTGAAGGCTGCTGGCTGATACCTCATTAACGTATAGGGACCTTCAGGGTGAGCGATAAAAGATCACAAGGCAGCAATAAAAGGTCACATGGCCACAGGGAAACCTAAGTCTTACCAGGACATCCAAGTGCCCCAGGTGAAGAAGGGAGGGAGTGGTTTCAAGGGGAGATTATTGGGGTCTAGACCTGCTGCAACCTCCTATGGCCTGGGGCCCTTAGCCATTCCTGACAGCTCAGGCCTACTTTAGCCTCCAGTGGCCTGGGGCCCATAGCTGTGCTGGGCAGGGAGATAGTTCAGTCAGCCAAGTACCTGTGGCACAAGCATGAGAACTTGGGTTTGGATCCCTCCCCCGTCCATGTCAAAGCCAGGTGCAGTGGCACACCTGTAATCCCAGTTCTAGAAGGAGGAGGAGACAGGAGGCTCCCTGGCATGCTAGCTAGCTTCTCTAGCTGAACTGGTGAGCTTCGGGCTTAGTGGAAGATCCTGTTGCAAAAATAAGGTGGAGGTCAACTACAGGCCCCAACACAAATACAAACATGCACGTATATATGTGCACCTACACCACACCTCAAAAAACAAAAAGCAAAGAAAGCCTCTGGAAGGTACCAGAATACCTCTAGCAGCAGAAGGAACATCAAAAGTTCAGCCTACATGAAGACCCTGGTGTCCCACCTTCACAAGTGTAGGGAGGAAGAAAGAGCTCCTGGGTAACTGGAGTGACTTGTCCCCATGACTTAAATGAACAAGTGACTAGCAACACGCAGGAGTGAAGAAAAGGCTCAACATGCCTGGAACTCTCCTTTCGCCAAAAAGGGAAACTGAGGCACAGGAGGTTCTGAACTCTCCTAAGTAAAAACTTTGGCAGCAGACCTAAAAAGTGTCCCAACAGCCCTCCACACTTCTGACCCATCTTGAAGTAGGGAGGCAACAGCTCATGAAAGCCAGGGTGCTCTATGGGCTATTCTCTCCAGATCGCAGGCCCATGGCTCGGGCCTGGCACACAGAAGGGGCTTGAGGCTGGTTAGGCCACAGTTGCTCCTCACATCTGTGAACGCAGTCTGCTGACCAAGGCCAAGCAAACGTAAGTGGCTAAAAAAAAAAAAAAAAAAAAATCACTGAATCCTGTTGAGTCATAGGATGTGTGTGTACATCAAAGACAAACATAGCCTGGCCATTCAAGGAGACCTCCCCACCCCAGAGATCTCCAAGCTTCCTGCTTGGCTCTTAATGTTCAAGGGGTTCTGGGTAGAAAGGGAAGATGTCTAGACTTGGGTTAGGCACGGTGTGGAGCCTTGAAGAAATGCTACAAGGGAACAAAGGGAGGAAGGCTGGCCTCAAATTCATGGAGATCCTCCTACCTCTGTTGGGATTAAAGGAGGGTGTCACCACGCCCGGCTCTATGTTCCTCTTTTTTAAAACAGTTACCTCCTCCATTATATTTCTAAAAGCAAGACCTGGCTGATTCTCTGGTAGCCTTAAAAGTCACAATAATTCCACTTTTATTCTAATCCCACTTTTTCTTTCATTTATATACAACCCTGAAAGAGCCAAATTCTTTCTTTCAGATCCTAATTTATGAAGTGGTAATTATTTTCTCTCTCTCTCTCTTTGGTTTTTTGAGGTAGGGTCTCACTCTACCCCAGGCTGATCTGGAATTCACTAAGTTGTCTCAGGGTGGCCTTGAACTCACGGCAATCCTCCTACCTCTGCCTCCTGAGTGCTGGTATTAAAGGCTTACGCCCCTATGCCTGGAAATAATTATTTTCTATGAAGATAAAATATGATGAAAACAGACTTTAGACAGGCATCATGGTACAGGCCAGTTATCTAGCTACTTGGGAGACTGAGGCGAGAAGATCACAAATTCAAGGCTGCCTGGGCTATAGAGTAAGTTCAAGGACAGCTTGGATAACTCAGCAAGACCCTGTCTCAAAACTTATAAATAATTTTTAAAGGACTGGGTATATCTCCGTGGGTGTATCTCAATGGCAGAGCATTTGCCTATCTTGTAATAACGAAGTTCAAGGTTCAATCCCCAGTCTCAGTCTGAGTATGTGTTTCTCTCCCATTTGTGTGTGTGTATGTGTGCGCACATGCACACACAACTTGAGGCTTTTAAAGCTCAGCCAGATTAGAATGTCATGTGGCAATTTAAGAGACAAATAGACTAATGCACACATAATCCTGGTGTGTACTTTGTCCTGGGCTCAGACCTGACCTGGAAACAGTATTTTCAGTTAAGATGCCTGTTGCAGTCAGGTTCGCACTGCTGGCAGAAAACACCTGACCAAGAGCAGTTTGTGGGGGTGGGGGGAGGTTTATTTTGGCTTACAGACTTGAGGGGAAGCTCCATGATGGCAAGGGAAAATGATGGCATGAGCAGAGGGTGGACATCACCTCCTCACCATCATCAGGTAGACAACAGCAACAGGAGAGTGTCCAAACACTGGCAAGAGGAAGCTGGCTATAACACCTATATGCCTGCCCCCAACAATACACTGCCTCCAGGAAGTTTCAATTCCCAAATTGCTACCAGCTGAGGATCTAGAATTCAGAACACGTAAGTTTACAGGGGACACCATCATAGCGCCACATTTTTAAGTTCCTTCCACTTTATCAGGACACAAGCAGCTGCTGAAGTCAGGAGAAGTACTGGAGGAACCAGGGATGATCTATATGAAAAAGTACCGGGGAAGTTACAATTTCAAATACAGGAAGGACTATTGAGGAAGAGAGGGTGAGGCTATACTACATAATTTCCTAAGCCATAATTAGGATCATTGAGGAAAAGCATTTTGGATTTTGTAGGCAAGCTCTCTACCAACTGAGCTACATCCTCAGCCCTACATTTTGGGTTTCCTACACAATGCCATCCCTTATGCGCCCTGTCACGCGTAGGATGCTGGGCAAAGTGTCAACACTTCAGAAAGTAATTCTAAGTAATGAATTATGAAGTGTTCCTCCTCTGATGGCAATCAATGTTCAAGCAGACATTGGAGACTGCAGAGAGAAGATGCTATATCAACGATTCCCTCAGAAGACAGTAAGAGGCACAAATGGAATGTTGCTCAAGTAGTTATAATTTTCATCCTATTATAGACCCAGCCTGGAAATTACTTTGTGTTTCCACACACATGAGCTACCACAGAAAGCTAAGAAGTAGCCAGGAAATTTACACATACAAGCATCCGTTAGCAAAGTACCAAAAATGTTTTGGGTAGCAAATGCTTTGGACATTTGGGCAGAAAATGCAATGTAAATCTATATGTCATTTTTTAAATATTTTATTTTTATTTATTTGAGAGAGGAGGCAGAGGGGGGGGGGGAGAGGGAGAGAGAAATTGAGAATGGGCGTGCTGGGGGCCTTCAGTGCTGCAAACAAACTCCAGATGCATGCACTATCTTGTGCATCTGGCTTACATGACTCCTAGAGAATCAAACCCAGGCCTTTTGGCTTTGCAGGTAAACTCCTTAACTGTTAAGCCATCTCTCCAGCCCTATATATAATTGTTTTAAATAGAAGCATGGTAGTCCATCCAAAGTAAAAATAAAAACAACCTGGCTTTCCAAATATCACTAAAAAAAAAAAAAAAGAAAAAAAGCATGTATATTGATGGGGTATGGTGACTCATGGCTAGAATCTTAGCACTTGAAAGGATAGCTTTGAGTTTCAAGTCAGTCTAGGATTGAAAAATAACAACAACAACAACAAAAATAGTGTCCCACAGAAACGAGCAGAAAACACTAGGATACTATATAATGATTTAATGATGGAGTCCTTGGGAATGTTCAGTGAGTATATTAACTACTGTAAAACAGACTTGGTCTCAACTTCTACCTCTTCCTCACTCCCACAGCAGAATCTTAGGAGTCACTGTGAACAGGTGTGGGGTGCACAGGCTCCATAAAGAGTGCTTTTGAACACTGGTTCTCAATTTCACCCACCTTCCAGATGACCTGGAAGACCAGTGAGCAGTGTGCTGCACTTCGGCCCTAGGGCTTGGGTTCAGTAGTCTAGTGAGGGCACAAGAGTGTGTTATTTCTAGCCAGTTCCCAAGTACTGTACATGTTCGCAGAGACAGGAGCCCCCCCCCCCCACTGAGAACACTGTTATTGTGCCTAGGCACAGGTTCTGTAAAGAAAGCAAAATGTTTTATTTATTCACATTTCTTTATTTTTTATTTATTTATTTGAGAGCGACAGACACAGAGAGAAAGACAGATAGAGGGAGAGAGAGAGAATGGGCGCGCCAGGGCCTCCAGCCTCTGCAAACGAACTCCAGACGCGTGTGCCCCCTTGTGCGTCTGGCTAACGTGGGATCTGGGGAACCGAACCTCGAACCGGGGTCCTTAGGCTTCACAGGCAAGCGCTTAACCGCTAAGCCATCTCTCCAGCCCTATTCACATTTCTTTATACCTAGCCTAGAGAAATACAGAAGTCATTTCCTTGTAGGAGGCTCTGCTGATAGTAGACAAACAGGAGGCTCTGCTAAGGGCGGGTAAACAAGAGGCTCTGATGGGATGAATTTCCTGGGGGTCTGGGTTATTGAGCAAACTCCTTAAGATAAGAGCGCTTCCTGTAAGTGACCAACAGGTCTGTTTACAAGTTTTGTGTTTTTTTTTTTTTTTAACTTTTATGGCTGTAACTGTCACATGTAAATTGTGATTTAGGGTTTAACTCCCAACCTGTTGTTTTTCTAACATCATGTGGCTATTTCCAATAAAAGCTGACACTTCTGGGAATAGTTCAGCACTGCTGCCCCCCTGATATTACCTGAGGCACAGACCTGGTATACCAGACTTTTTCTTTTCTTACCCAATAAAATTTTGCCTCACATTCTGTGAATGGATGGTTTTACTTGTGGGACACTGGACCTGTAACGCTCTCTCCCAGCAAGACTGTTAACAGGAGCTGTTAGTGTTTAATTAAATAACAAAGAGAGCAGTTTAGAGGGGCTTAGGTAGGTGGGGAATGGGTAGAGGGGACAGCTGAAAGGAGACTGGGAATGCAGACAATTGGAAGTCCATAAGGTCTACTTGCATAATTAACCACCAGAGGAGAAAATCATAAAAGCAGAAGCTGGGAAAGGAGAAAAAAAGTCACCAAAACAGCCAGCTGTGTTAAGGGCCACTGGTCTACACATCTTGGAGAGGTGGGTTAAGGGGTGAGACAAACCTGACCCCTCATTACATGATAGGAGGAAAGGAGGGAGATAAAATAAAATCCCAGACAGACTCTCACCTCTGCCCACCCCTCTTTACCAAGGGAGCGTTCTGCTTCAATAAAAACAGTTTTCTACTTCTGTTTGCACAATACTTTTGAGTCTGTCTTCATTCCTGGAGCTTCCAAATCTTAGCTTTCAAGAAAGGATCCCTGGACCTCCAGACTATCCTGGGGGACAATCCCCCCCCACCCACACTGGAGCTCCTTTTACTCCTCAGGGCCCATGTGATTATACTACTCAAATCAGTGTGTTACCAAATGCAAGCCATGAGGCAAGTCCTTGGTTCTGTGCTAACTTCTATTTAGGAAGTATTATGAGCCAACTGCTAGTTGATTAGGCGCTTGATATGATAATACAGTTAATCTTCACAACACAAAGATTCTACACCTGTGACTATACGAATTATGAGGGTACAGAACTAATTGACAAAGCAGCAACTGTGGTGGGCAGAATAATGGCTCTCATAAAGTCATCCAGATGCTAATTCCAGGACCCTGTGAGTACAGGAAGTCTCTCATGGAAAGTGACCGTAGGTTATGGAGAGTATTCTAGAAGAGTCAGTGTCATTGCAGAGAGCTTAAAAGGAAAAGGAAGGGAGCAGAATCTGCCAGAGGATGTGTGGAGACAAAACTCACTTCTCTATGGCTGAGGACAGTGAGGGTTCCACAGGCCAAGATATACAAGCGGCCTCTAGAAGCTGAGAATGGTCCTCACCTGACACCTCTTTAAGAAACCAGACCTTAGATCTCCAGTCACAAGAACTGCATCCTGCCAGTAAATGATCAAGGATATGGCCACCCCCACCCCCTAGGGCCTAGGAAAGGAATGCAAACTGACACCTTTGACTTAGCCCAGTGGGACCCTTGTCAGTCTCTGAAGATGAAGGAATTGCTAGGTAAGTGATTATAATGTGTCTTAAGCTGCTTAATGCTTGATGCACTTTTACTATTTTGCAGCAATAAAAAACTAAGCACTGGAAAGATGGTTCAGTGGTTAAAGCACTTGCCTGCAAAGCCTAATGACGCGGTTCAACTCCCTCATACCTACATAAAGCCAGATGCACAAAGTAGTGCATATATCTGGAGTTTGTCAGCAGTGGCTGGAAGCCCCTGGCCTGCCCATTCTGTTATTCTCTCTGCTTGCAAATAAATATATATATTTATTTATATAAAAAATATATATTTTAAACTAATTTAAGCCAAGCTTGGTGGCACATACCTATAGTTCTAGCTGTTTGGCAAGCTCAACTCAAGAGTTCCACACCTGCTTGTGCAACAAAGTTACACCCTGTTTCAAAACAAAACGCAAAAAACTTAATCTGGCAACCTCAATGATAATGGAAAACAGTGGGATCCCATCTAAATCTAGGTCTGAGCTCTGAACTATAAATGCTGGTGGGGAGAGTTCTTGTAAATTCAACTTCTAAAACAAATTCAGCTGAGGAAGGTACTACTGAAGAAAATGGTTGTTTTTTTTTTTCTTGTTTATTTTGAAGTGCCCAGGATGGAACCCAGGGTATTAAGCAAGCATTCTACCACTGAGCTACTAGGTTGTTTTTTTTTTTTTCAATTATTTATTTGTATGAGTGTGCATGCATGTGGAGGAGGCACCAGGGCCTCTTGCCACAGCAAAAAAGACCAGATGTTTGGGCTACTTTTTATATCTGGCTTATGTGGGTGGCTTGGGAATTGACCCGAAGGCTACCAGACTTTGCAAGCAAGTGTTTTGAAACTGAGCCATCTTCCCACTACCCCACCCTCAATCTCTCTCTCTCACACACACACCCATTAGATTGTAACAACAGCAATTTCCATACATTCACAGGTACCCTTGGGTGTAGGTTGCTGCTCCTGAGATCTCGGGGCTGATGAACTTTAAGGCTACTATGTCCTCAAAAATGAAAACCCAACATTCACATTTTATGGAACATTCGTAGAGGGTGGGGGGGGTGATTACGTGTCCCAAGTCAACAGGAGAGTTTCTAAGTCACATTGGATGCATCTTGCCTACCAGGGGCTGTATTCACCAGGGGCTGGGAACTTCCTAAGTGACGGCACACAGCTCGGGGTTAGCAGTGTACCGGTCTAGCAGATTGTATGTGCTTACAGCCTTGGACATGCTGTAGCCAAGACTGCAGCACCCAGAGATCAGCTACTCAATTCAAAGCAGTAATTACATCAACACGAAGACAAAGAGTAAGCCATCATAATGGAAAAGCCGCTCCCAGCCACGGGGCCCTGGTGCTAGGGAGGAACACAGGACTCAAGTTCAGACCTGCAGCTGTCCTTCCTGGCCCCAAACCTGCGGGCTCTCTGAAGAAAGCCCGGATCCTCCCAGTATTCCCATCCCAAAATCCATCTCATTTTGGGATTTCTATTCCAAACCCTTCAGGAAAATGGAAATTTTTCCCAACATGGAAGTTTCCACCGTGGAATACGTGCAACAAATTTTCTGCGTGTTTGGTGTCTCGTAAGTTAGCTCCCAGCCTAAGTCACCCTCGCACTGTAAATAGCCGCGTTTGGACAAATGCGACTTCTCTCAACTCTCACTGGGATCTAAACTGTCCCCACAACTACGGAGGAGTCCCGGGGAGCCCGGACGGTCACTCTCCTGGAGCTCTGACCACCAGCCTAGAAGGGAGGCCTGTCCTGCTGATGGATGGGAACACACGCGGGGATCCCCAAGAAAGGGCAGAAGCTCCGCCCGATGACTGCGCCCAAGATGGAGAGGCCGAGACAACAAAGCCATCAGCACTGCCATTCCCAATCTAGACCTCGGGGGCGAGGGGCGGCGTCCGCGGGAGGCTGGCGTCAGCCCCTCGGCTCCCGGCCCAGCTTCCCGGAAAGGCCCGGCTCCCGGGAGTCTGGCGAGGGCGGTGCTCGGCGGCCGGGGCGTGCGGAGGGGAAGCGGGGTGCGGGCACCGGGGAACCCACCACGGCCCTTGCCGGTCCAGGGGACGCCCCGCCGGCCTCGCCCGTCCCCAGACACCCGGGGCAGCCCGGAGCCCCGGCCCCGCGGTCAGGGATCGCGGGCTCCGGTCGTCCCACGCTCCTACCTGCCTGCGCCGTCAGCGTCTGCCGCAGCGTCTGCGCGCGCCAGCGGCCCTTCTATGGCCCCGCTTCCCGCGGCGCCTGCCCCGCCCTGCCCGGCCCTGCCCGCCCGCCCTGTCCTGCCCTGCCCGCGCCCGTCCCGCCTCCCCTTCCCGTGCCCGTCCGCCCTGTCCTGCCCTGCCCGCGCCCGCCCGGCCCAGGCCTGCAGACTTGAGCTCTACAGCTAGCGCTACTTCCGATCTTCCCGGGGCAGTTAGAACCCATACAGCTATACAGATGAACATAAGACGTCTTCAAACGCAGTTGCCAAGACTTTATGCTGTCTTAATTGCCTTTTCCTAAGAATTTCTAGATCAAACTATTTAGATTTGTTAATAAGAGACTGCTTCCAGGGCTATTAACATGGTCTGCCTGTACTTAGAGCTGCTACCCATCAACAGATAAGCCTGCCGTCTATATTCTAGATATGGCGTATAGTGTCACCAGGCAGCTAACTCTGAATGACAGACAAAATACTTCAAGCCTCTGTGCCGTTTTTTTTTTAACCAAGGTCTGCTTTGCTGATCAGATGTGCTGGAGATATCCACACCTTTATTCAAGACTGGTATAACTGTCCTGAGTATTTAATAATCATATGTAAAAGCCACAGCTAATTGAAGTCACCAGAGCTAAAAGGACAACAATGATTGTGTTCCTGCTCCTGGGTCAAAAAGGCCACAGGAGACAGGACACTTCTACCCAGCATGTCCTATAACTCTGGTGATTCGCCTGTCTTCTTGGTTAGAGAGGACAGAAGACCCAGAGATTGGACTCAAAATCAGTATACCGTCTACAAGAGGAGAGTCGCAACAAAAGAATGCTTCCAAGGGAAGACACATGGTCAGCACGGCCCTGACTTATCCTAACAGATTACACCATGCTGAGTCATAGAACTCCCAGATCCCTAAGAGTCACTCCTACAGGGCCACTCCACTACTGACCTTCAAAATACAATCTATAGTTAAGTTTAGGCTGCCTACATACTCTTAAATACCCATCAAGACAGTATAACCGAAAGTATTATGATGAAAACAAAGATGCAAGCTAAAAGGCTTTCCTATTTGATATTAAATACAAATCGTCATTTCTCTTGGTCATATGCTGAAGACTTACAATACTAAGTTCTTAAATTAAGCCTTCCAACAGACAAAAATGTCTTGGCAATAATCATAATGGCCCTAACTATTTATTCGAGGTTCAAAGACCAGACCAATGTAAAAGATCTCAGATATCAGACTAGTTCACAAGAAATAAAAAAGCCAACTGCCATTACTACCCTATTCAGCCTGAAGAAGTTACAGCAGTGGTCACCCCTTTTCTCTAATAGCAGAGTTTCATCTCAGGAGGAAAACTTATATGGGTTAAGAACAAGATGGCTTTCTTCTCTTTCTTTCTTTCTTTCTCTCTCTCTCTCTCTCTCTTTCTTTCTTTGTTTCTTTCTTTCTTTCTTTCTTATAGGTAGAAAGTTAAGAGACTGGCCCACAGAAATATAGCTGCCACCTTGCCTGCGCTGGCAGTTTTCTCATTTCTAAAAGTGCAGTCTCAGAGCCTCTGTTACATGAAAGTAGTTGCTGGAGGTTTGTTACCAAGCTGTTTTTCCACATTGAAGCATTCCCTCCTGGAGGGGACAGGAAGGCTCATGAAACTCCTAATAAACAGGAAGACTCAGCTCAGAACCATCATGAAATTTACAGGTCTCACAAGTGCTCTCCTTGAGGTTACCCTGGACGTCCTTCAGCCAAACATCAGCCTTCCTGCATGTTTTACAGGGACTCAAGATGGTGTTCCCAACTAGCCATGTTCTTGCAGGGAACCTCACTGGTTCACCAAGCTCAACTAGGATGAACTCATTTCTTTGGTCTGTTATGGCCCCCTCTATCTGGGGTGAATAGTCTGCCGAGGAAAAGTAATGCAATAAAGTTTGTAGAACACGACAAGAAAATGCAGATTTTTACAGGAAGACAGGGAATATTGCAGTATTCAGAAGAGCAAGGATTAGATAGGATTTCAGGGACAATTTGGGACAGCACAAATAAGTACTATAGAAAATGATGCAAAACAAACAAACAAAAAAGGGCAGGGGACCCTAGGATGAGGGTCTAATTTTCATCTATTGCTTTATTGAGGGAAGTTCTATTTTACACTTGATCTTAGCCAAAAGGCTGAGAAGTGATAAGGGAAGTTCTATTTTAAAAAGGGGAATGGGGCTGGAGAGACAGCTCAGTGGTTAAAGGTCCTTGCTTGCAACGTCTGATGGCCCAGTACCCATGTAAAGCCAGGTGCACAAAATAGTCTATCGGATTGGAGTTCGTTTGCAGTGGCAAGAGGCCCTGGTGCACCCATACTCATTCTCTCTTTAACAAAATAAAAATATTTTAAAAGGGTGGTGACTGCAGAAATGGCTCCGTGATTAAAGGCACTTGCTTACAATGTCTGATGCCCTGGGTTTGATTCTCCAGTACCCACATAAAGCCAGCTGCACAAAGTGATACATGCATATGGAGTTCATTTGCAGAGCCAGGAGGTCCTACTATGCCCATTCATTTGTGTGTGTGTGTGTATGTAGGTATGATATACACACACACACATATATATATATATACATATTATATATATGTATACATACATACATACATAAGCTTCTAGAACTGTGAGGAATAATCATCCTTAGATAGGGTCTTGCTCTGTGGTCCAGGTTGGCCTCAAATTCACAGCAATTCTTCTCACTCAGCTGACTGGGATGACAGGTTGTGAGCCACCACAGCTGCTAATAATTTTCTAGTTTGTAAATTACAGTTTTAGAGTATTTTGCTATGGCAACCTAACAGAAGACAGCTGACTTTTAAAATTTTTTTTTGTTCATATTTTATTTATTTATTTGAGAGCAACAGAGAAAGACAGATAGAGGGAGAGAATGGGTGCGCCAGGGCTTCCAGCCACTGCAAATGAACTCCTGACACGTGCGCCTCCTTGTGCATCTGGCTAACATGGGACCTGGAGAACCAAGCCTCGAACCAGGGTCCTTAGGCTTCACAGGCAAGCGCTTAAGCGCTAAGCCATCTCTCCAGCCCGACAGCCGACTTTTAAACATGGGGTAGACTGGACTGGAGAGATGGCTCAGTGGTTCAAGGTGCTTGTTTACAAAGTAGGCTGGGCTTTGATTCTCCAGTATTCATGTAAAGCCAGATGCACAAAGTGGTGGTATCTAGATTGCATTTGCAATAAATAACAAGAGGCCCTGGTGAGCCTATTCTCATTCTCTGTATTTGGAAGTAAAGAAAAACGGGACAGACTAAGGTTTGGTAGTCTGATAAGTCATATGTCACTCAAGGACTGATTCTAAGAAGTAAGTCACAAGGTGCCATGTCCTAGGTGATCACATCACAGAGTATGTTTTTGCAAATGGATGGATGTGAGGGCCTGCTCTGGCAAGTAATTTCCCTCCACAATCAGCTTATGTGGTTTCCAAAAGCCCATCAGCTATCTTCACAACAGCATTTTGACTTACCATTCACTTCCAGATTTTGTAGTAAACAATTCTTGAATCATTTAAACTACCCAGGGATCGCAGCAGCTCCACTACCCTAGTCAGGCCCAGCCTTTCCTTTGAGGCTGTGAACCAATTCTGCTTTGGCATGATGGTCCTGGTGCCGAGGATACACGTCTCCATATCTGACGTAGACTCTTGAATTTCTCCATCTTGTCTTCAGTGCTACAGACCCTCTTCCTCTCACAGCTGGCCATTTTGCGCTTGTTAAGGTTGAAGCTACAGTTAAGTCTGCCTATGAGCAACAGCCATCTCCACACTCCCCTCTGCCACTCCTTAAAAATCACTTTATTTCCAGGTCACTCACTCATTTGATCAGCTTACTGGCAACATTAGCAGTGAATTCTGTATGCTTAGAGGCTATGAAAAAGCCACATGAGATTAAATCAAGAACAATAGAAAATGATTCATTTGAGAGGTGGGGCATATCAGATGTACGAGGCTATTGTTGTGTTGTATATGTAGTCTGCTGCTGACTTCAGTAACTTGCAGTGTGTGGTTGTACTCTTACATGAAAGTGTGAAAATGACTATTTCAGAACATTATAATGTGTCATATAAAAGGCTAAGTTTGTCTTCATGGTCCCTGCTGGAATCATTTAGCCTTCATGATGGTTCCCTTTCTTGTTTTTCTCGATGAAAGAACTGTTTGGGGGAAAATGGACAAAGACAGGAGAGAGCACGATGGAAGCCATAAGATGACTGTGAATGGGCCTGCTACATACTCTAGCTAGAGGACAAGTACCAGTCCCATCTTTCATCTTAAGAGCAAAGGCTGACTAGTAGTACCTTATGGGAAACAGGCACTTACACTAAGTATAGGATTGAAACCAAAATTTGTTTTTAAAATGTGAGGTTTTGACATGAAGAATTTCATTCCAAACATTCAATTATATAATTACAAAAAAAATCATGTTTCAGGAAAACATCCTAACCATAACATAAAATTCAAGCCACTTATCACAAGGTTAGACAATCAAGTGTATAAAGAAGAAACAAAACAGAAAGAGTATTTACAAGTTTAGACTACATGAGACATTGTGAAGTTTCTGTTAATAGCAGATACCTTTGCAAACTACATTTAAAGATGACGCATCTGTAAGTAATGGTGTAGTCTTTAACTTAAATTCAAAGTTACATTGAAGACTTTAAAAATTGTAAATGACAAAAAACTTTCAACTCAAGGTCTGTGTGATAAAGATTTTAAATTCATGGACAGATTGTCTAAGAAAGGACAAACCATTAGCATTCAAGTTATTTACTCAATTTGTTCCCTTTGAGTACAAAATATTAAGAATTGTTATGCTCGTTATAAATTTCATTCATTTCTAAGTAATTCACAACTGCAAGAGGTCTTTTCATAGTCATTCAGTCATATAGTTTCTTTCTATCCTTGTAAGGTTTTTCTGCTACATTTGAAATCCTTATTTAAAACACCTCACTGTCCATTTCTATATTTTTTAAGTAGAAAATATTTTTAAACAAAGAAATGTCTCTTAGAGAATTCCTCTTCCACTGATTACTGGAAGGGGAGGGGGAAGGTTGTTTCTTCCTCTATCTCAAAACCACAAAACAAACCAGAACAATTCAACTTCTAATATAGTATCCCATAGAGCCTAGGACTGGAACAATATCTCATGCTAGGGTCCAGCTGTGTGCTGAGCAGTTATTTACATTATTGAGAAATCTATTTCGCAGAGTCATCTCAGTGTTTCTATAGGCGGCAGCAGTAGCAGGCTAAAAGAGACGCGAGCAACGGCGTCTGCGGATGGGAACATCAAAGACCCTCCTCTGTATCTCCTCCTCCTCGTCTGATTCATCCATGTCTGCTGAATCGTCATCATTGTCTTCTTCCTCATGCTCTTCCTCTTCCATCTCTTCATAGTCATCAGGACCCATTTCCTTGAAAGAGAAAATAATCTTTTGATAAGAAAACACCCATCAGTTCTTAATAGTGATTCTACAGCTGAGAATGCAAATGACCAGACATATCAAATGAGCCTCCACAGATCTGAACAATATAATTCCATAAAGCACGTGTAGATGCAAGATTCTAGACAGTATATAGTAGCACATGTTGAATAATGCTCACTGGGGTTTTAATGGCAAACATTTCATTAAGACAGTACTTATTTTTCACAGCTGTTGGTAAATTCATACAAGGTAGAAAACACCACTCCTAACAATCCAAAATAAAGTTAGCAAGTCTTTGCCAACTTCTGTGTGTACAGAAAAGGGCACCTGAAAACATTAATCAGGTGTGATTTTATGCACTGTCAGCAAGAGATTTTTATTGATTTGCTACTGTGATGACACATTTTAATTCAAACATTGGTAACCTCTACTTTTGAAAAAAAAAGTTATTTTTTAGTTGCTTAAGACAACAGTTGTTATCTCCCCTGGTTCCTGTGACTGAGTGTCTGGGAAGCACTCAGTGGGGTTCTTCTAGCTTGGAGTCTCTTGTGGGGTGCAACTGGACAGCGGATGGAACCAAGTATCACCTCAAGGGCTTCTTCACTCGCTGTCTGGTACCTGCACTGGGACGACCCAAGCACCTGGAGCTGAAGTAGGCACTTCCTTCGCCTCTAAGTCATGCACCCATGTGGTCTCTGCAGCACAGCTGCTTCACGGCGCCTGGACATTTCGTACAGTGCCTCAGGGCACCACAGGCTCGTGTTTCAGGAGAGAGAACCAGGCTGAAGGCCTACTGCCATTTTCTAACTAGGCCTCAGATAGCATAGCAATGACAAGCACACCCATAAGGCCTGTTCCCCACTGCAGGGAAAAGGTAGCTTCTGCTTTGACATTTCACTTGCAGAGGCTCTAAATTGGACAGAGGTGATGAACACGCAGCATATGAGCAGCGTCTCGTGTTTGAGACTGGCTCTCATGATGCAGCCCAGATCAACCTCAGACTTGTCTGGTCTCATTTTCAGCCATATCACCCTTGCTCACTATACTGCAGCCATGTGGGCCCCCTTGGTTCAGATATACTAATAATTGCATTAGGACCCCCAACACTGGCTGTTTCTTTGGCCAAATACTCTTCTTCCACAGATCCACTTGGTTCCCCTCACTCCTTTTAGGTCACCAAGGTCTTTCCTGACACATCTTAACAGGATAGTCACTTTATCCTCTGGACTTATTTTTCTCCAAGGCACTTATTACTAGTTGACATAAGGGCATAATGTTATAGTCTATCTCTTCCAATCAGCAATTACAAGGCTGGAAGCGAGGTGTGGTGGCGCACACCTTTAATCCCAGCACTTGGGAGGCAAAGGTAGGAGGATCGTCATGAATTTGAGGCCACCCTGAAACTACATAGTGAGCTCCAGGACAGCCTGGGCTAGAGTGAGACCCTACCTCAAAAAATCAAAAAAAAAAAAAAAGGCTGGATTTTGAGTGTAGTATTTACTATAGTACGTGTTAAATGAGCAAATGAATTAAAGTAGGAGAAAGTGTGATTTAGGATTTATTATAACACAATAGCAATAATCAGAAAATACATACACAGATGTGACTTATGTTTCATTATTTGTAAGTTTGGATTTTTTTTTTTAAGGAATAAAGACTTTAATGTTCTATAGGAGGTACAAAAATCAGGAAGGGAAAAGTCTTCGGAACTTCTAAAGCAAGAGCTTCGGTAGTGAATTGCCAAGTATGTTAATGAAGACAAAAACTACCAAAGGACTCATATGTGGTTCAAGAGACCCTCAGGGCTGGAGAGATGGCTCAGCAGTTTAAGTGCTTGTGTGGAAAGCCTAATAATTAGGGTTCAATTCCCTAGTACCCACTTAATGCCAGATGCACAATGTGGCACAAGCACCTGGAGTTTGTTTGCAGTGGCCGGAGACCCTGGCGTGTCTTATCTCTCTCTCTTCTCTCTCTCTGCTTGCAATTTTTTTTTAAGAGAGAGAGCACCTCAGGTAAAAGTGTACCTCCAAGTAGCAGATGGGAGGAGGAACACCGAGAACAGTGGCCAGATGAACAGCAGGAGCTTCTCCAGCACTCTCCAGCAAGCCCAATCAACACCCACACGGACTGACCAATACGGAGCATGTGAGGAACAGGAATGAAGTCTAAAACCGTACTGGTAGAGGACAGACAAGGAGGAGACACTCTGACTTCCATGTCAAGGAGGCCAACAGAAACAAGAGGGGCTGACAACCACAGCCTGCTGCCTGCCTTCTTTACGAGACTAGAAGTCAGCTGATTTCTTTCTGCTAACCTTTCATCCTTGAGAGAGGTTTCTATATGGCAGGTCAACTACTTGTAGCTAGGCAGAAACTAAAACTCTAAATAAATGCATACTTAAGAGAAGGGTGAACATTCAGAAGATTTATTTATTGTAATTTTAAAAGGAATTGAAAATATAATGTTTTCAGTTTTAATTTTTAATATGATAAATACCAACATAAGCCATGTAAACCAGAGTTCTTAGAAGTCCTTCATGAGTTTTCCACATCTAAGGAGGCCACGAAGACTGCAATGCTCAAGAGCCACTGTCCTTGCATGGACTACTTTACACTCACCCTGACAAACACTGCAAACAAACATCAGAAGCATCAAGCTGACCCAACTCAAGTGCTGCCAAACCAAACCTCACATGCACTTTAATCTTCAGGACAAGGAATGTTATCAGAGATAAAGAGAGTGATTTCATAATGATAATAGAAGTATTTCCTTAAAAAAGGTGTAACAATGTAAGTATATTTCCACAAATCATGAAACTTCAAAATACATGAAGCAAACCTGACAGGAGTAAGAGAACAGACACAGCCGTATTTTTGTTGGAGATTCAACAATCATCTTTTTCAGTGGTTGACAGAACAAAAACCATGACAAGAACAATAAATGTATAGGTAACTTGAAAAACTCTGTCAACTAATCAAACAGCTTGACCTGTCATTTATAGAGTAAATTCCCCACATAGCAGAATATACATTCTTTTCAAATACATAAAGGTCATTTACCAAGATATATAACTTCTTTACATAATTTTGGCCATAAAACATTAAAAATATTAGAAATACAGAGTAAGTTCTCAAGCCACACAATTTTAAAAATCAATAACCAAAAAGATAATGTTTGGAAATTAACATTTCTCTAAAGTCACAAAGTTACAAAGGAAATTTGAGAATATATTGAGCTAAATGTGTGAAATACAGCTAAACGATGTTTAGAAACAAGTCCACACTCAATAATCCAATAATAATCACCTTCTAGCTTAAAAAGTTATAAGAAAAACCAATTAAACCCAAAGCAGGAAAGAAATCAAAACTGCAGAAATCAATAAATAAAAAAAAGGGCAAACAACAGAGGAAAAAAATCAGTGAAACTCAAAGTTGTTCCTTTAAGTGGTCAATAAAAGTGACAATTGTGTGATAAAAAGACATAAATTACTAAAAACAAGAGGATATATGACTACAGCTCTTGTAGTCATTAAAAGGATATCAAGGGAATATTGTGAAACTTTACGCCAATAAATTCAACATTTAGATGAAATGGACAAATTCCTTGAAAGGCACAAATTACCAAAACTGAAACAAGAAGAAATAGAAAATATGAATATTAAAAAATTAAATTCATATTTTAAATTCCCCTCCCCCACAAAAACTTCAGTTCCAGACAGCTTCACTGATGAATACCAGCCACCTAAGGATCAGAGGGCATCAAGCTCAGAGGATACTGGGCCAGCCAAAAATGCAACTCTGGTTTGCACTGAGCATGGTACTGTGCACTTGTAACCCTAGAACTAGAGAGGTTGAGGCATGAGGCTGGTAAATTCAAGGCCAGTCTGGGTAACATGAGACCCTGTCTTAAGCCCACCCCTAACCCACCCTGCCAAAAATAAATAAATAAATAAGTCAGAGAAGGAAAATGGAAGCCTGTTGCAGAAAGTAGCAAATTCTCAGTTCTGGAAACAGTTTCTAGCATTCTTCCACTGAGAAGAAAGTTAAAAACACTTTACTTATACATCCAGACTATAGGTCCTTTTCACCATACTAAGTGTAGTGACCCAAAAGCTCATCATTACTTTTTTGTTTCCAAACTCTTGGAGTTAAGAATTTGTCATATCTTAGTCCAATTAATATTCTGTCCATCTTCCTTAGACTTACTTCAAATTCCCTCACCCCAGGAGCTAGAGGGCAGTTTCTGAGCACTTAATGCCTACAACTGAGGTATATTTTGAATATGGTATTCATATTTTATTCCTATTATAGAACTTTATTATTTTGCTTAAGAATTTTATAGCTCATAAAATTAGGGTTACTGTTACACCTATCACAAAACAACCCTAAGAATGAGGTTTTAAAAAGAAACCTGGTTGACTTGAGAAATGATTTCAGAGACTGCTAAAAGTATTAAGTCTACCCATTAAATCCTCTAATGATCTCTATATGATACTTGTTTACTAAATTAACAGTGATTTCCCCAGTCTTTTCTAACTGGTATAGTTTTGTCCTCATGTAGGCCACAGAATGCTGGAAGCAGTGGGAAAGAAGCTAAACCTTAAAACCAGGCAATAGTACAGCTTCCATGGTGGAAAACTAGGGAGCTTACATGAACTCGCTCAACAGCTCCACATACTACCCCCCTCCCAACGTACTTCTTGGAATGTCCCAGGTTCTCTGGGATATCATTTAGGAACCACTAAACAAATATCTTTCTTTAGAGGCAATTCTGAATTACTTAAGACAGCACTAGTGAAAAGCTTAACTTACCAATCGAGCTATAGACACCCTGAATGTTGGACATGCCATGTGAAATCGGGGAATGGCAACATTAAAGATCTTGTCCTTAAAGTACAGAAAATGGAAAGTGTAGTATCCCTCCATGTATCCTGATGTTGTAGAAAACGTGGTACAGCTTGTGTACTCATATATCCGACCTGGGCTGATGATCGGAAATTCACCTGCAGGGAAAACAGTAACAATAAACCACAGCACATAGTTCAGGTCTGCCTTATAATAAATAAAATATATTCTTTAAGATACCATGAAAGTAGTATCAAAGTAAATACACACAGGAAAAAACAACAACAACAAAAAGTAAAACCTGACAAGCAATATTTAAAAATGTTGACAGTGATAAAATCCCAGATATTTAATTCTCTTGACATTTTTTCCATAGACCTCCAATTCTCTACAAGGTAGCAGGTTGGGGGAATAACTAACACGACAAATTTAAAAGTTGACACCATTTAAGACATTACTAATAAAAAGTGTCACACAGTGGAACATTCAGGAGCCATAGATTACTACTAGCAAATTTTCAATGCCAGAGATGGGATACCTTCCAGTGAGTTGTTGGCCATGAAGGTCACTGATACCCCCAAAACATTACAGGACATTGCCAAGGCTCTTGGTTTCCCACCAGGAATAGATGGTAAAAACCCTACTGCTGAAGACTCCACACCCTTGGGCTGCAGGTCACTGAGAAATCCTGCTGAAGCTGAGCTGAAAACCTCCTCCATGTAGACCAGCTGACATAAAGCTGGGAAAAGACATGCTGCATGCAGTTCAATGGGAGAGAGAGTAATCACTGGTGGAGATACTCACATGGACACTGTAAACCTTATATTTGGCCAGCCAGGCCAAATGAGCCAATGGGTGCAATAGTGGCATGTCCGTTATGGGGGAAACCAACTGCCCTCTAATTTGACTGGAGGTCTACTCCATGGAAGGGAATACATCCCTGATATTGAAAATCTACAACAGGGGTAGTCATAAGCCCTAGGGGTGTAACATTTGCTGCTGTCTGGTTAAATGTATATACTATGCTCACCAAACTGCCCAGTAAGCACTTTTCTTGATGTTCATACCCATATATTAATGCTACTCTCACTTTTGGTTAGAGAAGCTTCTCTTTTCAGATGGCAGGGACCTTGGGATGACTCAGAAGGCACCATGGTGCTGAGAAGAAATGACAGAGTAGTGCTCAGCACTGCAATATCTCTATCACCTCTTCCAAGGCTCAGGGTCCATTGAGGAAGAGGTAGTAGAAGAATGTAAGAGCCAAAGAAAGGGTAGGATTACTTACAATGTGATCCTCCAGACACAAAATGGCCTGGGTATCCATGAACTCACAGTGTCTGACACTACCTACACAAGACCATCATAATTAGGAGGAAAAGATCATGACATCAAAATAAAAAAGAGACTGATTGAGAGGGGGAGGGGAATATGATGGAGAGTGAGATATTGTCTACAATTATGGAAGGTGTCAATAAAAAAATTAAAAAATAAAGAAAAAACAACAACAACAAAAAGTCACAGGTTATTGCTCAAAGATAAGGGCAATCTGACTTTAACAGTAGCAAGAGACTAAACCTAACATTGTGAAGATATAACCTGAGTAGTCAGGCAAGTCAAATGTCACCTACAAAGGAGTTTGTGTACCAATGAACCAAATAACCACCACCACAACAACAAATTCTAGCTTTTGGATTTAATAAAATTCCTTAGCACTAGATTCTCAAACAAATCTAAGATAAATTCATTAAAGATACATACAGATCATTAATCTATTTAGGGCATTAGTTTAGAAAACTTTAATTAGGCCTGATGGATGGTTCAGGCATATAATACCAGCTACTTGGGAAGCTGAGGCAGGGGGATGGAAAGTTCAGGTCAGGCTGTGCTGGAGAGTAAGTTCAAGGCTAGTCTGGGCAACTCTAGGAGAACTTCTTTTGAAATAAGTAAAAATAATGATGATGTTGTGAGGGTGATCTGCCTGTGACATCTGTCACCCACTGACTGCCAGGGTTGATTCAGCTGCTCTGGCGGGCTAGGCGGGGTCCTCTTCCTCCCTCACTGCTCCATGGATCTCCATGTGTGTCCCTCCTGAAGCTGCATGCTAGGCTGAAGAGGATAACCTCTCGAAAACACAAGGACTGCTCTGCAGTCAAGGGCATAGGAGGAGCTGTGGTCTCCTGCTAGAACCTCTACAGAAGCACTCCGGAAGCAGAACAGGGGCCAGGGATGTAGCTGGGAGCACAGCGCCTGCCCGAGCGTGCACAAGGCTCGGCGTTTGGGCTCTAGCACTGCTAGAAAGAAAGAGCGATAGAGGTAGGGAGAGAAGAGAGGGGAGGGGGAGGAGAAAGAAAGATATGAGAAGGGGTAGGAAGGGAAAGAGGGAGGGAGACAGGCAGACACAGACAAGCAAACTGACTTCTGCATGTGCTTGGGCCTGACAAGTACAAGGCTTCCCGTATGTTATTTTCTTTTTTAAATTTTTAAAAAATTTATTTTATTTGGGGGCGGAGGGGGTAAAGAGAGAGAGAGAATGAATGAATGGGTATACCAGGGCCTTTAGCCACTTCAAACAAACTCCAGATGTATGCACCACCTTGTGCATCTGGCTTACATGGGTGCAGGGGAATTGAACCTGGGTCCTTTGGCTTTGCAGGCAAGCACCTTAACCACTAAGCCATCTCTCCTGTCCAGGTATGTTATTTTCCATTTTCCTGAAGCACACATTCAAGCCCAAAGACTGACAATTCAGAAGTGTATTCAGATGAGTATCCTATACTCATTATTTAAAAAGCTGAATGTTAATGACAACACAAACTAAAGTAAATGAAATTCAAACCACAAAAGTTTATCCTGTTGATCTTAACATCTACCCTCAAACTTCAAAAAGATTACCAAGTTATTTTCTTTCTATCCTATGCCACAGAACATAATCATAACTAGTTAGCCTGAGTTGGTATTTTAGAAAAGTTGTTTCAAGGGGCACAGCATTAGAATGACCTCTATGCATTATATTTATGAATCTCCGAGTCAAGTGATATTTAGTGTTCAATCACGGGTTGCATACCAACTACTCCAGGTCCTTGAACTTCTTCGACATCGCCTTTAGCATTTGTTATTCTCCAGTAGCGACTGTCTAACTGACAGGCCTTCTCAGGAAGTGCGTCCTTTGACATTTCAATCCTGGAAAAGGAGTGAGGCACGAATTGGCTTTGCTTTCTTTTGCAGAACAGCAGCACTGCAGGTACTCCTCGGCAAGAACATTTCCAAAGGACATGAAGAAATCTAACGCATTTTTCTACATTCTCTAAGACTCTGCCTGCCTTAATTAGCTTAATTACTCCACAGAAATACTTTCAACTCAACTTCTGCACCTGGCTTTCAGTGAGGATCAAAAACAGAAAGGGTGATGGAAACATGTGCAAATGCCATTGTGAAAGCTATCTTTGCCTCTTCAAATAAAAATCTCTTTGGGGGCTAGAGAGATACTTAGTGGTTAAGACGCTTGCCTGCAAAGGACCCAGGTTCAATTCCCCAGGACCCATATAAGCCAGATGCACAAGGTGGCACATGTATCTAGAGTTCATATGCAGTGGCTGAAGGCCCTGGCACACCTATTCTCTCTTTATCTGCCTGTCTCTCTCTCTCAAATAAAATAAAATAAATAAAAACCTAAAAAAATTCATTTAGCAAATGTAGTAGGCTCTCACTCTAGCCCAGGCTGACCTGGTGTTCACTATGTAGTCTCAGGGTGGCCTCCAACTCCAGGTGATCCTCCTACCTCTGCCTCCCAAGGGCAAATGCTTTCTAAAACACAGTACCATGAAACATTTCTAAAGAACACATAGTCTTTTACTCATGATAAAGCTATACAACCCAGTTCTGGTTTCCCATTAGCTTCTAAAAGGCTCAAAGGAAAACGTCACCAGTTACTGGCATTGTACTTCCACTTTGTTTTTGTTTCTCTCACCTTCCCTGTTTCTACAGGAACCTGCTGTTGCTCATTATCACTTTGTACATCCCGAAAGTTTATGCATTTATGTTTCAGACATGCTGAAGTTGAAAGCAGGGTAAAAACTAACAAACAAGAAGTATCTACACCCATGTGTGAACATATTACAGGCCACATACTAGAATGCTTCCGGGTAAGTATATAGCAGTAAAACGCTTCAGCATGTATGCATGGACTATATACATGGGTGTATGTGTAGGTATATAAATAAGTATATTTTACAGAAAAGCATCCTTAATCTCTTAGAGCAATAAATCACCTTTATGTCTAAGCATAAAATACTTCTAACTAAAGTAAGTTTAATATATGTATTTGGAGGTAGGGTCTGGCTCCAGCCCAGGCTGACCTGGAATTCACTATGTGGTCTTAGGGTAGCCTGGAACTCATGGCCATCCTGTTACCTCTGCCTTCCAAGTGCTGGGATTAAAAGCATGTGCCACCACGTCCAGCTTAAAATTTTTGTTTTCATATTTAGGCAAATCAAACACCTAATGCCATGTATGATATATGAAGCACTCAATAAATACTAGATTTTAAAATGAAATATAGACAGGTCAGGTAAAATTTAAAACACAGGATTTCTGTTTGCCAATTTTACAGCTTCTAAAATTCATGGTAACATGGTAAAATAGAGCTTTGACAATTATAACTTTGTGGTCCATGTCCCACAGTACTGGACACAATAGTTTATGCACAGTACATATGGAAGAAATAACTTAGAGGCTAAAATCAGTCTTTTGTTGTTGTTTTTTTGAGGTAGGGTCTCACTCTAGCTCAGGCTGACCTAGAATTCACTATGGAGCCTCAGGGTGGCCCCGAACTCACAGCAATCCTCCTACCTCTGCCTCCCGAGTGCTGGGATTAAAGGCGTGCGCCACCATGACTGGCTCTAAAATCAGTCTTTTGTGAACACTATATTATAGAAAACTTATTCACCCTTCTCCCAACTTTAGAAAGAACAAATAGTTGCTTAGTGATATAGTGCTTGCCTGACAGGCACAAGGCCCTTTGTTTGATCCCCAGGACCACAAAACAAAACACAATCAAAAAGCCTAAACTAAAGCCTGGTGTGGTGGCAAATGCCTTTAATCACAGCACTTCTGAGGCAGAGGTAGGAGGATTACTGTGAGTTCAAGGCCTACCTGAGACTACAGATGAGTGCGAGGGTCAGCCTGGGCAAGAGTAAGACCCTACCTCAAAACAATAGCAACAAAAACCTACATTGCATTTTATACATCATGACAAATATGGCAATAGCAGCAACACAGCCTCACTGACTGAAAGTGACTGTGGTTTGGGAGCACATGTGTTCAAGGCTTGGCTCTTCCTTGGTGGCACTATTATGAAGTGTTTGGATCCACAGGATTAACCTCATCATTCCACTGATGAATAACTCAGCTTTTAGGAGATGGGGCCTGGTTGAAGGATGTAGGTCATTGGGCGTGGGGGGGGGGTTATCTTTGAAGGATATTTCTTACTTACTCTTGTGTTCATCTCTGTCTCTGCCTCCTGCCCCCTGCTATATGCTTCCATTCTATGATGTTCTGCCTTACCACACATAGGTCCAGAAATGACAGAGTGGACTGAAGCCTCTGAAACCATGAGCCCCAACACACCCATCCTCTTTTAAGTTGATTTCCTCAAGCATTTTGTCATAGTGAAAAACTGACTGTATCCCCATTTACAATTCTCACCTGATTCGGTATGTGAAGAAATAGTGGGGTGGGTGTACAGAGCTGAGCTCTGGCAGAAATGACGTGGAAACTGAAACAGTAATATCCCCAGTTGTTGCTACACATTCTGGATCATGAACATATCTAGTAAATTAAAACAGTAAACATTTCAATTCTACAAAAAAAGTCTTAAAGATAAGACATACAATAGCTTTATGATCCACATTTTAAATAGCACTTGATACAGTCCTATAAAACATAGAAGAAAATTATAAACATGCTAGAAAACTTAGGGACTCTACCTGAGTAATGGTAGCAATCAAAGACAAGCATCAGTGGTTCAAATAATGGCTCTGAAATCAGTGTGGAGAAAGGGCTTCTCAGTTTTCAGAGCTATGAAAATGTTGGAGACATCTGAAAACCTGGCTTCATTTACTAAATAGTGATCCTGACAATAAAAATATGGAAGCAGGTCTGGAGAGATGGCTTAGTGGTTAAATGCTTGCCTGTGAAGCCTAAGGACCCCGGTTCAAGGCTCGACTCCCCAGGACCCACGTTAGGCAGATGCACAAGGGGGCACATGTGTCAGGAGTTCGTTTGCAGTGGCTGGAAGCCCTGGTGCTCTCATTCTCTCTCTCTCTCTCTCTCCCCCACTCTCAAATAAATAAAAATGAACAACAAAAAAAATTTAAAAAATATTGAAGCAGATTGGAACTCTTATTAGTCTCTTGTTCCAAAGTCTATAAACTAGAAGTCTTTAACTGCAACTAACCTATTACTTCTGCAACACCGCTACTGTATCACCTCTACTACTAATGGCCACACTTGAGTGTTTCACTCAGAGATAATCATGATTGCCAGGATGAGTTGTTGACTTGCTTTTCATAAGAAACCTATTAATTGGCAAACCACCTTTGGTTCTTTTCTTGTAGTGAAATTATATAGCGATTGTCAAGCCATAAATCCTAAATCAAAATCAGTTTTTCCTCTTGATTCTTCAAGACAAGAAAAATACTGGCTGATTTAGTGTTTGGATGTTTTGGCTTTGAAATGAGAATAAAACAGTGAGATTTAAGATAATCAGATGTTCTGTAATTAACCTTCTAGGGAATTTTCACCCCATGACCAGATGACTTTTTCTGATTTAGTCATTTCAATCTACAAAGTCCCAAATTAAGCCAGGCATTGTGGCACATGCCTTTACTCCCAGTGCTGAGGAGGCAGAGGTGGGAAGATTGCTGTGAATTAGAGGCCAGCCTGGGAATACAGAATGAGTTCCAAGTCAGTCTGGGCTAGAGTGAGATCCTACCTTGAAAAACAAACAAAAAGCCCTGAATGAAATACCTGAAGATTTGGTCTCTGATGATGGGAAAGCCACCTGATACAACATTGTTGACATAAGACGTAAACCAGTCCGTAAAGGTAGCACCTACAAGCCAGGAAGGGAAAATGAGTAAAGGAGAAATAAAATACACATAAGAAATGAACAATTAGAACTTCCTTATGCTTAAGATACCAAAACCAGAAACATTTGTAGATATAAATCTGCCAGTCCTCCACTGGCCAATGTTTACTCTCAGTCCTATCTAACCTTGTTTCCTTGGTCTTCTCCACTTCTCCTCACTGCCCCCAACACTTGTTAGAAGTACTATTTTTGTTTTACATTTATAATAATTGGTTCTGATATAATGACGAAAAATGGCATTAACTCCTAGAGCATATGGGACAGTGGAGATAGTTATGTGTAGGATGATGAGGGTCCAACCTAGGTATATCTATCCTGATTCATGTGCAAATTCTGACAGAAGCCAAGCCCAGTCTAGACATCAACCAGGAAATGACACTTTGGAGTTTTGAGTATCAGGCCAATCCTACAGTAGTCTACTTGCTAACACATGTTCAATGGCCAGCTCAAAGCAGAGCAGAATTATTGGCATAGTGTAGTCCAGACCATGTCTATGATGTACTAAATGGATCAGTAACAAGTATTTAGATGAATTAAGTTTAAGCTTTCTAGGGAATACAGACAGCATAACTACTGGGCCTCCATACAGCTCAATGCTTAGCATATCTAGTAAGTTTCCTTGTAACCTGGTTTCTTTTTTAAAAAGTATGTACATATGTGTGCATCAGGGTCTCTGGTCACTGCAAACTAATGGCAGATGCTTTTTGTCTGACTTTACTTGCACCACATTTGTAAAAAATATTTATTTATGAGAGAGAGAAAGAGAAAAGGAGAGAATGGGTGTGCCAGGGCCTCTAGCCACTGGAAACAAACTCCAGATGTATGCGTCACCTTGTGCATCTGGCTCACGAGGGTACTGAAGAATGGAACCTGGGTCCTAACTGCCAAACCATCTCTCCAGCCCATATTTGCACCACATTTGGTTTAAAATTTATATTTGAGATCAAAAGAGGGAGAGATTGAGAGAGAGAGAGACAGAGACACAGACAGAGAATGGGCATGCCAGGGCCTTTAGTCACTGAAGATGAAGTCCAGAAGCATGTACCACCTTGTGCTTCTGGCTTATATGGTTCCTGGGGAATTGAACCTGGGACCTTTAACTTTGCAAGCTAGTGCTTTACCCACTAAGCCATCCCTCCAGCCCTGGTGTCACTTTTTAAGTTTAGCTTACTGTGGGTGGTTTGGGGATTGAACCAGGCAGGCTTTGTAAGCAAGCACCTTTAACCTTTGATCTGTCTTCCTAGGCCCTGTAATCTGCTTTCAATTAACTCAGTTCTCCACAATGCCACATGACTGTCAGATGCTCAATTTATAACATTTACCAATTATGTTCTTTAGGGAATGACAGAAGACCTAATTTGGCTTGTAATTAAGGATACAACCCTTAAAACAATAAAAGCTATCAAATGAGAAAAAGGCATATATAGTTAGCTCTTTTTTATGACTGTTCTTACCCATTATGTATTAAATGTTTTTGTTGTCAAAGATCACTAGTCATTTATCCATTTTGAGTAAGATTTAAGTTTATAGAAAACAACACACAAAAGCTCAGGTTTTTTTTTTTTTTTTTCAAGGTAGGGTCTCACTATAGCCCAGGCTGATCTGAATTTCATTATGTAGTCTCAGGGTGGCCTTGAACTCACAGCAATCCTCCTACCTCTGCCTCCTGAGTGCTGGAATTAAAGACATGCACCACCACACCCAGCTAAGATAGTTTTTAAAAATTTTTATGTGTTGTTTGTTTATAATTCCTTTTTCTCATATTTTCAGCTTTTATTTTTTTACAAATTTTTAATATACCACTTTGTATACTTTATGGACTAAAATATTTTAAAAACAAATTGCTTACAGTTTGCATAAAAAAGAAATAGGCATGGTATATATGTAATTGTACTTTACTACTGCAGTATTTTTGTTGTTATTTTTAGGTAAGGTTTTGCTCTAGCCTAGTCTGACCTGGAAATAACTATGTAGTCTCAGAGTGGCCTCGAACTCACGATGATCCTCCTACCTCTGCTTTGCAAGTTCTGGGATCAAAGGCATGCAACGCCATGCTCAGCTCTTAGTTTGACTTAAAAAAAAAATATTTGAGAGAGAGAATGGGTGCACCAGGACTTCTACCTGCTACCAACAAACTCAAGATGCATGTGTTGTTACCTTGTGCATCTGGACTTAGGTGGGTACTGGAAAAGTGAACCCAGGGCAGCAGACTTCGCGAGTGCCTTAAGTACTGAACCATCTTCCCAGCCCCAAAGTGTGTTTTTTAAAGTGAGGACAAAATGGGCAGCATTCACTAAGCTCACGTGGCACAGCTTCTAGTAACAGTGCCCCAAACACCAGGAGGCATCTTCTTGTGAGCTACCAAAGATACTAAGAAAGTAAAACTCAGCTGAGAGATGATGAAGATTTAATTTCCATGTTGTAAGGCAGTCTACCTTTAAAGTAAGTCCATGTTTGGGAGTTGATAGTTCCAAGGTTTTATCAAGACAGTTTAAAAAAAAAAAAAAGATGCTCTCATCTTCTGCCCAAGAATTAACTTCCCACCTCATCTCTTCTTAGTATAGCACATATTTCATTCTAGGAGAAATTCCAGCTTCTATCATAGTATTATCTGACCTTAGTACTATTGCCACAGTGTTTTATTTTGTACTATTTTCAGACAATCATCAAATTAAAAATAGCTCAAGAGCAGAGCAGCAGCTTTTTCTATTGATCAGGCAGGCTTTGATTCATAACTTACGTAGCACTGCTGGGTTAGAACTGTGATAGTCATCTTTGAAAATGTGTTATACCAAGATGCCAAAGAGGGCAGTGAGCAGGGACATAACATCCTGATGGTACTTAACTTAGAAACCAGAGACTACAAGAGTCAGAGTGAGAAGAAAGCTGGGGCCTAAGTTTAAAAGCTATAAAGGGCTGAGAAGGTGGTTCAGCAGTTGAAGGCACTTGCTTGCAAAGCCTGACAGCCTGGGTTCAATACCCACAAAAAGCCAAATGCCTAAAGTGGTAGATGCATCTGGAGTTCTTTTGCAGCAGCAGCAGGCCCTTTGCACACCCATTCAATGCATGTATGGGTTAAAGGAACTACATGCACAGAGAAATTTTATGTATTTTAATTACCTAGAACTCAAAATACAAATTATATAGGATATATTTTTTCCAACCAGAAACAAAATTCAAAAAAAACCACAAAAGTTGTTCCAATAAAAGCTTAGAACTAGATCGTACTTTATAAATTGCAAAGTCTTAAAAACCCAAATGTGAAATTGCCAGCTGTCTGTGTAACTCAATGTATTACCATTTTTTTTTAATCAGGAAAAAAAGGAAAAAGACTGTTTTTCCTCCTACCTATGATAAACATGTCAATAGCAGCAGGATTCCGAGCCATTTGGTCCTACATGAGAGAAAAAAAAAAGTCATTGGCAGAAATAAATTTCTTTTTACTCAAGATTTTTTTCCCTGGAATACAGGAAAACAGATAAAAATAATTGAGGTATTCTAATCACTACTCTGATATTTCTGTGCAGTTCCTGCTCTTACAAAGATTTTTATGTAGGCCTACTCTAGAAAATTTTGAGGAATACCTATTACTTCTCTATACAATATAAGAAAGTATACTTCAATACTGCTGGGCGTGGTAGCACACACCATTAATCCCAGCAGTTGGGAGGCAGAGGTAGGAGTATTGTTATGAGTTCAAGGCCACCCTGAGACTACATAGTGAATTCCAGGTCAGCCTGGGCTAGAGCAAGACCCTATACCTCAAAAAACCAAAAATAAAAATAAATTAAAAAAAGGAAATTATCTTTCAAGAATATAACTAAGAAGTTGAAATAATAAGATAGATGACTTGTTTTCCCAGTACACCTTTGGATTCAGTCAGGAACTTGAACAGTTCTAGAATGTTCAAAAGCTAAACTTACATATTCCAATTAACAAATAAAAAGTTCATCATTAGTTTTCTTCTCCCTTAAAACAAATCACAACTTTTCTTATATGTATATCTATAGTTCATTAAAGTGCATATTGCTCCAAGTCTTTTTTACAGCCCTGAAAAGATCTGATGCACAAATTTCTGTTTTTATCAGAACACATCCTGGGCCACAATGAACCACTGACCGGACATTGGTAGAAAACTTCATTTTTGTTTCGGCCCTCTGCAGCTTCCACCGCTATGTACTGACTCAAGCCAGTATGTATGCAAAATGTTAAAGGCAGACAGTATTTTAGCCCCTGTCTCTGCTGGAATCCTCCGGCCGCAGTATCAACATCCAGCAAATCTTCAGAGCGATAGTGATTTGACAGTGCCATGCTTCCCAACAACCTGAGGAGAACAGAGACTCAAAAACATAAAACATGGGCTGGAGAGATGCTCAGTGGTTAAGGTGCTTGCTTGCAAAGCCTAATGACTTGGGTTTGATTCCCCAGTACCCACATAAAGCCAGATGCACAAAGTAGTACATGCATCTTGGAGTTTGTTCACAGTGGTTAGATGCCCCGGCATACCCATTCTCTCTTTCTTTCTCTCTCTCCTTGCAAAAACATCATCTTCTTGATGAATAATTTCATGTTGATAGCTTTCTTATTTACTCTTTTGATCAGAAAGATGATTCTGGCTTAAATATTAAAAATAAATGTCTAAATTGGTGGCTAGAGAGGTGGCTCAGTGAGCAAGAATGCTTGTTATCCAAGCATGAGGATTCGGTTAAATTCCTAGTACCCATGCAAAAATCTATACACGGCTGTGCATTCCTGTAATTCCAGTGCTAAGTGGGGCAAAGCTAGGAGAATTGCTAAGACTCCCTGGTCAGCCAGCCTAAGCTAACAGCAGCTCCAGTGAAAGACTCAGTCTCAGGGAAATAAGAAGAGCAACTGGGGAGGACACCCAACGTCTTCCTTTGGCCTTCACAACATGCACACAAGCACATGCATCTCACACTCACATGCATGCACAACACACACACATACACTGCACATATGATACATATACCAAAAAAGGCTAAACTATCTAAATGCCAATCTTTTTAAAAGAAATATAATTTCATCACTTTCAAGAACCTATCTTTTGGGCCTAGGGAGATTTCTCAGTGGTAAAAGATGCCAGCAAAGCCTGCTGGCCCAGGTTCAACTTCCCAGCCACCTATAGGCATTGCAGTGGCAAGAAACCCTGGTGTACCCATGCACACATGCAGATATACACATGCAAATAAATAAATTTTTAAAAAGAATCTATCTTAAGCTGCTCACGGTGGCTTATATCCATAACTCCAGCACATGGAAAGACTGAGGCAGGAGGACTGCTGCAAGTTTTAGGCCATCTGGCACTACAGAGTAACTGTGTCTCTCAAAACAAAACAAAACAAAACTACTTAATCCAGGAAATGGCATGCATCTATCATCCCAGCTATTCAGGTGGCTGAAACAGCGGGATGGTGAGCTCATGGCCAGCCTGAGCTACATAATAAGAACCTGTTGCCAAAAAAAAAAAAAAAAGTATTTCACATGAAACCAGACCACTTCTCAAAACTGTCACTTGAGCTAGGTGTGGTGGCACATGCCTTTCATCCCAGAACTTGTAGAGGCTGAGATAGGGGGAGTGCTGTGAGTTTGAGACCAGCCTGGAATTACAGAGTGAGTGTGCCAGGTCAGCCTAAGACAGAGTGGGGCCCTACCTCAAAAAAAATAAAGAAAAAATAAAATAAAAATAAAAAACACAAAAAGTCTCACATTTGACATATGTGTTGTAAAAAATTAACGTGTGTGTATGTAGGCGTCAAGCATTACTAGGAGTCACTGATGAGATTCCTCTCCTAAGTCTCACTGCTTAGACTATGTGCAAATAATCACCTCTATGCTCAAATTTATGACCTTACCACATAAGTTTTGGGCAAATCTTAACAAGATTTGCTCTTAAAATATGATAAATTCTCAACTTTCTCAGGTTTAAATTTGGTATGAAAACAGACAAAGAAAATCCATGTGAGCTCCAGATTCAGTGAGAAACCCCATTTCAAGGAAATAAGGCAAACAAGCAATAGAATACCCACTATGTTCCTCTCGCCAGCCTCCAGCATACATGCTCAGATGCACACACATGCATACACTACACACACACACACACACACACACACACACACACACACACAAAGCTATAACTCTTATGGATTGCTAGAAGGAAGAAGAGGGAATTCCTATAGTTTAGTTCTTTAATTTATTAAGGATAACTTGAATCAATATAATAATTCCTAACATTGAAAATTATTAAAACATCAAACACCTTACCCAGGAACCACTAACTTCTGCCCATTGTGGATCCGGTATGAACACCGGTAGTCATCAGGAAGCTTGCAACCAATCTGAGCCTCCACAGCATCCAGGTCTTCCTCACGAGCACCTTCTGCAAATGCACACCAAACAGGAAACCATGAATGCACAGTACAATTTCAATCTAGAGCTCCAGCTACTATCCTATCCAGTGAGACAACCTTGGGGCATCTGAATTCTGTCCAAAATATAGTACTAAAGTATAGGGAAATTAATTGAAATTTCCTTTGAAGTACTGAGTGCCAGGTGTGGTGGCTCACACCTTTAATTCCACCACTTGGTAGGCTGAGGCTGGAGGATCAGTGGGAGTTTGAGACCAGCCTGAGGCTACAGAAGGAGTTTTAGGTCAGTCTGGGCTACAGTACAGAACCTGCCTCAAAAAACAAAAATAGGGGCTAAAGAGATGGCTCAAATGATTCAGACACTTGCCTGCAATGCCTAATGACCCAGGTTCGATTCCCCAGTACCCACATAAAGCCAGATGCACAAAGTGATGCATGCATTTGGAGTTCATTTGCAGTGACTACAGACCCTGGCACAGCCACTCTCTCTCCCCTCTCTCTGTCTCCTTAAAAATAAGTAATTAAAAAAAAAAAAAAAGATAAGCCAGGTGTGGTGGTGCACGCCTTTAATCACAGCACTTGAGAGGCAGAGGTAGGAGGATCGTAGTGAGTTCGAGACCACCCTGAGACTACATAGTGAATTCTAGGTCAGTCTGAGCTAGAGTGAGACCCTACCTCAAAAAAAAAAAAAAAAAAAAAAAAAAAAAGATAAAACAAATAAGCAGCCCTGAGCAAACCAAGTTCTAAGTTTCCTCTCTGCAGGGAAAACAGGTATAGAGAGTGAATGTGAAAAGGGGGTACCAATAAGATGCAAAATAAGTGTTTATCTTGCAATACAAACATTATAGTAGATCTCATTTTTCCAAATGTAATATATTTAGACTGCTGTAACTTCTCTAAACTTAAGTTCTCTATAGTTGTAATGTAGTATTTTTATGGAAATATAGGATATGAGATGCGGGTTTGTGCTGTAAGGAGGCTACTAACTTGAATTTCAGTTTGTATATTTGTGAACTTACTATGTATTCTGACTATAGCAAGCAGGAATACAAATAAAGAGGTGTACTTTCAGTTAACAGGTTACCAGGTTGCAGGCCAAACCTCTCACCACTGAATGTAGATCAGAAAAATTCTGTAGAAGACATTAAACAACCAAACATAAAGTAGTCAGGTATGATGGTGCATGCCTGCAACTTCAGTACTCAGGAGGCTGAGACAGGAGGAATGAGAGTTCGAGGTGGACTAAAAAATGCAAAAGCAAAAACAAAAACAAAAACAAAACATGGGGCTGGAGAAATGCTTTCTTGCAAAGCCTAAGGGCCTGGATTTGATTCCTCAGTAGTCATGTAAAGCCAGATGCACAAAGTGGTGCATGAATCTGGGATTTGCAATGGCAGGAGCAGGAGACCCTGGCATGCCCAAAACACACACACACACTTTTTTTTTCTCTCTCTCTCAACTAACTAACTAATAAAATAAAATAAAAATTTTTAAAAAACACAAGAGGTCTGGCCAGGCATCAGAAATAACTTTATTTTTTAAGCAATTGCCAGCTCTAAAAGAAAGTAAGACTTGAAAGGCCAAGTCGCTGAGCCAAGCAAAAAGCACAACTGCAGGAGTGAAGGATAAAATTGAGAGACCCAAAAGAAATAACGCGTAAATAATTAAACAATGGTACTGCCACTGTTTGACAAATCATTGTGAACCAAAAAACCCAGGCTTGGCTCAGATAAGGAACTAGCTGACTAACCACTGACCTTTGCTTCTGTAACTCATGCTCGCTTGCTCAATAGGACATTCCAGAAATACTTAACTGTGGGGGCCTCCAGCCTCTTGCAATAGATAGGTTCTGCAAGCAGTCTGCTGACCAGAGATAAGCAACTAGCAGAAATGTTCCTGTGCGTGCCTTCTTGGAACCAATCATTTTAAAAGATGCGATGTGATATAACCCCTTTGCCCCCTTCCTGCTCTTTTTCCTTTATAAACCCCTACTTTTAGAAGGTCGGGGCTCTCTCCCACTCCCGCTGCATCGGTCCGTGTGGATGGAGACCCTGCTTAAGCTTGACATTAAAAGAAACCTGTTGCTTTTACATTCGAGTGTCTCCTCTGGGTGACTCCTGGGTGACCAGAGGTCTTGGCTCCTGGTCAGAAATCTTAGCACAACAAAAATGTTAGATTTTAGAATTCATAAAGGGGAAAGGACTTGATTTAAAAAAACATTTTTGGCTAGGATATACAAATCAGTGTGAACTGAATGAAAATAGACTAGTCTTCACAGACAAAAGCCCAGACTAATCACTAAGCCATCTCTCCAACCATATTTTGATTTTTTTTTTTTTTTTTTTTTGCAGCAAGGTCTTATACTAGCCCAGGCTGTCCTAGAATTCACAGCAATCCTTTTACCTCAGCTTCCCAATGGCCAGTTTTTGGTTTTTTTTTAATATTTCTTTGAGGGGTGGGGGAACAGACAGAGGGAATTGGCATGCCAGGGCCTTCAGGTACTGCAAACCAACTCCAAATGTATGTGCCACTTTATGCATGTGGCTTTACGTATATACTAGGGAACTGCACCTGGGCCACCAGGCATTGCAAGCAGGTGCCTTTAACCACTGAGCAATCTCTCCAGCCCCACACCCAGCTTTTAATATTTTTATTTGTGAAGATGGTGGGGGACAGAGGCAGAATATGCCTGGGTTTCTTGCTTCTGCAAACAAACTCCAAATGGGTATGCCACTTTGTACATCTGGTTTTACGTGGGTATTGGGGAATTGAACCTAGAACAACAGGCTTTGCAAGCAAGAACTTTGAGCCTTTAAATGCTGAATCGTCTCCCCAGTCCTAGACATGGAATTTAAAATAACCAATTATTTATTGGTTACATATCCAATTAATTAAATGGCATGACAGAGTAGAAAAAATGGATGTAAAAATGAATAAAAACCTCAGAGCTGAAGAAAAATGAAAATTAGAAATGCACTGGAGTGGCTAATGAAAAAGCTGAATCAGAAGACAAAAAGGTTGGAAAAGGGAGCTGGAGAGATAGTTCAGTCAGTAAAGTGCTTACCTCACAAGCATAAAGACCTGAGTTCAATCCCCAGTAACCATGTAAAATGCTGGGTGTGGTGGCATCTATAATACCACTACTGGGGAGGTGGAGGTAGGCAGATCCTTGGAACTCACTGGACAGCTGGTCTAGTTTAGTTGGTGAGCTCTGGACCAACGAGAAGGCTTCTGAGATGGTCTGAATGAGATGTTCTCCACAGCCCGTGTGTTTTGAATATTTAGTTACCAATTAGTGGCAGTTTGGGCGGTGGAGCCCTGCTGAAGGAGTTGTGTTGTTGGGGGTGGGCTTTGCGGTGTTACTGCCAGCTCCCCCTTGCCAGACAGAGCTTAGGCTATTTCTACCCAGAGATGTGAGCCAGCTTCCTGCTGTGCTAGGCTTTCCTTGCCATGATAAAGCTTTCTCTCAAGACTCTAAACCAAAATAAACCTTCTCTTCCCATATAAACTGCTTTTGCTCAGGTGTTTTGTCCCCAAAGCGAGAAGTCACTACAACACCCTGTCTCAGAGGAGGAGAGCTGTGTCCTGAGCATGACACCCAAGGTCATCCTCTGGCATCCACATGTACACACATACATGTACACCAACTTGCAATAACATGCACATACACACTTGAATGCATACCATTTAAAAAGGTTGGAAAGGAAGCTGGAGAGATGACTTAGTGGTTAAAGTGCTTGCCTGCGAAGCCTAAGGACCCATGTTCAACTCTCCAGATCACACATAAGTCAGATGCACAAGGTGATGCAAGCATGCAAGGTCACACATGCACAAGGCAGCACACATGTCTGGAGTTTAACTGCACTGGCTGAAAGCCCTGGTGTGCCAGTTCACTCCCCCATAAAAAAAAAATGGAAAAAAAATCAAAAACAAAGGGTGGAAAACACAAAAGCAATGTGAGATGTACATAGGACGGTATAGTGAAAATGTTTGAGACACCCCATACTGGAATGTTGAAAGGGAAAGACAGAGTGAAGCAAGAGTACTTAAAAGATAACTGCAGTTATCTCTAAAACTCATTAAACTACCAAACCATAATTCAAGAAGCATGATAAACTTCAAGGAGGATAATTATAAAATTGTGTCTAGACAAATGACTGGTAAACTGCTGAAAATCAAAGACTAAGAAATCTTAAAGTAGTCAAGGGAGGAGAAAAGGCATAAATTTAAAGAGCTAACAGTAGGATAGAGCTGAATTTACAATAGAAAAAAACAGAAGCCACAAGAATGAGGTCTTTAAAGTGGTGAAAACTAGAATTCTATGCGGTGAGCAGATTCTTCAACAGCAAAAGTGAAACATCCACGAGCAGGGCTTCCTCTCTAAGAGAAGTACTAGAAGGACTGCTCCAGACTGTAAGGGCGTGCGATTCCGATAGAAACATGAAGACAGAGACCAGGATGAAGAGCAGCTAGAAAAGGTAAATATAAAATAACGCTGAACATATATAAAATAATGTTTTCAGTACACTGCATACGTGGAAAATTAAAATCACAACAGAGGGGACTTGGAGTGTAGCTCAGTGGTAGAACACATCCCTAACTTGCACAAGCCCTGTGTTAGAGCTCCAACACCTCTCCTCCAAAAAGGAGCCCACAGTACAAAAGGAAGGATGGAGGTGATGTTCCTTCATTATCTACAAAGTGATATTCAACTTTTGTAAGTCATGACATACCTATGATCAAATATACTAGCAACTATATTAAATATGAATAGACTAAATAATCCAATGGCAAGATAGAGACTAGATTTAAAATAAAAAAAAGAGGGCTTGGGAATAGTTCAGAAGTAGAAAGCACACACTCAGAATGTGTGAACCCCTCAGTTTAATGCCAAAAAAAATACCTAACAAAAAAAATCCACAAAATTACTTATGAGACACATCTTAATGTAGATACAGGAAAGAAATTAAGAATGACTCTACTAAATCACATGAAATAGACTTTAAGGCAAATGGCTTCATTAGAGCTGGAGGAGGACTTCCACAGTGACACAAAGCTTATCTTTTTAACCTTCTGCATCTAAACACAGCATACACATGTGCATATGTATGAATGTTTGCATGCATATACGTTAAGAGTACATTGTAAAGGGGCAGAAAGCTGGGTAGTAACTAGAATACTACCTGCAGCCCAAAATATATTATTTTTAAGTGCCAGAACTAACAAACTGATGTATCTATAAGCACAGTAGATGCATTAGTTTTCCACTGATGCAGTATTAAAAGCTTAAAATAGCACTCGCTTGTCTACTTATTTGGAAGGTAAATGTGGGGCTAGGGCAGCCCAGGCAAGGCTCCTTGCTTAAGCACCTCTCCCACACAGGCAGCCACTAGCCCCTGTTACTCTAGGCTCTGCTGAGGGGAGGTGGGATAGCTGAATCCACCACCCAGGAAACTGAGCCAGGGACACTCACTTATTTGTCTTTGCAGGTCAGAAGTACAGCCATGACTCAACTGGACCCTCTGTTAAGATCACACTTAAAACTGCATGTTAACTGGGGCTGCTAGCTCATCTTACATATCATTGTTTTGGAACCTCTTCCAAGTTCATCAATTATTGGCAGAATTCAAGGGCTTGCAGTTGTGTCATTGAGGCAGAGGCCTTCTCTACAACCTAACAGTCTGCTTACTCAAAGTCAATAGGACAGACTGTGAATTTTTTTGCCTTCTGGAAGACCAGTTGCTTTTAAGAGCTCACATGATTAAGTCAGATCCACTCAAAATAAATTTTCATTTATTAATTGCAAACTCAAAATTGGTTCATTTGAGACCTTAACTACATCTGTAAAATCTCTTCACTCTTTTTCTATAATAGAGGCTAATCATGGGAATGAAAATAATTATATTCCCATCACTGACTTTACTCAAAGAGAGACAACTGTACCAAGTATGTACACCAGATGCATAGGAATCATAGGGGATTCTCTGTCTACTACAGTGAGAAATTCCAACATATCCCTCAGTTGCTCATAGAAACAAACAACAACCAAAACAATAAACCAATAAGATTGCCAAAGATCTGAACCAGATTGGTGGAATTTATCTATATGGTACTGAAAACAACAATTACAGAATCTACATTCTTTTTGAGTGTACATGGAACAATTACCAAATCAGATCCATATACAAGACCCCAGCATACATCACAACAACTTTTAAATTACAGAAGTCTGAGTCCATTCTCTGATCAATGTGGAATTAAAATATAAACTAGATTCTTATAGGATTACTAAACAAAGGTCCAAATGTTTGGAACTTAAGCAATATAGTTCTACATAAACCATGTGTTAAAAAAATCAGGAAAATACACAGGACTGTATGGTAAAGAAATACAGCACATTAAAACCTGTAAGATAAACTAATACATGTAGAAATAAATTATTGCCCTAAAAACATTAGGTGGGTGGGGGAGAAGCCTGAAAAACCTATGACCTAAGCAACCAACCATCTCAAGTCAGGAGAAAAAATAACAGTAAACTCAAAAACTCATAGAGAAGTATGAAATAAAAACATACAATAAAAAAGATGGATGAGAGCCAGGAACGGTGGTGCAGGCCTTTAATCCTAGCACATGGGAGGCAGAGGTAGGAGGATTGCCTTGAGTTTGAGGCCACCCTGAGACTCCATAGTGAATTCCAGGTCAGCCTGCGCCAGAGCAAGACTCTACCTCAAAAAAAGGTGGTGTGGGGGGGGCTGAAGGGATGGCTTAGCAGTTAAGGCACTTGCCTGCGAAGCCTAAGGACCAGGTTCGATTTGTCAGGTCCCACGTAAGCCAGATGTACATGGTGGCAGATGCATCTGGAGTCAGTTTGCAGTGGCTACAGGCCCTGATGTGCCCATTCTCACTCTCTCTCTCCCCCTCTCTGACTCTAATAAATAAATAAATAAATAAATAAATAAATAAATAAATAAATAAATAAATAAAATCTTTTTTAGAAAGTTTAAAAAAAGGGGGGACTGGAGAGATGGCTTAGTGGTTAAGGTGCTTGCCTGCAAAGCCTAAGGACTCAGGTGGCACATGTGTCTAGAGTTCATTTGCAGTGGCTAGAGGCCCTAACACACCCATTCTCTCTATCTGCCTCTTCCTCTCTCTCTTAAATAAATAAAATATTAAAAGATAATGACTTTCAAAAAAGATTAATGAACAAGCCAGTTATTTGAAAAGATTTCATTATTCCTTATCTAGCAAGACTGATAAAAAAATAAAAAAGTACACATAACTAATTTAAGAAATGCTTATAATAGCTGGGAAATGGAACCAGCCTAGATGTCCCTTAACTGATGAGTGGATAATGAAGATATGGCACATTTATACAATGAAGTTCTACTCAGTGGTAAAGAAAAATGAAGTTATGAAATTTGCAGAAAAATGGATGGATCTGGAGAGGATTATACTAAGTGAAGTAACCCAGGCCCAGAAAGCCAAGCGCCACATGTTTTCCCTCATATGTGAATCCTAGTTACAGATGATTGGGCTTCTGCATGAGAAGGAAAATACTTAGTAGCAGAGACCAGTAAGTTAAAAAGGAGATATAAAGGGAAGAGAAAGGAAGGGAGGAGGGTACTTAATAGGTTGGTATTGTATATATGTAAGTAGAATGATTGAGACAGGGAGGTAATATAATGGAGAATGGAATTGGAATTTCAAAGGGGAAGGTGGGGGGGAGGGTATTACCATGGGATTAAAAAAAAATTTTTTTTTGTTCATTTTTATTTATTTATTTGCGAGTGACAGGGGGGGGGCAAATAGAGAGAGAAAGAGAGAATGGGCATGCCAGGGCCTCCAGCCACTGCAAATGAACTCCAGACGCGTGTGCCCCCTTGTGCATCTGGCTAACGTGGGTCCTGGGGAATCGAGCCTCGAACCGGGGTCCTCAGGCTTCACAGGCAAGCGCTTAACCGCTAAGCCATCTCTCCAGCCCCCATGGGATATTTTTTATAACTATGGAAAATGTTAATAAAAATTGTGAAAAGATAAAAAATAAAATAAGAAAAACAAAACAAAAAAAATGCAAAAGGTGGAATGACTAAACTTACTAAGAATTAAAAAGAAGATGCTAGAAAATATTTTATGTCAATAAATTTGAAAATGTAGACTTGTCCAGGACACTTTCCTAGACAAACACACCTTACTAAAATTTATATAAGAATAAATAGAAAGCCTGAAGTCTTTTATCAAATAAAGAAATTGAGTCTTGAAACATTACAGAGGACAGGGTTAATACCACCTACCTGAGAGAACTACAAGGAGGACTGAGCAAGACTGCAGGTGCTTATTTAACGAAATGCTTCACTAGATCTCAGTAAATATTCCTTTACTCGCTGACCCCTCCACCCCCGCTTTGACCTACTAATAAGAGGAAGCAGTAAAAGGTCAGCAGAAGCCTAGAACTTTATCTCTGTCGCTCACACAAACCATCGACATTCTCTCTGTATCTTTTTTAAGCTGTGAAATGAGGGTACCAGTCTAAATCAGGGCTTGGTACATTACAGTCCATAAGCTAAATCCTGGCCTGCTCCCTTGGTCTATAATTAAAGTTTCATTAGATAATAAAGCCACCCCTACTTATTTACTCGTTGTCTATGACTGTTTTCCAGAAACAATAGTCTAACAACAGGGTGAAACAGCTGTGACCGAGACTATGTCCCACAAAGCCTAAAATTGTGTCAGGTCCTTTAAAGAAAAAGTCTGTCAACACCTGATCTACATGACTGCCAAATTCCCTTCCAACTCTACAATGCGAAACCACCACAAAAGGTAAGAAATCTGAAGCTGTACAATCAGACCATTAATATGATTGATATTACTGATGAGCATGAACAATATGATCAGAATATTAGTTAATGCTACTAACAATTATTATTGATGATATTGATGCACACGAGCACCACGATCAGAATATATCCTTTCAATTTCAAGGTACTCCCTAAAAGCTGTCTGCAGTCCACAACTGTATGCTCACTGACTTTCTTTCCTTTTCACCCAGCCCCTTTTTAACTTTAAAATTAAACCAGGGACTATGGCACCTGAGGTCAGTAGCAAGGCTCCTAATTTAGTGGTAAACTCATAAGCTTAGTGTTTGTTCCTAGAATTCCCAGCTAGAGCTTGTTAAAAAACATTCATCTACTTATTAGAAAGAGTATCAGCATGCCAGGTCCTCCCATCACTGCAAATAAACTCCAGACACATGAGCCACTTTGTGCATCTGGTTTTATGTGGGGGATAGAACCCAGGCTGTCAGACTTTGCAAGCATGCACCTTTTAGCCTCTGAACCATCTCTCCAGCCCCCAGTCCTAGGGCTTTAAACTGTTTCCAGTTCATGGTGAGTCCTAAGAACTGGCACCTGGCATTAAGCAGGAGCAGTCAAGAATTCTACCCCAGCTTCATACTAACCACGAGGAGCCTGGGTTATTAAAGACAAGGGAGGAGCTATAGTTCATTCCAAAGAGGAGAATCTTATCTACGGTCTCACATCCCACATGCTCAAATACTGGACTGGCCTCTAAAAAGACAATACATTCTCAACAAAATGCACCAAGTCCTTTTTCCTCTCTTCAACAGATGTAAAGCTCTCATCTTTCGGATGTGAATTCTCTATTCAATTCCTGGCTTTGCCTTTGCTTTCTGATGATAAACTTTTAAGTCTTTTGTGACTTAAGTATTTCCCCCATAAAATGGGAATAATAACAACCTTCCTTACAAGATTTTTGCTAATTGAATATAGTATAAAAGTTTGATGTGTGGCTTTGTACTTCATAAACAACGACCATAAACTATTAGCTGTTTTATTAATCACCACTAAATATCTAGTTTCAAAATTCCTGGCCTCTTGAAATATTTATCCCACATTCCAGGTGAATATTATTCATTTCCTCTTAGAAAATAAGCTGTTAAAAATATTAATCAAGGATGCTTTCCCTCAATATTCTATTCTACTCCCTCTGTTAAGATCATTTTCTTCTAATAATTCAGATTTGAGCATCTTGTTATGGAATCATATTTGTCTGAAAGTAATATGCATAAAAAATAGAGGGGAAATCTGAATGATAAAAGGAATGCTATTTCCAAAAATGGCATTGTAAGGGGTTAACTGCAGGAAGTAGAAACAAATTGCATTGAACACATATATGAAAATACAAAAACAAAACAAAACAAAGCATTTTAAAGGCCATGGTTATAAGGGGGGGAATGAGAACTGATTTCAATTTTAGATTGGCAAAACCAAAATGTGCACACAACTCTTTTAGCAGAGAAATATAAAAAAGCAGAGCAAGTTACAATAGACTTCATCACAGAACCATCAAATAAATGGGTATTATGTGTTTTTTGCCATAATGACAATATAGTAAAAAGAATACAGATTCTGGGGTCTAATAGACTTAAATTAAAATCATTGTAGATAACTAAAATAAAAATTGGCTTACTCAATTATGCTAAAGACCCAGGTTTTTTCCTAGTGTTAGACTGTCAAACATTCACATGTTCTAAAAATAGGAAAGGTACTGACATAGTTCACAAAGTTTTCAACTTAAAATACTTTTGAAGGCTGGGGTATATATCTCAGTAGTTGAGCACTTGCCTAGAATGTGTGAGGCCATGGGCTCAATCCCTAACACAGCCAAAATAAAAATAAAAAGAAATCATGATTGTCAATCCCAAGCAATCCTAACATTACTAGTTTCTTTATATAAAACAAATACTGGACTGGAGAGATGGCTTTACAGTTAAGGCACTTGCTTGCAAAGCCTAATGATCCATGTTTGACTCTCCAGATCCCACATAAGCCAGATAAACAAGGTGGCACAAGTGTGCAAGGTCGCACATGCGCACAAGGTGGCACCACATCTGGAGTTCCAATGCAGTGGCTAGAGGCTCTGGTGTGACAATTCTCTCTCTTACTCATTAAAATAATAATAATAATAATAACAATAAAGGTAAAAAGAAATTAGCTGTCTATCCAATAACAATGTATGCCCCAAGGGTAAGCAAAAAAGAGCAACATCTTTTTTTTATTTTTTTTTCCAAGGCAGGGTCTCACTCTAGCTCAGGCTGACCTGGAATTAGTCTCAGGGTGGCCTCGAACTCATGGTGATCCTCCTACCTCTGCTTCCCAAGTGCTGGGATTAAAGGTGTGCGCCACCACGCCCGGTGTAAGAGCGACATCTTTTTTTTAGCAGTACCAGGATTCTACTTCACTGTGAATGCAAATGGTGAGTTAGATGAGGCTGAATGAGTACTGGCGCAAGATGTAAACTAGAGCCACCCATGCTAACAGTGACTAAAATGGGGAAGGGATACATCATTTTCAGTACCTTTCAGAGATAAAACCATCCGAGGACACCTGGGCTCCAAGTATTTCTTGAGGTCATCCCAGGCCTTTTTAATAGCAGCATAATGATCAATGTATCTTCCTACATCTGAGTACGTATCTATGAAGAGAGATTTCCAGCACCGATTCTTCCGTGTTTTCTCTTCCCTAAACAGATTTTTTTAAATGGGATTAAAATTCTTTTGAAACAATGTTAGCACATATTCCCTTTCCCTTTGCTTCCTTCCTTTTCTTCCTCCCTTCCTCCTCTTCTCTTTTTTGTTTGCTTTTTGAGATAACGTCTCATGTAGCCCAGGATGGCCCTAACTAACTATGTAGCTAAGAATGGCCTTGAACTTCTAATCCTCCAACCTTCAGTTCCACAGGGTCACCACACTTGGCTTACCATATATTTTCAACATTTACCAACACATTTCATTGGGAGTTTATGGTAACTTTGCCTAACTTTTTATTTTTAATATTTTTATTTATTTATTTGCAAACAGAGAAAGAGGGGGGGGGGAGAGAAAGTATGGGAACATCAGGGCCCAGATGCACTTATGACCCTGTGCATCTGGCTATACATGCATATTGGAGCGTCACACTTGGGCCACCAGGCTTTGTCCGCAAGTGCACTTAACCTCTGAGCCAGCTCCCCAGCCCAATCTGTTTTTTTTTTTTAAGCCTATTTTAGCTACAAAGAGAGATTAGAGAGCAGTAAAATAAAATAAAATACACACATCAAAAAATTAACAAAATTTACTACTGGCATGGTAGAATTATTAGTCATTTATTTTCTTTCTAATATGCCTTTATTTTTTATTTTGGTTTTTCGAGGTAGGGTTTCACTCTGGCTCAGGATGACCTGGAATTAACTATGTAGTCTCAGGGTAGCCTTGAACTCATGGTGATCTTCCTACCTCTGCCTCCCCAGTGCTGGGATTAAAGGTATGTGCCACCATGCCTGGCTTTCCCATTGTTTTCTAAAGGCACATTGAGATTACAGACTTGTGGCACCACAACTTTGGGTAGGTACTAGAGAACGGAACTCAGGCCAGCAAGCTTGTAAGCAAGTACCTTTTATCACTGAACCATCTCCCCAGCCCCAAATTCCCTAAATCTTTTTTTATTGTTTTCCAAGGCAGAGAGTAACTCAGGCTAACCTGGAACTCCCTCTGTAGCCTCAGGCTGGCCTCAAACTCACAGGTATACTCCTACCTCAGTCACTAAGTGTCAGAACTAAAGGTATGCACCACCATGCCCAGGTAAGTTTCCTAATTATTAGTAAAATATCTGAATAATATATAGGTATAAATTTCAACTTTTTTCTGACAAATATACGAATTAAAAATTGTTTTATGAGATGGGATCTCATGTAGCCTGGATTGGCTTTGAACTCACTACGTAGTCAAGGGTGGCACTGACGTTCTGATCCTCATGCCTCTGCCTCACAAGTACTGGCATTACATGTGTGTTCTACCACAGCTGGCCTTGATAATAAACCTTTGAAAAGTATATGTAGTTGTCCCATCTTAGAAAATACTTAGAATATAATGACACTAATATTGCTCTAGTCTAGCACATCTACATTGGATTAGCCAGAAAATCATCACAATAATTACATGCTTCAACATTCCTTTACGAAGGCAGGGTCTAACTGTAGCACAGGCTGAACTAGAACTCAATCTGTAGCCAAAGCTGGCCTCTTCAACATTTTTATGTGATATAATTCCACAAATACTTATTAATCACTTTGTTACCAATGTCATACGAGCTAAGGCACAGTTCTTTGTTTGCCTTCAAAAAGTATACTGGGGGGAGAGGGGTGGAGAGATGTAGTGGTTAAGTTGCTTGCTTGCGATGCCTAAGAATCCAGGTTCGATTCCCCAGACCCACGTAAGTCAGGTGCACAAGGTGGCACAGGCATCTGGAGTACATCTGCAGTGGCTGGTGGCCCTGATGTGCCCATTCTCTCTATCTGCCTCTTTCTCTCTCTCTCAAATAAATAAATAAATTACTTTTTAAAAAAAAGTACACTGGGGCCAAGCATGGTGGCACACACCTTTAATCCCAATACTTGGAAGGCTAAAGTATGAGGATCACTGTGGGTTCAAAGCCAGCCTGAGGCTAGACTGAGTTCCTGGTCAACCTAGGTTAGAGTAAGACTCACTGCCTTGAAGAAATAAAAAAGCATATTGTCTAAACAAGGAGGGAATAATCAAGTATAAACTCAAAGAGCCAGAAGTGATAGAGGAGAGCTGGAGAGATGGGTTAGTGGTTAAGGCACTTGCCTGTGAAGCCTAAGGACCCTTGTTTGATTCCCCAGTACCCACATAAGCCACATGTACAAGGTAGTGCACATGCCTGGAGTTCATTTGTACTGGCTGGAGGCCCTGGTGTTCCCATTCTCTTTCTCTCAAATAAATAAAAATAAAATATTTTAATTAATTTATTTATTTTTGGCTTTTTGAGGTAAGGTCTCACTCTAGCTCAGACTGACCTGGAATTCACAGTCTCAAGATGGCCTTGAACTCATGGTGATCCTCCTACCTCTGCCTGCCGAGTGCTGGGATTAAAGGCATGTACCACCATGCCCGACTTAAAATAAAATACTTTAAAAAGAGAAATGGCCAGGCTTGGTGGCACATGCCTTTAATCCCAGCACTCAGGAGGCAAAAGATCACTGTGAGTTCGAGGCCACCCCGAGACTACATAGTAAATTCCAGGTCAGCCTGGGCTAGAGTGAGCCCCTACTTTGAAAAAAAAAATTCAGTTCTGGGCTGGAGGGATGGCTTAGCAGTTAAAATTCTTGCCTATAATGCCTAAGGACCTAAGAACCCAGGTTCAATTCCCTAGTACCCACCTAAGCCAGATGTACAATGTGGCATATGCATCAAGAGTTTGTTTGCAGTGGCTGGAAGGCCCTGGTGCACCCATATTCATTCTCATTCTCTCTCTCTCTCTCTCTGCACCCATATTCATTCTCATTCTCTCTCTCTCTCTCTCTCTCTCTCTCTTTCTCACACACACACCATCTGTCTCTTCCTCTCTGTCTAATAAATAAATTAAATTTTAAAAATCCAGTTCTAAGCACAACCCCTCAAAGAAAACTGAAGTTATTCATGGAGTAACTTCTCAGTTACAATTACAATTCTCAGTGCTCACACCTCTGCTTCTTGACTTACCAATGGACAGGCATCATCTGATGACCAGTGAAAGCTGAGGACACAGCAGTACTTAAATCCACCCTTCCCGCTCTTCCTCCTCACAATACTTGACAGATAGCTAACTTTTATCCTTGTAGAACTAAAGTTAATAGCTTTAAAGAATATACTTAATGGGAGCTAGAGAGATGGCTCAACAGTTAAGGCACTTGCCTGCAAAGCCTAAGGACCCAAGTTCAACTCCCCAGTTCACACGTAACACCAAATGCACAAGGTGGCACATGTGTCTGGAGCTTATTTGCAGTGGCTGGAGGCCCTGGTGCGCCTATTCTCTCTCTTTCTGCCTCTTTCTCTCTATCTCTCTCTCAAATTAATTCAGTAAATTTATATAAAAAAAGAATCTACTTAAACCTATACTTCGTGCTTCATCGACTTTGGTCTGACTCCACTCAGTCTAAGAAAAGATGTTAATATTCTTGCCTTTCCTTTTCCCCAAAATTCTGCTGTCACCTACACATTTATTCTGATAAATGTGTTCACATTTACTGGTTCCTGGTAACTCAGACAACCATGGGAATTGTGCCGGTGAGCCTAGAAGCCAGTGGGGATAGAGTAGGACCTTCAGGTGAGGACATTAGGAACACTCAAGTGATCTTCATGAACTGCACAGATGCATAGTTCATAGAGGAACTAGAGCAGTGGGCCAAGGTTTGAACCTAGGGGAACACCAACATTTACTGGCAGGCACAAAAGAGCAATCAGAGAGACCAGGGTTTAAGAATGAAGACTTACTCATTGTAGCCAAAGGTCAGATTTCAAAACTATACATTTCTCCACTACAGGCTAGGAACGGGACGGGAATGGGGTTCAGATAGAGACAAAATACAGTTAAGCAAGAGGAATAAGCTCATATCCTATAGCACAGTAGAATAGCTGTAGTTTACAACAATATATTTCTTATAAAGAGCTCAAAGAGGGCTGGAAAGATGGCTTAGCAGTTAAGGTGCTTGCCTGTGAAGCCTAAGGACTCAGGTTCGATTCCCCAGTACCCACCTAAGCCAGATGCACAAGGTGCTACATGCATCTAGAGTTCTTTTGCAATGGCTGGTGGCCCTAATGTGCCCTCTCTCTCTCTTAACTCTTCCTCACTCTCTCTCAAATAAATAAAATATTTAAAAAAAAGAGCTCAAAGAAAGGAATTTGAAGGTTTTCAAGATATAAATGACACATTTTTTAAAGAAATGAAAATGTAGCCTGGCCTGATCATTACACATTATACACATAATATTGAATTATTATGCTTTATCCCATAAATATGCACAATTATTGAATAGAAACTAAAAATATAAGTTAAAAATTTCCTCTAGACATGTGTGGTAGCACACACCTTTAATTCCAGCACTCTGGAAGCAGAGATAGGAGGATCTCCATGAGTTCAAGGCCATCCTGAGACTACATAGTGAATTCCAGGTCAGCCTGGGCTAGAGTGAGACCCTACCTCAAAAAACAACAACAAAAACACTTCCACTAGTGCCAGACATGGTGGTAGACACCTGCAATCCTAGCACAGGGAGGCTGAGGCAGAAGGACTGTAACAAGTTCAAGGCCAGCCTAGGCTACATAATGAATTTCAGACCAGCCTATACTTCAGAATGAGACCCTACCTAAAAAAAGTAACAAAAACCTTACTCTAGAAAAAAATCAATTCACACTCGCAGAATACTTACTCAGATATTAGCCAGTATTTCTTGCAATGTCTTCTCCACAGTGGATCGTGACTTGATAGCTGACTAAGTCTTCGACTGACGTAGCAACAACTGACAATCAGATTCAGTTAGTATAAAAGAAAAAAATTAAAATAGATTAAAAGTCATCATTACATTTAATTCCCTCTCATTTTCCACTACCTTTAAACCGCAAAATAATACTTTCTAAAATTTGTTTAATGTGTTAGCTAGTATAACTGCCTTAGGGAAAGTAAAGAAAGTGTGAAGAAATCTCAGATTCAAACTAAGCAAATGATACCACACCAAGATCTCAATGGACTAACCCAGCACAGTTGAGTGAATATGCACCAAAACTGTCAGGGCCTGACAATGGGATGGACACTTGGCAAAGTTGGGCTGTAAGTAAGATACAAGAAGCTGTAGTAAGTATGTTTGACATGTCTACAGGGAAAATTCAATAGTATTCAACTCCACTCATTTCCACCGACATTTATATAGATGCATCATGTTGCTTAAGTTCTGATTCCTACCTAAGTATTAGAAATGAAATCTGTTCTTACTGGGTGCTACATGATCTCAAACGGCCAGCCAGGCTGCCTGTGAGTCATGCCTATCTTCAGCAACACAAGCCTTCTAGCTCCTCCAGCAGGCCATGGTGTTGTTGAACAGCCCCGTAACCCTCCAAACCCTGTTCCTGGGACCAGGACAACACTGCACTGTGGCATGCTTCAAATCTGGCAGCTCCTTCTACTGGGAATTGGTTGTCTCTTCCTCCCCCTTCCTTAACAGAGCCATCCATTTCTTTCCTTCTGGACACTTAGTACCTCTTGTGACTATATACCTGCTTGACCTCCCATCTTGTCATGGAGTCTGTAAGCTCCATGAGAGGGAGGGGCCTTATCGTCTTATTCACTATTCTGTCACTAACATTTAACAGCTGGCCATAAGAGACACTCAAAAAAAAAAAAAAAAATCCGGGAGGGAATTACCATGGGATATATTTTATAATCATGAAAAATGTTAATAAAAATTTAAAAAAAATCCATCAAATAAATTATGAAGACAAAAATAAGATAGTCCTTACATTCTATCCCTCACAAAAATTAAGTAGTAAAAGGAAGAAGCTGAAAGCGGGGTCCTAAAAGAACTCTACCTTGCCAGACTGAGAAGGGAACAAAGTATTTCAGGCAAAGCCAAGAGCTTGAGCCACACAACAAAAATGTACAAGTGTGTGGTATGCTGGCATTGGTCTGATTTGGCTAGAGAGGACTGCGAAAATAAGATGAGGGAAGAGAAACAAGGCCTGAAAGACCTTAGATAATGCGAAGCCAGATGATAATGACCTTAAATGCTGCCCGTTCAGGCGACAGTTTGTAAATATGGGGTTCCATTGATTTTTAAGGAGGCGGGGCTGTCTAGATAGCGGAGATAACAAGAGGTCACAGTAATAGAGTATTTCAGACTCAACCAATTTGACCTGGAATAGTCTTTCCTAAATTACAACTTTCTCTGCTTTGGTATAGCCCCCAAGTAGGGAAAACTGTGTTTTTACCGAAAACAAAAGTCAGCTGGTACCCGTATTACGAGCAAATAGCAAGAAACCCAAGGGATCCGTGTCATCCCTTCGCCAGGTCCACCAGCAGTTACCTCTAACTTCAACAAAATTTGTCTTTCTAAAAGGACCTCTCAACAACACGGGGAAGCCAGTAAATGGCTAGGATCCAAATAGTCAATGCTCAAAACAAGTCTCACCCACCCGTTCTAGGAGGACACAACAAACTCGGGGCCCCGCTGTCAAGGATGTAAACAATCCTGCCAGGGGAGGCGGGCGGGCGGGGCAGGGTCGCCTTCCTCGGTCCCCATAACCGCATCGGGGCCTCTGACACTCTTACCAGCAACCGTGGTGTGCGGCCATCACCTGTACGGCCTCACGGGGAAGTCCAAGAGCAAGACACAACATGTGTCACCCAACCGTGAGGAGGAAGGTTGAGAGCAAAAACAATTGTCAGGGAAGAAAGTGAATCCCGGCCCGGGTGCTCAGGACCTGAGTCCCAGGTCGCCTGCCTCCTGGGGCGCCCGGCTGCACAGGCCCCGGGGCCCACCGGGGATGCTCGCCGACCCCAACCCCGGCAGGGCCTTATCCAGAGCTCAAGGCCGGTCGAGACCCGGAGGAGCCGCGGGGTTGCAAGCCAGGGGCGCCGCCTCTCTCTTCCCCCCACCTCCCGCGGGGGAACTCGGGCCTCGCCGGGTCCTGGGAGAGAGCGCGCTCGTGCCGGGCTCCCGGGCCTGGGGCGGGCGAAGGCCTCGGGTCCGGGGTCGTCTCTCCCTCTCCCTCTCGGGCCCCGGGGCAGGCTGCGCGGGGTCGCGGCGGCCCTGGCGTCAGCAGCCCTCTCTTTCGGGTGTCGGCGGGATCCCCGGTTGCAGTCCGCGACCCCGACCGCCTCGCCCTCCGGCCTCCCCGCCTCGTCTCCGTCGAGCTCCCACCCCGGCCGTGGGCACCGCCCCCATTACTTGATCAGGTCGCGGTAATCCAAGAAGGACAAGATGAGCAGCAGCGGATCGGTGGGCAGCGACTCCAGGGTCATCGACCCCATGTCGGCCTCGACGGCAGCCATCTTGCCTGGCCGGCTGCAGCCTGGCCCCACCCCAGCCCCGCCCCCGCCGCGGCCCGAGCTCCTCCGCGGCCGCTCGCACAGGTTAGTTATGTAACCGTCACCCGCGCCGCCGCCGCAGGCCACGCCCACCAGCCCCGCCCTGCCAGCCCCCGAGGCCACGCCCACCCCGCGCCGCGCCCCAGGGGCCCCGCCCACCTGCGCGCAGCCGGCCCCTGGCGCGGTCCGCCTCTGCTCTCTCCTCCCGTTCTCGCTGCCCGGGCCTGGCCCAGACCCCGTCAGTCTGTCTCCAAGTCCTGCGCCATTTCACACGCGGCATCTATTTCTCCCTCCCCCCCAAATATTTTATTTATTTATGAGAGAGAGAGAGAATGGTGCCACCAAGGCCTCTAGCCACTGCAAACGAACTCCAGAAGCGTGCAGCCACCTTGTGCATCTGGTTTATGTGGGTACCGGGGCATTGTGCATCTGGCTTTATGTGGGTACTGGGAAAGTGAACCCTGGGCTTTAGGCTCGGCAAACAAATACTTTAACCGCTGAGACATCTCTCCAGCCTACATTCGGTATCTTTCAAACCTCACCCCAACCCCCTGTGGGTTTTGACCTCCAAATACGTTGCTTGTCTTCTTTTCCAATCCAGGAGCCCTTGTGTCTCCGCGCAGCCTCTCTAGCCTCCTGTGTTCCCAGCCTTGTCCACTCAGGGATGGACAAGAAATGCAACTGGGAAACGATCAGTGTTTACCACCTGCTCACAAGCAAAACGCGTATATATGCCAAGTCTGTGCCAGCTGCTGTCACTTAACTTGGTTGTCACATGCATAAAAAAGTGTATAGAAAAGGATTTTTTTTTTAACCACGTGTGAGAGGCTGAACGCCCTGGAAGGCATAATGATGGAGGCACCAAGGTGGCTGATCAGCTTTTCAAAGATGGAATTAAAGAGGGGGTGGGAAGAAATAAGTGTATAGATAGTGAACCAATGAATGCCTTGTTTCCTTTTCTGTTGCAGGAGCGATATGGTGTTTAGAAAGTCAGAAAGACCTGGCCTTACACACCTGTCATTTACTTTACCAGTAGAGATGGGGCATTAGTTAGCCATATCTAAGTTCTGAGAGTTGATCCTCTTTACAAAGCACCATTCCTAAAAACCTGGTATGGATGCTCATGCATTTAATCCTTGGCAACACAGTAAGCTTCAAGGTCAGCCTGGGCTGGAGTGAGACCTTCTCTCAAAAAGCAACTCCTACTGTGGATTAAAGATTATAATAACCTTTGTGTAAAGTGCCCGGCTTTCCCAAGCCTATACACCTAACAGCCAATAAGTTTCCAAAACCTATCGGCATCCTGGTGAACGTTTCTTGCAGCTACTTGGAAAAGTGGGCATGACCTCACTTATTCTGCTCACTCCCCAAAAGTGCATTTTGTCAAGTCACCATAATAGGGATTATGAGTATGGTAGCTCTCATTTTGTAGACAGCTAGTCAGGGTTGCAGTTCCCCTCACCTGGACATCACCCCCTAAATAAAAAGAATGAGCAGACATCTGTGTAGCCAGGGTCACCAAGCAGAGTTTGTAAGTCCAGAAAGCAGAGTGTGGGAATGAAAAGGGTTTCTGACTCATTCTGACTCCAAGGATGAGTGGCCAAGTCTCTGTCCAACTCATCAGGCTATCAGGAGCCCCTAACATGCCCTCAAAATAACCAATCCAATCCTCCTCGACTTAACGATTAATTTACATCCCCAAGGACCCTGCTCCTAGTCACTCTGGGGCAACCCCTACAGGACCCTTCCTGTTCTCTATCTGCTTTTGCTTCTTGTTTTGCTAATAATTCCTTGTTTAACTTGCTCTTCTACCGAGTGTCACTCTTTGCGGATCACAAGACAAGAAATAGAGAGCTTTTGGCTCGGGGAGTTTTATTGACCATTGAATGCCCAGACTGATGCCTAAGCTAAGCCCATCCAGAGCCAAAAAAGGTTCCATCACTCTCAAAACTGGTAACAATCATACCATTAATGCTTTCTCTTAATGGGTTTTGTTTTGTTACTTATAACCAATCCTTATTTCTGTCCAGCAAAAAAACACATAAACAAACAAAAAACACTGCCCATACATTTCTCTGTATTTGCAAGCAATTTATGCATATACTTTATGAGTATTTGTTGAATTGTACTTACATTAGTTGGTCCTTATCTGTGTCTATATAATCTAAGAGGATATAATTAAACAATATGGAGTCCTCTGGTTTTGGACAATGGAACACTCAGGAGCCATAGATCATTGCTAGAAAATTTTCAGTGCCAGGGATGGGATACCTTCCAGTGAGTTGCTAGCCATAGCAATAAGGCAAGAGATGCACATAAAAGGGCTACAAATTGGAAAGGAAGAGATCAAGTTATCATTATTTGCAGATGACATGATTCTATATATAAAGGATCCTAACGACTCTACCAGCAAACTGTTAGAGGTGATAAACACCTATAGCCATGTAGCAGGATACAAAATAAATACACAGAAATCAGTAGCATTCCTATATGCTAACAACAAACACACAGAGGATGAAATCAGAGAATCACTCCCATTCACAATTGCATCAAAGAAAATAAAGTACCTTGGAATAAACCTAACCAAGGAAGTAAAGGATCTCTACAATGAAAACTTTAAAATACTCAAGCGAGAAATTGCAGAAGACACTAGGAAATGGAAAAACAACCTTGTTCCTGGAAGAATCAATATTGTGAAAATGGCAGTCTTACCAAAAGCAATCTACACATTTAATGCAATCCCCATCAAAATTCCAATGGCATTTTTCACGTAAATAGAAAAAACAATCCAAAAATTCATTTGGAATCACAAATATCGAAAATAATACTGAGCAACAAAAATAAGGCTGGTCGTATTACCATACCTGATTTTAACCTATGTTACAGAGCCATAGTAACAAAAGCATGATACTGGCACAAAAGCAGACATGTAGATCAATGGAACAGAATAGAGGACCCAGATGTATGTAATTCCAGGTAGCTATAGCCACCTGATATTCAATAAAAATGCCAAAAATACACACTGGAGAAAAGATAGCCTCTTCAGCAAATGGTGCTAAGAAAGCTGGATATTTATCTGTAGAAAGATGGAAATAGATTCTTCTCTCTCTCCATGCACAAGAATTAAGTCCAAATGGATTAAAGACCTTAACATCAGACTTGAAACTCTGAAACTGCTAGAGGAAAAAGTAGGGGAAACCCTTCAACATATTGGTCTTGGCAAAGACTTTCTGAACATAACCCCAATTGCTCAGGCAATAAAACCACAGATTAACCACTGGGACCTCATGAAATTACAAAGATTTTGTACAGCAAAGGACACTGTGAGTACAGCAAAGAGGCAACCTACAGAATGGGAAAAAAATTTTGCCAGCTATACTTCTGATAGAGGATTAATATCTAGGATATACAAACAATTCAAAAAATTAAATAAGGGCTGGAGAGGTGGCTTAGCAGTTAAGCACTTGCCTGTGAAGCCTAAGGACCCTGGCTTGAGGCTCAGTTCCCCAGGACCCATGTTAGCCAGATGCACAAGGGGGCGCATGTATCTGGAGTTCGTTTGCAGTGTATGGAAGCCCTGGCATGCCCATTCTCAATCTCTCTCTCTCTCTCTCTCTCTGTCTCTTTCGCTCTCTCTCTGTCACTCTCAAATAAATAAATTTAATAATAAGAGATCAAACAAGCCAATTAAAAATGGGCTATTGAACTAAATAGAGAGTTCTCAAAAAAAGAAGTATGGATGGCATATAAGCATCTGAAAAATGTTCTACATCCCTAGTCATCAGGGAAATGCAGATTAAAACTACGTTGAGGGCTGGAGAGATGGCTTAGCGGTTAAGCGCTTGCCTGTGAAGCCTAAGCACCCTGGTTCGAGGCTCGGTTCCCCAGGTCCCACGTTAGCCAGATGCACAAGGGGGCGCATGTGTCTGGAGTTCGTTTGCAGAGGCTGGAAGCCCTGGCGCGCCCATTCTCTCTCTCTCCCTCTATCTGTCTTCTCTCTGTGTCTGTCGCTCTCAAATAAATAAATAAAAAATTAAAAAAAAAAAAAAAACTATGTTGAGATTCCTTCTCACTCCGCTCAGATTAGCTACTATCATGAAACCAAATGACCATAAATCCTGGCAAGGATTTGGAAAAAGAGGAACCCTTCTACACTGTTGGTGGGATTGCAATCTGGTCCAGACATTGTGGAAATCAGTGTGGAGGTTCCTAAGACAGCTAAAAATAGATCTACCATATGACCCAGCTATAGCACTCTTAGGCATATATCCTAAGAAATTACCAGTGAAGATACTCAACAGTGGACAATGCAAGCCTTAAGTTTGGCCAGCTAGGCCAAATGAGCCAACAGGTGCCATAGTGGCATGTCTGTTATGTGGGAGACCAACGGCTCTCTAATTGAACTGGAGGTTCACTCCATGGAGGGAATACATACCTGATACTGAAAACCTACAACAGAGGTAGTCATGAGCCCTAAGGGTATAAGTCTAAATGTATATACTATGCTCACCAAACTGCCCAGTAAGCACTTCTCTTAAGGTTCATATCCATGTATTAATGCTACTCTCACTTTTGGTTAGAGAAGCTTCTCTTTTCAGATGGCAGTGACCTTGGAATGACTTAGAAGGCACTATGGTGCTAAGAAGAAGTGACAGAGGAGTGCTCAGCACTGAAATATCTCTATCACATCTTCTAAGGCTCAGGGTCCATTGTGGAAGAGGTGGCAGAAAGAAAAAGAGCCAAAGGAAGGGCACGAGTCCTTACAATGTTCTCCTCTAGACACAAAATGGCCTGGATATCCATGACCTCACAGTGCCTGACACTACCTACACAAGACCATCATGATAGGAGGAAAAGATCATGACTTGAAAATATAAAAGAAACTCAGTGAGAGGGGGAGGGAATATGATGGAGCACTTTCCATCATATTTTTAAAGGGGAACATGGGGGAGGGAGGGAATTACTATGGGTTATTGTTTATAGTTATGGAAGTTGTCAATATAAAATTAATTTTTAAAAAAGCCAAAAATAATGAATAAATAGTAAAATGATAAAAATCAGAGGAATAACTTACATTTTCTAAACTAGAAAAAAAAAAAATTCAAGAGCTGGAGCAATGAATGAGCAGCTAGGAAAACTTGCATCCAAAGTCTGATGACCTGAGTTCTACTCCCCAGTAGTCACAAAGAGCAAGATTCACCAGGTGGTGTGGACACAACCACTCTCTCTGTATTTATTCCAAAAGCTAGGAGTAAAGTTCCCGCATGCCTCAAAGTTTCTTTTTAAAAATTTTTAAAAATATTTCATTTATTTATGTGAGAGAGAGAGAGAGAGAGAGAGAGAGAATGGGCATGCCAGGGCCTCCAGCCACTACAAAGGAACTCCAGATGCAAACCAGGAACCTGTGACTCTGCAGACAAATGCCTTAACCACTAAGCCATCTCTCCAGCCCTCAAAGTCTTCTCTTGAACCACCTGTAAGAAAGGAAGCCCAGCCAAAGAAACTTCTCTAGTAAGAAGCTGTATAAATGAGCCTTAAAGCATAGTCTTGAATTTAGTCGCTTTTGCTTTCCATACTGTAGGAAAGTCACTCACATTATAGAATTGTTGTTTCTTTTTGGCAATACCATATTTCAGTGTGCACTATGGTGTGTGTCGGAGGCACTTCATTCACTACTGAAGTTCACAGGCATTGTGGAGCTGGAGTCACATTAGTTAACATGCGGTTGCTGACCAGCCAATGACTAGCAGTCTGTTCTCACCCCCCACCTCTGAGCTCAGTGGACCATCCCCTGGCCTGGGGCATGGGCACTAAACCTGGATTCCTGCCCCCAAAGTGAAATGTGAGTGGTGGGAGACACAGGTGGGCTGGCACCAGTGGCTGAAGCCAAAAGGCCTTAGTGAGGAGGGGGGAATAGAGAGAAGGGGGAGAGAGAGAAAGAGAAGGAAAATGCACAAGAAAAGGAGGGGCTGGAGATTGCTTAGTGGTTAATGCACTTGTCTGTAAAGCCAAACGACCCAGGCTCCATTCTTCCTTAACCCATGTAAGCCAGATGCACAAGGTGGCTTATGCGTCTGGAGTTCTGAAGGCCCTGGCGTGCCCATTCTATCTGCCTCATTCTTGTTCTCTCTCTCAAGTAAATAATATACATTTATATATATTAAAGAAAAAAACAAAATCTTGGCTGGAGAGATGGCTTAGCAGTTAAGCGCTTGCCTATGAAGCTCAATTCCCCAGGAACCACATTAGCCAGATGCACAAGGGGGCACATGCATCTGGAGTTCTTCTGCAGTGGCTGGAGGCCGTGGTGCTCCCATTCTCTCTCTCTGCCTCTTTCTCTGTCGCTCTCAAATAAACAAATAAAAATAAACAAAAAAAAAATTTTTTAATTCCAAAATCTTAAGTGAGAACAGTATCACACAGTGCTATCCAAATCCATATTGCAGCTTGAAGTAAAAGTCTTTTTTAAAGTACTCCTTAGTGCAAGGTTTTATTTGTTTGTAGTTATTTATTTGAGGGAAAGAGAGAGAGAATGGGTGCACCAGGGCCTCCAGCCACTGCAAACAAACTGCAGATGCATACACCACCTTGTGTGTCTAGCTTATGTGGATCCTGGGAAATCCAACCTGGGTCCTTCTGCTTCACAGACAAGCACCTTAACCATTAAGCCATCTCTGCAGCCCTTTATTTATTTTTAAATGGTTAAAGTGCCCTCCCCCAAAGGCCAAAAGAGGTGCTCAGGTGGAAGATTTGCTTTCCCCACATATCTAAACTCAGAAGTCCTGCAGGCACCTTGGGCCCCTCTTTCCCAAACAAACATCTCTTCACCTTAGAAAGGGTACTGATGACAGGCCAGAGTAATGATTCCTCCTAAGTCCAACTTAGCGAACCCACGACTTCATTGGCATTATTTCCAGGAGTATGGGTGAGAACTTAATTACAAAGAATGGATAACTCAAAAGAAGCTGTGTCACTGAAAAAACTCATGGGTGGGCTGGAGAGATGGCTTGGTGGTTGAGGCACTTGTCTGCAAAACCTAAGGGCTCATGTTCGACTCTCCAGGGCCCATGTAAGCCAGACACAAAGTGACACAAGCCTGCAAGGTCACACATGCACACAAGGGGAAGCACGTGTCTGGAGTCTGATTGCAATGGTTGGAGGCACTGCCAAACCAATCCTCTCTCTCTCTCTCTCATGCACATACACATATAAAAGGCCAGTCTATTGGGCTTGCCTCAAAAGAAAGAAAGGAAGAAAGAAAGACAGAAAGAGAGAGAGAGAGAGAGGAAGGAAAGGAAAGGAAAGGAAAGGAAAGGAAAGGAAAGGAAAGGAAAGGAAAGGAAAGGAAAGGAAAGGAAAGGAAAGGAAAGGAAAGGAAAGGAAAGGAAAGGAAAGGAAAGGAAAGGAAAGGAAAGGAAAAGAGAGCTTGTGGGTGATGATGTAGAAAAGCTGTGTTCTTGGAGCTCCCTGCACATCAGGAGCCTTGTGAATCTGTTAAGTTCTAGGAACTTCCTGAAACTTGTGAGTTATTTCCGGAGTCTTGTAAATTTCATGTACAGAGTTTCAATGAACCTCCTTCCAGGATGGAGTACTTTAATTCTGAGGAAATTGCTACACAACGATCTGAAGGATGAGTTCATGTGCAAAAGTTCTTTTTAACTTTCTCCTTTTCTCCAAAAATTCTATTCACAATGCTTGAGAAATCTATTCATTCCTTTCAGAACCCCAGTGAGAACTCCTCTGTGACAAATGAGTCTTATGGACAATAGCCCACTTCTTGACAATCACACTTCAGTGGCTCCATGTTCTCATGGGCCATTTGAGTGAATCCCTTGAGCATAAACGCACAGTTCCATCTCTTTTTCTTCTTTCTTTCTTTCTTTCTTTCTTTCTTTCTTTCTTTCTTTTTTTTTTTCGGTTTTTCGATAGGGTCTCACTCTAGCCCAGGCTGACCTGGAATTCACTATGGAGTCTCAGGGTGGCCTTGAACTCACGGCGATCCTCCTACCTCTGCCTCCTGAGTGCTGGGATTAAAGGCATGCACCACCACGCCCGGCCAGTTCCATATCTTAAAACAGGCAAGCATTTGGGCTCTCAAGTCTGAGGTAAGCCCAGTGCTGGGTGTGCTTCTAGCAGAAAATAGCAATGTTAAAAGAAACTTGTACTTGGTTACAGAGTCTCCCAACAGTCCAGAAGCTACTCACAGAGAACAGAGATTAAGTCCCCTGTCACCCTTAAGCCAGAGACCAGAGAACAGAGAGATAAATTTCTTGCCCAGAAGGAGCAACCAGGGAATGAAGATAAGTTCGCTGTCTGTGCTGTGAGTTCCTGATAGTTTGGGGCTGACTGGAACAGAAATTACAAGAAAGTTAAGCTATGTAGCTGCCCGCTCACACCACCTATGCTTCTGTAACCCTGCTTGCTTATAGGAAGAAACATGAAAACCCCTCTTGCCTAAGCCCAGGGCTGGCACCATTACAGAGAGATCTGGTGTCAGTCCGCTAGCATGAAGAAATCTTCCTCTGCTCTGTGCAAACGGTTCTGAGTCTCATTCAGGAAACTCCCACATTTCCTGAAGCCCCCCAGCAAGATCAGACTGCTCGGTCCCTCATTGGATAGAAGAGGCCGCTGTTCCTGGCCTCTGCAGCCTCTAGGTCTGAGAAGTGCGCACCCCTGACCCAATTCTGGGGTCTCTTAGCAGGAGTCAGGGAGGAGGGCTGCTGAGCCCTGGACCAGGGCATCTGAACAGAGGAGTGAGTGCAAGAATCCGGAGCAGCCGGCTGGAGCAGATGGGAAACCTGGGTCAGGTAGACCATTGTTGCTCCAGTCTTGGTCTCTAGCTAGATCAGGATTATTCGTGGGACGAAATAGGAAACTTTAAACTCTGAGTAGCCGAGCATGGATGTGAGAGTGAATGTGAATGGCTCCACGGCCCTGAGGCTACGGTGTCCGAGTGGGCCCTAGCAGTCCCGCTGGGGTCCGTTCCCCTAAAGGAGCGCTCATCTCCCTATAAGAGGGAGCTCTGTCCAGGCTCGGGGTTTATATGTGCGGCCCCACTAGTAAGACCCCTTAAGTTACCAAGAGGCAGCAGGCCAGGCGGACATCTGACTGAGGGGGAGTCTCTGGACCTTCCAACCCTCACTGTGCACCCACCAAATACACCCTAGGCACATATAAAATGGGTTCCTCCCAGTCGAAGCGCTGGACAGTGCTGCAGACTACGTTAAAAAACTTTTCAAGGAAGGGTATTCTGGAAATCATCTGAAGCTATCCATGTCAAAGGCTTACTGTGAAATTGATTGGCCATCCTTTGGCGTGGAGTGGCCGCCAGAAGGCACCCTACACCTGGCTGCTGTCTGCAAAGCGAGAGAAGTTTGCACCCGCGACCCAGGCCGTCCTGATCAGTTCCTGTACATTGATTACTTTCGTAAGCTGGCTTTGCTCCCACCAGACTGGCTCTGCTTCAATGTACAAAGAAGTTCAGCTGCAGTGCTGGCCCCACAAACCACCAAGGCAGAAGAGAAACTTCAGATTCATTAGACCCCTAAACAGTACACTGAGCCCCTCCCATAACCCCCACCCATTGACCCCCACAACCAGTCCGGGGCAAGAGGCGCTGCCACCCTCCCTTTATCTGGCCCTGCCTTGGGAAGAGAACCAGGTTCTCCCTCCACCAGCAGCACCCCTCCATCTGAGAAATGGGGAAGATCCTCAAACTCAGGCAACAACTAACAGTTGGGGAGGAGGAGCCAGTGCCCCTCTATCTGCTGAAATAAATGCCAGGCCAGTCCCTCCTCAGGGCAGATGGAACTTCTGGGACCAGCTGGCTACAGTATGTCTATCAGCCCTTCACCACCACCCACCTCCTGAATGGGCAGCACCATACTCTGCCATACTCAGGGCAGCCCCAAACCATGGTAAATGTTTTGGCTGCCATCACACATAGTCACCAGCCAACTTGGAACGATTGCTGCCAGCTACTATACACAGTCTTCATCTCTAATGAGAGGAGGTGCATTTATCATGCTGCCCAAGCTTGTTTGATCACTCAGGCCACCTCCAGACCCTGAGAACCCTGAACGATTTTCAAACACTGTCCCCCCAGATGAACACCTGGACTGGTGCTTTAACATCCAAGAGGTGATGGAAGCCCTCGTCTGAACGAGGCAAGCTATTTTAGAAGGAACATGAGTGGACACGTGGGGAGCTACCAATTTGACCAAAGTGAGTGAGGTGACTCAGAGGCCAGATGAGTTTCCCAGTCAGTCCTATGAGAGAGACTATGTGCTGCATACAGATACTTGACTCCATTTGACCCTGGGGCACCACAACACAGGTCTATGGTAAACACAGCCCTTGTCCAGCAGCCAGCTTCAGATGTGTCCCGAAAACTACAGAAGCTAAGAAGGCTTCGCTGGAATGAATATTGATCGATATCGCATCCAGGGTGGTGGCTAACTGGGAGGAAACAGCACATAAAGAAAATGAGAAATATGGGAGAAAAAAGGCAGAAATTATAGCAGTAACCTTCAGAGATGAGAGGGCTGCTGGAAGACCGAGGCTGCCACCTGCCAGTAGGGGAAACCACCGCAGGTTAAAAAGAGATCAACCTATGTGCTGTAGGGAGAGGGGCCATTGGAAGAATGAGTGCTCCAAGAGGGGAAACGATCAAAGAACACTAGGCTGTGAAGAGACCAGGAGGCCCATCCACCCAATATTGAAGCCTCAGGATGGAAGACTGAATCTGACTGCGGGCCAATGGGCTCACACAATTGGCCCCAAAGAGCCCATGCTCAAAATAAATCTGGGGGGCCAAGCTGTGGTTTTTATTTTGGATACTGGCAGCGCCCCTAAGATGGTGACATCTCCCACTGTCAGACTCACTAAGGACTCTATCACAATTATTGGGGCTTCAGGGAGCACCAAAAAGTACCTGCTTTTTTTTTGTTTTTGGGGGGTATGGTCTCACTCTGGTTCAGGCTGTAGGAGGCCAGCAAGTCAGCCACCAATTCCTGTATGTCCCTAAAGCTCTGGGCCCCTCCTAGGAAGAGACTTGTTATCTAAGCTAGGCACCACAGTCACAATGGACTCGGGCCCAACCACCAACCCTGGTGCCCTGTCAGACTTTGGAAGTGCCCCCCAAGGAAGAGTGGCAATTGCACTCTGAGGCCCCGATGGAAAACACTGAAAATTCACACCAACTTAGTTGGTATTTGGAGCGCTATCCCAAGGTGTGGGACATACATAGGGAGCTCGGCCTTGCTAAAGGCCATCTACCTGTGGTGGTGACCCTCAAGCCTGGGGCCACCTGCATAAGACAAAGGCAATGGCCAATCCCCCTGAAAGCCCAGCTTGGGATATCCCCCCACATCAAGAGGCTCAAGGAAGGAGGGATTCTGCAAGAAATTCAGTCTCCATCGAAACACCCTGCTGCTCCCAGTAAGGAAGCTGAGGGACCAATGACTATTGGCCCGTGCAGGATCACTCGGTGACACTGCTGAGACTCTCCACCTGGAGGTCCCCAGTCGATGAGTCCTGCTGATCTTGATACCTCCCACAGTGGCAGTTTTCACTTGTCTGGACTCAAAGGATGCCTTCTGCTTGTGGTTAGCAGAAGCAAGTCACCCCTTGTTTGCCTGCGGGTGGGAAGAACCAGAAGTGGGCACAAAAAGCCAGCTGACATGGACACGGCTACCCCAGGGGTTCAAAAACTCCCCACCATCTTGGGGAAGCACCGGCAAAAGACGGAGAGAACTGCTGACCAGCAGAGTGCACTATATTGCAATATGTAGATGACCTGTTGCTGGCCGCCTTCTCCAGAGAGGCCTGTGAAAAGGGCACCTATGGGGCTGTGGAGGTGACTTAGCGGTTAAGCGCTTGCCTGTGAAGCCTAAGGACCCCGGCTGGAGGCTCAATTCCCCAGGACCCACGTTAGCCAGATGCACAAGGGGGCGCACACGTCTGGAGTTGGTTTGCAGTGGCTGGAGGCCCTGGCGCGCCCATTCTCTCTGTCACTCTCAAATAAATAAATGCATAAACAAACAAAAAAATTTTTTTTAAAAAGGGCACCTATGAACTGCTGCGGTTCTTACAAGGGGTAGAATATAAAATATCCAAGAAGAAGGCCCAAATCTGCCAGGGGGAAGTCACCTAATTAGGACATCATCTTAGCCAGGGAAAGAGGAAATTGGGAGAAGGACAGAAACAGGTGATTTGATTACCCGGTACACGCCCCTCCCACCCCGCAGACTGAAAGGTAACTCCGAGAAGTTCTGGGGGCAGCCGGATCTACATGCTTTGGGTTCCAGAATTCTCTGCCATAGCAGGGCCCCTCCATTATGCTCTTCAAGGATCTGCAATGGACACCTTCAAAGGAAGAAAAAGCAGCTTTCACCAACTTAAAGAAAGATTGAGTAAAGCACCCATGTCAGCCCTCCCGGTAGTCACCCAGCTTTTCATCCTGTGTGTAAGGAAAGCAAGGAGTAGGGCTGGGTGATGACCCAGCAAAGGAGCATCGACTAAGCTGGTGGAGTATTTGTCCAAATGGCTGGACCCCATGGCTTCCGGGCTTTGGAGGCCCCTGTAGTGCTGGTTCAGGGAGCAGATAAGCTGATGCTGGGACTAGCTATTACAGCCAAAGTTCCCCACCATGTCACTTCCCTACTCAGGGGGACAGCTAGCTGCAGGAAGACTGGGGAGATAGTGGCCCCATATCAGGTTATGTTGGGAGAGAATCCCAGGTCCAGATCGAGGCAGTGCGAATGCGGAATCCAGTGACGTATCTACGGGAAGGGTTGGGGGCCTGATTTGAAAGATGAACCACTCCCTAACTCAGATTTAGAACTCTTCACTGATGCGAGCCAAAGTTTACAACAGGGGGAATACCACACCTAAAGAGATCTCGCAGGAGGGGAGACTCCCCAGTGACTGGTCAGCTCAGAAGGCTGGGGTGCACACACTCACTGGAGCCCTGTTGCTTGCAGAAGGGAAGGGAGCTACGATCTATACAGACTGCCGAAATTAAAAACAGCGACCAGGTCCTCCAACTTCTGGAGGCAGTCTGAGCCCCCGAGGCTATAGCAGTAGTTCACTGCCAAGCTCCCACCCGAAACCAAGATAAAGTGAGCCAAGGACACTGGCTTGCAGACCAGGCAGCCAAGCAGGCAGCCCTCCTTGAGAAAGTGAGTCATGGCCCCGCTCCCCTGGGACTGAAAAAAAGTGTGCTCTGCCTTCCCAGCCCTTCCGGGGAGTTCCAAATACCGCCCCAAGGAGAAGGAGGAAGCATTAATAGGAGCCACTGAAAGTTCAGAGGGGTTACTGGTCACCCAAGATGACAGAATCATAGTCCCAGAACGTGTAGCATCTGGCTTAGTCACACAGGTTCATGAGGTGACCCACCTGGGGAAAACGGTACCACAGGTCCTGCTGCAGAGGTACATGGTGGACCCAAGACAGGCAAGACTAGCTAAACAAAGCCTGCATAGCGCGTCTGCAATGTGCACTGCACCATCACCAGCCAGGGATGGAGCCCCTTCTGTCTCCTTCACCAGTGTCAGAGGATCCCATTTAGAGGAGTCATAAGGGCTTATGAAGATGAAGAGGAGGGGGGTCTAGCAGAAAATAGCAATATTAGGGCTGGAGAGATGGCTTAGAGGTTCAGGCATTTGCTTGCAAAGCCAAAGGACCCCAGTTCGATTCCCCAGGACCCACGTAAACCAGATGCTCAAGGAGGTGCATGTGTCTGGAGTTTATTTGCAGTGGCTGGAGGCCCTGTGGCGTGCCCATTCTCTCTCTCTCAGCTAAATAAATAATTGACACACACACACATATGTATATATGAAAATATTAATATTAAAAGAAACTTGTACTAGGTTACAGAACACCCCCAACAGGCCAGAAGGTACTCACAGAGAACAGAGGTAAGTCCCTATAAATTCCCTGCCCGCACTGCGAGTTACTGATAGTTTTGAGTTGACTGGAACAGAAATTACAAGAAATTTAAGCTATGTAGCTGCCCACTCATGCCACTTATGCTTCTGTAACCTAGCTTGCTTGTAAGAAGATATAAAAAGCCCCTCTTGCCTAAGCTCAAGGCTGACGCCGTTGCAGAATGATCTGGGTGTCAGTCCCTTAGTGTGAAGAAATATTCTTCTCCTCTGTCCGAAAGGCTTTAAGTCTCATTCAGGAAATCCCCGCAACATGCTCTGTAGAATATGAAAGGTATGCTCACTAACAGTTCAGTTGGAGACAGATAAATCCAAATGGCCCTGGGGCCTCGTTCGTCCGATTTTCATGTGTTAGCTCAATCAGCACATGTGAGCGAATTGGAGGCCAACTCACCAGATACCGAGCTCTGGGGTCTCCTTGTCAATGATGGCCCAGATGTGTTCCCTTCCCATATGTAAAACAACATCATTATAAGGTCCTGGAATTTATCCCATCCCAGCCTAGGAGCTCCTCCCAGTAGAAGAAAGATGGGAGCTGGGGTTGTTGGATGCGGCAATGAAATGGGATCGGGGCATCAGGTAGACTATCCTACGTCTCTGTTTGTAGCCTCCAGCCCCCAATTTGAATTTCCACCACATGACATTGGAGGTATGCACCTTTGGCCCTGAACTGCTGCTACAGGAAGGTCAACCTGATCTCAGTGCAGAGCATTTTTGGAGGGTGAGGAGACATTCCCAGTGGTTGGAGTGAATGATCTGGGAGCCATATGAGGTCATGAAGGAAAATGGGGGACTGCCGTAGTGATAACAATTTTGAAAATGATAAGAGTCTTTCTCCACTCTGGGTGGGTTTAGCTTAGGGTCATAGTGCAAGGCACTCAATGGTCACTAAAACTCTCCAAGGCAGTGGCTTTCGAGCTGGTTCGTGACCTGCAAAGAATGCTCAGTGCAGACACAGAAGATAGATTACACACGGTTTGTTAGAATGGAAAGCAGGAAGTGAAAGCAAAAAACAGGCAGGGGAGCTCCAGAGGTAGGAGGGGTCCTCAGAGATAGTGATGGATTAGGGATTTCTATACCTTTGGAGATGTAAATTAACTGTCTAGTGTTGATGAGCTGGATTGTTTACCTGTGGGAGCTTCTGATAAACTGATTATTTGGTATCTTCGGGATGGAAATTAGGCATCAAGTTGCAATCGATTGGATTGGTCACTTTGAATGTAGGTGAGGGGCTCTTTTGATAGGCTGATGAATTAGAATGTTGGTTACTTTGTATAGGGCAGCCAACATCCCAGGGAGTCAGCATAAATCAGGGCTGTTTATGTATTTATTTATTTTTAATTTTAGTTCCCAGACTTTGTTTTCTGGACGCATGACATAATCTCTGTGCTCACTGGCTCTCTCAGGCTGTATGGATATCTGTTTATTCTTTTGGACCTATAACCCTAATTAGCGGCCTATAAAACAGGGCTGACTTACTCTTAAACCCTATCATTAGGATGCCAATTACCCCAAGCAAGTGCACCTTCCCAAAAAAGAAAGATAACCGGGGTCTAGAATTCAGAACATCTACGGACATGATCTCTTCTTCCTAGGTCCTTGTGTATCCACATGGAATGGAATGGGCAGTGAAGGGTGAATGAAGATTTATTTAGCTAGGTGTGGTGGCACACGCCTTTAACCCCAGCACTTGGCAGGCAGAGGTAGGAGGATCGCTGTGAGTTCCAGGCCACCTGAGACTACATAGTGATTCCAGGTCAGCCTGAGCTAGAGTGAGAAAAATCAAACAGAAAAGAAAACAACAAAAAAAATTATTTACATGGGAATATAACAACTTGAACAAAAATTAGACTCCTGGTGGCTATGGGTTTGCCAACTAGGAGGGCAAAGGTAGTTACAACTCACAGTGATCTTCCTACCTCTGAGTGATAGGATTAAAGGCATGTACCACTATGCTGGAGAGAAAGAGAGAGAATGCACATGCCAGGGCTTCCAGCTTCTGTAAACAAACTCCACATGCATGTGCCACTTTGTGCATCTGGCTTTACATGGGTATGGGGACTCAAACTCAGGTCATTAGGCTTTGCAGGGAAGCACCTTAAGCACCGAGCAATCTCTCCAGACCCTCCAATTTTTTTTTTGGGCGGGGGAGGTTTGAGACAGGGTCTCAAAGTAGCTCAGGCTAACCTGGAATTCACTATGTAGTCTCAGGGTGGCCTTGAACTCATGGTGATACACCCACCTCTGCCTCCCAAGTACTGGGATTAAAGGTGTGCACCACCATGCCCGGCTTCAGACCCTCCAATTTTTTGAACTCTGGTTGCCACTTTACAATGTGTAAGTTTCTGGTTCTGGAAATGACCCAGGCCACCTAACTGAATTGCAAATGAATTGCCATCTCCCAAAACTAGCTCAAATCACCTAATTGTTATTTCCCTGAAATAGCCAGGCACCCAAGGCAAGGCAGAATGTCTGGCAACAAAAGAATTCCAACGACCCCTCTACCCTAAGAATCCTCTGGTCAGTCAGGGAAGTTGCTCTTGCCTTGCTTGGCCAAAGCCCTTCTCAGGTTATCCCACATAAAGCCTGTCTTTGCTGGTGAGCTTACTCTTTTGATTCATTTTCCACCCGTCCAGGCTTTGGTTTTTTCCTTAAAAGGGGGATACGAAAGGGTTTCCACTCTGAATCCTTGACAGACTTGGGGAACCAAAAGCACTGAAACAGGAACCAGACACCAGAGCAATGGTAGGGGACCCATAGGATCAGGAGCCACAAGCTGTGAGAACAGCACCAGGTCCCCTCTAAAAGCCACACTGGCCCAGCCGATCCCAAGGTGGGAACAGCAGGTCAGAACAGGTCCTTAAACCCTGAAGGGCTGAGCGTGGGAGATTATATAGACACAGGAAGGCACTGATTGGTGCATGCAAATGAGGTGGAAGCATGGGAGCCAGTGAACCCACCAAAATTCAAAAGTTCCTGCGAAGCACTGCCTTTTTCCTTGGTGCCATGGCTGTTAGTGGCAGAGCTTGGAGCAGCAGCTGGAATTCCAGTTTGCACTCCAGCTATTAGCAGGGAAGGGCTCTTTGCTCTCAGACTGTCATCAGGAGGGCACTCACATGTCACAGTGGGCACATGCAGACAGCCATGCAGTTTGAGGTTTGCACCTGAGGCTCTTCCATGAAGTCACAGCCGGAGTAGGTGGATATCCTTCCTTTTTAGTCTCATAGAAAGACCTCTTCAAGGTCAGGCTGAGAAAGAAGAGGACTGAGTCAGAAGGACTGCTTCCAACTTGAGGCCAGCCTGGTCCACAAAGTCAGTTCAAGGCCAGCCAAGGCTGAATAGCAAGGCCTTATCTCAAAAGCAAAGAACAAACAGCAAGAACTTGACAGGGAGGCTGGTAGAATCTAGAAAACAGTGAAAATTCTTCCCTTCTCTTGTTATTTTTTTTTCCCTTTTTTTAAATTTAATGTTTTTTTTTTAACTTTTATTAGCATTTTCCATGATTATAAAAAAATCCCATGTTAATTCCCTCCCTCCCCCCTACACTTTCTCCTTTGAAATTCCATTCTTCATCATATTACCTCCCCATCTCAATCATTGTACTTACATATATACAATATCAACCTATACCTTCTCTTGGTTTTAACCTTGCTGTGAATACTGCCCATTGGCAGTATGTTTAAATAACAACAACAACAAAAAAAAAAAAAAAAAAGGAAGAAAAAGAAAAAGAAGAAAAGAAAAGTCCACTCTAGGGTGGCTGACTGGAATGGGAACACCAGTGGAAAATCAGCTGGGAGCAGGGCCTCATGCCATTGTGAGATGGAGGTGAGTGTGAGGGTTACAATAGAGTGGAGGCCACTCCAGGGTGGCTACCTGGGAAGAGACATACTAGTGGAAGGTCAGCTGGGAAGAGCAGTGCACCATTATGAAATGGGCTGAGCACAGAGGTTGAGCTCCAGGGCTAGACCCCCACTCTATGGCAGCTGCCTGGGAGGGAACCAACTAGGGAAAGGTCAGCCATGAGCAGATGGCCAAATTGGATTCTGCTTCTTACATCCACCTTACAAGCCCCCTCTAAAAAATTATCTGAAGAGGGGCTGAAGCAAAGGGCAACTATGTATCAGCTCCTGCCCCCAGGAGAAGGTTAGAGCTGATCCCACTCCAAAAATCCAGAGATTAAGCAAGACTAGGAGAAAAATTAGCAAATAGGATCCCCAAGAATAGCTGAAGAAAATTGGCAAAAAGAATTCAAGTTGCAAATCAAAATAAAGGCCAAGGGCATAGAGAATATCTTTAACAAAATTATTACAGAAAAATTTCACAACCTTATAAAAGAGAAACAGATTCAGATACATGCAAAAAAAGGCAGGAAAAAGAAATAATTAAAACTAGAATGGACATAAAAGCATGCAAAGACAAAGAAAACACCAAAGTCTACAAAGTTTTCAACATGACAGGGATTAACTCACACCTCACAATTATAATTGTGAACATTAATGACCCCAGCTCCCCAATCGAAAGATACATGTTGGGCTGGAGAGATGGCTTAGCAGCTAAGGTGCTTGCCTGCGAAGCTTAAGGACCCAGGTTTGATTCTCCAGTACCCACATAAGTCAGATGTACATGGTGGTGTATGCATCTGGAGTTCATTTGCAGTGGATAGAGGTCCTGGAGTGCCCATTCTCTCTCTCAAATAAATAAATAAAAATAAATATATATGTGTGTAAAGCCACCAGGAACTTTAATATTAAAAAAAAGATACAAGTTGACAGGCTGTATCCATCCATTTTCTGTCATAATCTTGGAGACTGAACAACTCACTATTAAACAATGTATGGTTTGTTGGAGAAATCAAAAAGAACATCAAGAAATTTATCAATTGGAATGACAATGAGAACACAACACACCAAAACTTATAGGACACAATAAAGACAGTTCTAAGAGGAAAGTTTATAGCAGTAAATGCCTACATTACAAAAACAGAAAGATATTTCAAGGAAACAACTTAAATATCCATTTGGAAGCACTGGAAAGAACAGTCCAAGCCCAAAAGTACCAGACAGAAAGAAATTATCAAGATCAATAAAGAAATCAACAAATTGGAAATTATGAAAACCAAAAATAGCTGAAATGAAGAGCTAATTCTTTGAAAAAATTGACTGACAAACCACTGGCCTATTTGATGAAAAGAAACAAAGAGGGCTGGTGAGATGGCTTAGCACTTAAGGTGCTTGCCTGCAAAGCCTAAGGACTCATGTTCTATTCACCAGATCCCATGTAAGCCAGCTGCACAGTGACAAAAGTGCGCAAGGTTGTTCATGTTCACAAGGAGGCACATGAATCTGGAGTTTGATTACAGTGGTTGGAAGCCCTGGAGCTTCAATTCTCTCTCTCTCTTTTGCATAGAAAAGATGCCAGTTTCTTGTGCGGACCTTAAAAAGAAAAAATCAGGCTGGAGAGATGGCTTAGCGGTTAAGCGCTTGCCTGTGAAGCCTAAGGACCCCGGTTCGAGGCTCGGTTCCCCAGGTCCCACATTAGCCAGATGCACAAGGGGGCACACGCGTCTGGAGTTCATTTGCAGAGGCTGGAAGCCCTGCAGCACCCATTCTCTCTCTCTCCCTCTAATCTGTCTTTCACTCTGTGTCTGTTGCTCTCAAATAAATAAATAAAAATAAATTAATTAATTAAAAAAGAAAAAATCAACAAGACTCAAATCAACAAGATTAGAAATGAAAATGGAGACATCACAACTGATACCAATGAACTGGAAGAATCATCAGAGCATATTTCAAAAACTTCTACAATATTTTAAAAACAGGGAAAAATATATATGAATTCTTTGGCTCATATCACCTTCAGAAACTAAATCCAGAACAGATAGACTTCCTAAATAAGCCTATTACTCCTAACAAAGTTGAAAAAGTAATTAAAAATCTCCCAGCAGAAAAAAAAAAAAGGCCCAGGCTCAGATAGATTCACCACTGAGTACTACCAAACCTTCAATCTAGAACTAAAACCAATTTTAAGAATTATTTCACACTATTGAAAAGAGGGAATGCTTCTAAACTCCTTCTGTGAAGCCAGCATTACTCTAATGCCTAAACCAGAGAACCAATAAAAATAGTAAATTATGGACCAATATCCCTAACAAACTTAGACGCAAAATTTCTCAATAAAATCTTCATAAGTCAAATTCAAGAATACCTCTAAAATACATCTACCTTGATCAAGTAGGTTTTGTCCCAGGGATGCAAGGATGGTTCAACATATGGAAATAAATTAATATAATACAGCACATAAATAAACTTAAGCACAAAAATCACATGATTATTTCAGTATGCCTTTGACAAAACACACCACCCCTTTATGATTAAAACACTGGAGAGACTTGTCATGGAAAGTAACTCAACATAATAAAGGCTATTTATAAAGCACCTAAGGCCCAGACCCCACTAAATGGGGAAAAATTTGAAGTGTTCCCATTGAGGTCTGGAACAAGACGGGGTGTCTACTCTCACCATTGCTTTTCAACATAGTACTTGAAGTTTTAGCTCAAGCAAAAAGTATAATACAAATTCAATGCAATTCCAATAAAGGGGTTCCAGCAACATTCCTTACAGAGAGAAAAAATAGTCTCAAAATTCATATGGAAGAACAGAAGGCCTTGGATAGCCTAACATATCCTCAACAAAAGAAATATGTCTGTAGGTATCATCATGCCTGATTTTAAGATATACTACGAAGCCATAGTAACTAAAACAACATGACACTGGCACAAAAACAGACACACAGATCAGTGGAATAGAAGACCTGTCTGTAATCCAAGCAACTACAGCTTCGCCATCTGGGACAAAGGGGCCAAAACTACACACTGGAGAAAAGATGGCATCAAATGGTGTTGGAAAAATTGGATAATCACATGTATAATAATGAAATTAGACCCCCTTCTCTCAACCTTCACAAAACTCAACACTAAATGGACTACGGACACCATATAAGACCTGAAACTAAAACAGCTAGATGAAAAAACATGGAAAACATTCCATGATATAGGTTTAGGGAATAACTTCCTGAATAAGACCCCAGTAGCACAGGAAAGTGGACCAATACTCAACCACCGGAACATCTTAAAAATAAAAAAGCTACTGTACAGACAAGCAAACCATCAACAGAATCAATAAACATCCCACAGAATGGGAGAAACTCTTCAGCAGCTATACCTCAACCAAGGTCTAATATCTAGAATCTACAAAGAACTTTAAAAAGTAAGCATTAGTGCTACTTCTGTGGTGAACCTGATAATCACTGGCAGGGTGAAGGAGACATCAGCTGAGGACACTCAACACATACCAAAACAGAAATCCACAGGCTCTGAGGAGCTAATCATTGAAGTAGAGTTAAAACACACCCACCAAGGCTCAGGAAATTGTGTGGAAGACGGAGTGGAAAGATTGTAAGAACCACAGGTTGGGATGTCATGCCCAGAGGTATTGTCTCCTCCCAATAACTGACTGCTGCTCCCACAATGCATAACCCACAACCTCAGGGGGAATACCAACAAAATCCCACCTAGTAGGGCCCCTGCAGAATGGGGCTAGGGAGGAGAGAGAGGATAGTACCAACACATGATGTAATACAAAGTATGTTCTTAATTTTAAAAAATGGTTAAGAAAATGGGGTAGAGATTTCAACAGTGAATTCTCAGAGGAAGAAATGCAAATGGCCATTACATACTTAAGGAGATGTTCAACATCTTTGGTCAGCAGAAAAATACAAATCGAAACAACTCTGAGATTTTATCCCACCCCAGTCAGGATGGCATACATCAAAAAATCGAATGACAACATATGCTAGTGAGGCTGTGGGGGAAAGAGGAACACTTAACCACTGCTGGTGAGAGTGAAACTTGTACAACCATTATGGAAATCAGTTTGGAGACTCCTTCTGAAAAAGAGTAAAACAGATTGTGATCCAGCTATATTACTCCTGGGCATAGACCCTAAAGACTTTCCTCTACTACAGAGATTCTTGCTTAATCATGTTTGCTGCTGCTCTGTTCACAGTAGCTAGAAACTAGAATCAGCCCAGGTCCCCCCAATAAATCTTTCAAATAACTCTGCACACCCCCTTTAGCCCATGCTGCTTTCACCCTTGGTTAAAGAATCTGCTTTATTTTACAGTTGGCAGAGAAAATGGAGGAGAGGCAAAATTCACTGATAAGACAAGAAGATATCCGACTACCCATCGCAAAGTTGCCACCTCTACCACATTGGCCAAAGCCCAGGAGGAATTGTAGAGGAAGTGGTGACATGAATACTGTTCTCACTGCTATCCTGACAACCAGTTCCAGGGTGATGGTGACAGACACAGTGATCAATCAAAACCTATCAAAGCAGAAATCCAGAGGCTACAAACAACTCAACACTTAATCAGATTGCCAATAGGCCTGCCATGGCTCAGGGAACATTGTGGAAGAGAGAGCAGAAAGACTGTAAGAGCCACAGAGTAGGTAGGATAGGAATACCTGGGGCATAGTCCTTCCCCTGCTACTCCATGGGGACTTGGCTGAGGCCTTCATGACCCTACAGTGAATACTATAACTCCACTAAGGAGGGCCCCAGGGAAATGGGAGCAGGCATGAAAGAATAAAATACATATATACAAAGAAAAAGCGCCAAAAAACTCACTTTACAAAAACACTAGGGAAATATAGTTTTCAGCCTTCCATGGTTCCCAGCACTGAGCAGACTGTATTAAAAAAAACTGGACTAGGCCAAGGGACTAAAAAAACTGGACTAGGCCCACCTATGCTTCTTGCTTTGCATCGAATGGTGGATGAGGAATCCTCCTAACTCAGATCATAGACTCCTGGATGCACAGGGATACAGGCTTTGCTTTGGATGGTTCTGATGATGCTCCACTCCTCAGATTACTCACTGTTTACAATAGACTTGGTAAAAAGGCAGAAGTCATTATTGACTTTGTCATACTCTGTATATTTTATTGTAAGGACAGGTTTCTTTAAGCATATCTTGAATCTTACTTTTTTCCCCTATTTCTTTTCATTCATGCTGTCAAAATAGCTTTCTAATTACTCTTCTCCAACTACAGGCTTATAGTTACCTATTTAAAATTTATTTATTTATTTATGAGAGAGTGAGGGAGAGAAGGAAAGAGAGGAAGAGTCAGACAGAGAGAATGGGCACACCAGGGACTCCAGCCACTGCAAACAAACTGCAGACATACGTGCCACGTTATGTATCTTGCTTATGGAGGTGCTGGGGAATTGAACCTGGGTCCTTAGCCTTCACAAGCAAGCACCTTAACTGCTAAGGCCCCCTTGTTGAGGTATATGGGTCATGCATTGTGGAGTTAGCCCTCAGTTATGGGTAGGAGGAAATGTCTCTGCATATCATGACCCAACGTGTGGTTCTGACATTCTTTCCACCCCCTCTTCTGCAAAATTTCCCTGAGCCATGTTGAGTTCAGTTTAGGTCTGCTTCAGTGATGAGGTCTTGGGAGCCTCTGTGTCTCTGGATATCTGATTTGTTATGAGACTTTTGTTGTTATTTATTTTTATTTATTTATTTGAAAGTGACAGAGAGAGAAAGGAGCAGAGAGAGAGAGAGAGAGAGAGAGAGAGAGAGAGGAGACCAGGAGAGAATGGGCATGCCAGGGCCTCCAGCTACTTCAAACAGACTCCAGATGTGTGTGCCCCTTGTGCATCTGGCTAATGTGGGTCCTGGGGAGTCGAGCCTCGAACTGGGGGTCCTTGGGCTTCACAGGCAAGTGCTTAACTACTAAGCCATCTCTCCAGCCCTGTTATGAGCTTTTTAAAATAACAAATAGTGAATTATTTTCCTCCTTAAGAAATATTCATCTACATTGTTATGAGTGATTTCAGGGGTATTCCTTAATTTGAATGCATATTTCATTTAATCAATTTCATATGATACTTAAAAATTGTTTAATCTTATTATAACACTGTGAAAAATTTAGTTCCAGAATTATTTGTTGTGTTCACATATATAGTTTAGATATAAAGTTACTGGCCAAAAATTGCAAACTTTTAAAATGTTCACCTACTTCTCAATGGCTCCCAAAGTACCTGAACAAAACATTGAATTGAAGATATAGAGTAAATATATTCTCTAACACAAATTTACTAAATATGAAAAATTTAGTAGATAAGAAAAATATGAAACTCCAAAACCCAACCATTTGACCTCAATAAAGAAGTAAGTAGGAAAGGAAGGGAGGAGGATACTTAATAGGTTGGCATTGTATATATGTAAGTAGAAGAATAGATTAACGGGGGTGAAAAGGCCCAAAGTGAGGTCAGGGGAGGAGATTAAGTAAAGGAAAGGTGGAGGGACAGCTAATCAAAATCTAAGAGGATATAAATAAATCATATGGAATCCTCCAATTTTGGACAATGGAATACTCAGGAGCCATAGATTGTTGCCAGAAAATTTTCAGTGCCACAGATGGGATAGCTTCCAGTGAGTTGTTGGCCAGGGAGGTCCCTGATGCCTCCAAGACATTATAGGCCATTGCTGAGGCCCTTGGTTTCCCACCAGGAATTGATGGTTAGACCCTATTGCTGAAGACTCCACATACTTGGGCTGCAAAGCCACTGAGAAATCCTGCTGGAACTGAGCTGATAACCACCTCCATGTAGACCAGCTGACAGAAAGCTGGAAGAAGCCATTCCACATGCAGTTCAATGGGAGAAAGAGATACCACCAATGAAGATACTCAACAGTGGACACTGCAAGCCTTATAATTGGCCAGCCAGGCCAAATGAGCCAACGGGTGCAATAGTAGCATGTCTGTCACGGTGGAAACTGACTTCCCTCCAACTGGACTGGAGGCCCGCTCCAAGGGAGGGAATACATCCCTGATACTGAAAACTTAAAACAGGGGTTGTCATGAGCCCTAGGGTTGTAACATCTGCTAATGTCTGGAAAAGTATATATACTATGCTTATCAAACTGCCCAGTAAGCACTTCTCTTAATATTCATACACTTATATTAATGCTACTCTCACTTTTGGTAGAGAATCTTCTCTTTTCAGATGGCAGTGACCTTGGGACGACTCAGAAGGTATCATGGTGCTGGAAAGAAGTAACTAGAGTACTGAGTAACATCTTGATCACACCTTCCAAGGCTCAGGATCTAATGAGGAAGAGGTGGCGGAAAAAATGTAAGAGCCAAAGGAAGGGTAGGACTTCTCACAATGTGCTCCCTCCAGACATAAAATGGCCTGGATATCCATGACCTCATAGTGCCTGACACTACCTACACAAGACCATCATAAGAGGAGGGAAAGATCATGACATCAAAATAAAAGGGAGACTTATTGAGATATGGAGGGGATATAATGGAGAATGGAATTTCAAAGGGGAAAAGGGGGAGAGAAAAGGTGTTACCATGGGATATTTTTTATAATCATTGAAAATGTTTTAAAAAAATTAGAAAAAATAAAATAAGATTAAAAAAAGGTAGGTATGATTATGGTGGTGCATGCCTTTAATCCCTGCACTTGGGAGGCAGAGTTTGAGGCACTTTGAGATGACATAGTGAATTCCAGGCCAGCCTGAGCCAGAGTGAGACACTACCTTGAAAAAACAAACAAACAAAAAAGTAAATAGAAAACATTCTTTTAACTCTCGGTCAACGAAGAAAATAAAACTCATCATTTGGAGGCTGAAGATATGGCTAAGCAGTTAAGGCACTTGCCTACAAAGCCAAAAGATCACAGTTTGACTCTCCAGGACCCACATAAGCCAGATGCACAAAGTGGCACATGCATCTGGAGTTTGTTTGCAGTGGCTGGAGGCCCTGGCGTGCCTATTTTCTCTCTCTCTCTCTCTCTCTCTCTCTCTCTCTGTCTCTGTCTCTTTCTTTCTCTCTCTCAAATAAATAAATAAAATATGTTTTTTAAAAAAACTCATCATTTGGAATGATCTGACAGTAATAATTAATATTAATTATCTGACAGGAATTATTGGAAAATGAGAATGGCATATGATAGTTTTAAAAATATTTATTTATTTGCAACTAGATAGAGAGAGAGAGAGAGAGAGAGAGAAGAGAGACAAACAGAGATAATGGGCATGCTAGGGCCTCCAGCTGCTGCCAATGGACTCCAGATGCATATGCTATCCTGTGCATCTGGCTTTACATGGACACTGGGAAGTTGAACTCAGGTCATTAGATTTGGCAGGCAAATGCTTTATCTGTTGAGCCATCACTGCAGCTCAAGATAACAGCATATGACAGTTTTTATTTTTCTGCCCAAACTGGACCAAAAGTAAATTTAAAACCTTAAATAAAGACTGAGGAGATAGCTCAGTGAAGAAAGTGCCAGCATTAGGATTTGAGTTTAGATCCCCAGTTCCCAGGTAAAATGCTGGGCATGGCAGCATGATACACACCCGTAATCTAGACACATGGAGACAGGAAATCTCCAGGGCTTACTAACCATCTGTTGTAGCTAAATCAGTGACTTCTAGGTTCAAGGAGAGACCCTGTCTCAAAGAAACAAGATGGAAAGAAATGGAGGAAAACGCCAAAAGTCAACCCTGTTCTCCACATGCATGGTGTGTGCCCACATACATATGAGCATGTATTATACACATACATGTACATCATAAACACATGCCAATAATTAGAAAATAGAATGAGAAATGAAGATAAAATAAAGTATTCTACCAAAGTTATAAAAGAACAAACACACTTGGGGAATCAACGTGCAGATACATTGAGGTAAAAGGCCTTTCCCTGGAATGCATGAGCTCAGTGGGCCCACGTTGGCGGGTGGGCTCCTCAGCATCCTTGTCCCAGGCGCAGTCTAGTTCTGGCTTTGTCTTCAGGAGTCCAGATGCTAAAAGAAAAAAGAAAAAAGAAAAAAAAAACCTGTGCATGGTCTACTCTTGGCCCCAGTCTGCTGCGGCATGGCCTAGGACCCTGTGATTCAGAGCCCTCAGCCTTTTCAGCACTGCAGCAGAAGGACAGCGCCCAAGTGCAAAAATCCTCTCTTCTGCCCCAGCAGGTAAGTTCAGGGATGCTGGGGAACTGGAAGGGACTGGGTGCCCCTTCTGTACTCCCTATCAGGATCGCTTTCTAATTTATAAATTAGAAATAAATCTTATTTTTAAAAAATATTTATTTATTTATTAGGGGGAGAGAGAGAGAGAGAGAGAGAGAGAGAATGGGTGCACCAGGGCTTTCAACCACTGCATATGAACTCCAGATGCATGTGCCACCTTGTGCATCTGCCTTACGAGGGACCTGGAGAATTGAACCTGGATCCTTAGGCTTCGCAGGCAAGTGCCTTAACCGCTAAACCATCTCTTCAGCCTGAAAAACAAATATTTGAAAAGTATTCTTTGGGGCTGGGGAGATGGCTCTGTGGGCAATAGCGCTTGTTCCACAAACGTGAGGGCCTAAGAGGGCATGATTCTCCTAGAGTTTGATTCCCCAGCACTCTAATTCTTTATTATTTCCACTAAGGTAGCGTCTGGGTTTCCTAGTTATTTCAGAATCTGAAAAGGTTGGGATGGGGTATAGCTCAATAGTGGAGTACTTGCATAGCTCAGCACCACAGAAGAGAAAAACAGCAAACAAACAAACAACAACAACAAAACCTCCGATTGCTGTGCTCAGACTCTAGATTAATTTTAATATGATATTTTGTTTGGACAGGTGGCTATGTAGAAACCCTGTCCCCTAACAAGGTACTGTTACGATGTGGGGTCTCAACACATAAGGCTGAGGTACTTTCCCTTAAGAGTTAATTGAACTGAGCCAGTGGATCACTGGGCCAAGACCTGCCCTCACCTACCGACTGCTAAACAGGTGGGAGGACTGGTTATCTCCTTAATGCGATAGTGTACTTGAGCCCACAGGGCCCCCCTCCCTCATTGCAGTTGCTCACAGGTCTCCACTGCAGGCTGAGTCTGCCACTTGGCTGTGCTAATTCAAAAAGAGAAACTGGGACTGGAGAGGTGACTTAGCAGTTAAGACGCCTGCCTGCTAAGCCTAAGGACTCATATCTGACTCTCCAGGTCCCACATCAGCCAGATACACAAGGTTCATGCATCTGGAGTTTGATTGTAGTTGCTGGAGGGCCTGAAGCACTAATTCTCTCTCTTACTCTCTCACTCTCTTGCATAAAAAAGGCTAGTCTGTTGGGTTTGCCTAAAGAGAGAGAGAGAGAGGGAGAGAAACTGGGTTGGAAAAATGGCTCAGCAGTTAAGGCATTTGCTTGCAAAGCCTAATGTCCCAAGTTTGATTCCCAATTACCCATGTGAAGCCAGATTCACAAAGTGGTGCATGCATCTGGAGGTGGTTTGCAGCACCTAGAGGCCCTGGTATGCCTATTCTCTCTTTCTTTCCTTGCAAATAAATAAATAAATAGAAAAACTTTTTCTTTCTCTTTATTGAATGCTGGTCAAAATCCTAAACATGCTTGCTCTGACACTTTGGGGCTTTTCCACCTTTTTCTCAATAAGTCTCCTTTGCTTTACTCCCACACAAAGATATGTGGTTTTAGAGGGTGATTAGGATTGGAGGAGGTCAGGGACCCCTTTCTGCCATTAGAGATTTTCTAAAGTGAACACCTTCATGGATTGGCAGCTTTTCTGTCTCCTGAAGATCCAGCAGATAGCAATATCTGCAGTGTGTACAAGAAGCCTGTGATCTCTGTTTTCCACCCTTTAGAACTGTAAGAATCATCTTTTTGTTTTTTTAAATGAGGCATGCTGGCTGTGTGGTGTTTGGTTATAGCAGCCCACCTCGGTGAGTTAAGGCACTGCAGAGGAAGTAAATAGATAGGCAATACCCACTACCCCTCTACTATGCTTTTATCATTTACCCAAAAAGTTAACAAACAAATGACTATGTGGAATTTAGAGATTTTCCTCCACCAGTGCTTGGGATTGACCCCCATGTCCAACAAATGTTCTATCACTGAGCTACATCCTTAGCTCAAGACTCAAAGAATCTAGATGCTTATATTAAATAAAGAAAAATATACACTACTTCACTAAGTGATATGTAAAAAGTGATGTAAAATTTGTCTGCAGTTAAGGTTAAAATTCTCAAAGGATGTACCTCTTAGGTTCCTATTTCAACTTGTACTGAATGCCATTGTTAAAGTCTGTTATCAATGATGGAAAATGCTTATCTGTAGAGTGGATGCAAATTATGAGAAAATAGAGAAAGGCTAAAAAGGAAAATGAACATGAGATGTTCAGAATTTAAAAAAAAAATTATTGATTGTATTTATTTGAGATAGATAGAGAAATAGAGAAAGAGGCAGATAGAGAATGGGCACACTAGGGCCTTTAGCCACTACAAATGAATTCCAGACATGTGCACCACCTTGTGCATCTGGATTATGTGAGTTCTGGATAATCAAACCTGGGTCCTTTGGCTTTGCAGGCAAACCACTAAGTCATCTCTCTAGCCCTGTTCACAAATTTAAAAAGAACAGATTACTTCTAAAGGAAAGTAATCATTTCAATTATATTTATTTATTTGTGTGTGTGTGTGTGTGTGTGTGTACATCAGGCAGTGCAATGGAATGCCTGTCAGGTTTTTGTGGGTGGCTGAAGAATCCTGGCCAGTAAGCTTTACAAACCAAACAAGTGCCTTTATCCACTGAGCAATCTCTCCAGACCCTGAAAATGTTCTTTTTTTAATGCTAGAGTGAGTGAGAGACAGAGTGAGTATGGGTGCACCAGGGCTTCCAGCCACTGCAATTGAACTCCAGATGCATGTTTCCCCTTGTGCACATGTGTGACCTTGCACACTTGTGTCACTGTGCATCTGGGTTATGTGGGACCTGGAGAGTAGAACATGAGTCCTTAGGCTTTGCAGGCAAGTGCCTTAACCACTAAGCCATCTCTCCAGCCCCCAAAATGTTCATTTCTGAATTCAAAAACCAGAATCAAAAATCCCAAAAGGTACAATTTAAAATTTCATCAGAGAATCCAACATTTGTGGGGAGTTTTTTCGAGGTAGGGTCTTACTCTAGTCCAGTCTGACCTGAAATTCACTCTATGGTCTCAAGCTGACCTCAAACTCACAGAAATCCTCCTACCTCTGCCTCCAAGTGCTGAGTAACATTAGAGGCATGTGCCACCAAGTCTGGCTTGTGGGCTTTTAAAATTATCATTATCAGATTCAATGTCCAGGTGGGAACATCATTGAAATGTGCCCTTTTCATGAAATATGATGGAAGAAAGAACACCCTGGCAAATGTCTTTGGAAGATGATGTGACAATGGTCCTCAAGTACATGGGACATGTGTGTACAGGTGTTGCTGGGAGGTCTCTGAGTTTCTTCCCTCCTCAACCCTTGCAGCAGGCTGGGTCTTATGCTCCCCAAAGAAAGGAATTCAAATGGGATATGGTAACGAAGTTGGTGGTCAGAGTTCAATTTCAGCAAGCAAGAATACACTCTTCAGAGCAAGGGCAGGCAGAACAGAGCAGTAACAGGTCTGACCCTGACAGGCATGGGGTTGATATTTCTCCTCTCCTGCCATCCCACTCCTCTGTGTCTTCTAGGAAAGAAAGTGTTCTTCTTGATGGCCTATTCTGCCCAGCATTCAATCTTAGTAGATATGTGAGGTGCAAGGCTGTACATAGGGCTTAAGTCCCCTTAAAGTTAGAGTTCACTAGGGAAAAGGGTACCTACCAGTGATGTGCAATGCTCCCTTGGTAAGGAAGTCCTTAAAGCTGGTTTGAGCTGACTCAGTGAGTGCAGACCACCACCAACTATTGTTCTTGTACCCTGTTTTGGGGAGCCCTGATCTGGACTAGCTAGAATCAATCACCACCAACTATTGTTCATTATGTCTTGTTTTTCTGGGGTGAGGGTTCTCTGGTCAGTTCTTCCCAGTGCCAACTTTCTGCCTAGCACTTCCCCTTTAAGAACTGGGCACATGAAATCTTTCAGAGAACAATGGTGATGGCTTGTCTCTGGCAACTTTCTTCAGGATGAGAGTTAATTTTTGGTCACCTATATGGATCTCTGGATCAGGGACCATAGCTTTCTCCAGGGAGGGCTGGCCCAGGGACTCTTTATAAAAAGAGGCAACCAACTCCAGCTACGGGTTCCATTCCACTGAGCAGATCAATTAGCCAAATCAAGAGCAGTTGGCTTCCCACCATGGCTGTGTGCCACTATTGCACTTGTGTGAGCATCACGACAGGTTATCTGCTGCTAAGTAGGTTAGATCATGAGTTGCTTGGACAGATTTTGGTCATTTTTCCCCCAGTCACCCATGTAGCACCTTCTGGCACTAGACGTGCTGACTGTCTGGGGACTGACTCTCTTCTATGTCACTCCATATTACGTGTCAAATGCATAAGGTGTCTTCAGCAGTAGGGTCTTACCACTAACCTTTTGTGGGTCATTGAGTACTCTGACAGAAATCTGTCATTCTTTTAGGAAACCTTGTAGTCAGACCTATATCCAAACATGTGCCTGCTCTCCATTTTCAAGCTACCACCAATCGTGGGACACAAGAGGGCATACACCTATTAAATTCTCTCTAGAAAAATAATGGTTATCCCATTTATTTGGTGTTAACTGTATTCTCTCTTGGGGAATCTGATTCTCTTCTTTAGGTAGACGCAGATCCTAAGGAGAGAACCACCCCATCATACCTCAAAAGGGCCCCAACTGAAACTAAGAATAATTGGAGAAACAAGCAAGTGTGCTGTTTTCTTGGTGAACCTGGTACCAGCACAAGGGTGAAGGAGATCAACATAGAGAACAATCAACTCCTACCAAATCAGATATCCAGAGACACAGACAGAGGCCCCTAACACCTCATCACTGAAGCCAACCAAAAATGAACCCAACATGGCTCAGGGAAATTTGCGGAAGAAGGGGTGGAAAGAATGTCAGAGCAACACATTGGGTCATGACACGCAGAGACATTTCCTTCTACCCATAGCTGAGAGCTAACCCTACAATACATGACCCCTATACCCCAAAAAGGAGGGACCAGGGGGAAGGGAGAGGGTATGGAGAATGCTAACAATGGTACCAACTTGACTGTATTCACTGAGTAAAAATCTAATTAAAAAAATAAAAAATCATAAAAAAGAGGCAGCCAATGTGGTCAAGGTTTGGCCTCTCTTGGTCAATGCCATTTGAAGGTTTCAGACATGGAGACTAGATGTCACCAGGTGTCCAGGAGGTTAGATGAACAACAAAAAATGGAAAAATTAAAGCAGCAATAGACTATGAGCCTGTTAGGAAAAACAACAGCTGATTTTGTTGACTGGAAAACCATGTAGAAGATGTGTCTCATTTGATCCAGTGCAGAATATAGTCTCTCAGGAATGGGTCCAGGGGAGACGGGCTAACACTTTTGTTGCATGACCATTAGAAACTTGATCTGCAAGTGTCTTTAACCGCCGAGCCATCTTTTCAGCCCTGCCTATTAAGTGGTAAGAAGCAGCACAAAAAAGTCAATTAAGACAAAAACCTTATGGTGCCACGAAGAAGCAACAGCCATCTTGCAAGGGGCCCATTCACCTCAGGGGACAGTCAGGAGAGTCCCCAGAGAGGAAGACAGACGGGAAGAGCCAGCTCGGGTTTGCTCTGTTAGATGTTAACCGCATCCCTGCTTCTCCTCTATCAGAATTGCTCACACTGTCCTCCAAGTTCCCAGTCCTCAGGGAAAAAGTCCAGACAGGGAAGGTGAGTTGAAGGAGGCAGAGATGAATTCTAAAGGTAGAGAAGAGTTCTCAAGGAGAACAGAACCAATAGAATACACATACATGAAGACATCTACATATAAAGAGGATCGATTAAATTGGCTTACATGATAGTGGCTGGGCAGTCCAACAATGACCATTGTCACACTAGAAGGCCTGAGAACCCAGCAGTAGCTGGTCAGCTACAGAGCCATGGGTGCCCCACAGTCCCAATGGGGTGCAAGACCTGGGAGGTTCCTGGAGAGTCACTGGCCTTCAGTCCATTCTGGAAGGCTATAGAAGCTGAAGTCTAAGGTCAGTGAGGACTTCAGCTTCTATAGCGGTGACAGTAGTCAGTCGGGATAGATAGGCGCTTTTTGTTTGTTTGTTTGTTTTTTGAGGTAGGGTCTCGCTCTAGCCCAGGCTGACCTGGAATTCACTATGGAGTCTCAGGGTGGCCTCGAACGCACGGCCATCCTCCTACCTCTGCCTCCTGAGTGCTGGGATTAAAGGCGTGCACCACCACGCCTGGCTGATAGGAGCATTTTTATATTCTATATTATGAGGGAACATTTGTACTTTATCCTGAAGAAAGGAATTCGTGCATACACAGTAAACAGACAGGCACACACACACTACTGGTGGCCTGTTTGGTGTGAATTAACTTCTAGGCTTGGAAGGCTGTGCTTGGGAAGAATTCAAGGCTCAGTGGTCTTGGGAATATGCAAGCCCCTCTGCACAGAGGGAGGTGATAGTGAAGCAGTGCCAGCGCCATGAATCTCACAGAAAGGCCAGCCACCTAACCAGAGAGACAGCACTTATGTTTTGGGATGACTGACAACTTAGATGAGAAGGAAGGCAAATCTCTAGGCTGCTGGTTCTGTCTCCTTTGATTGCAGGCTGACAGCCTTCATTCCTGTCTGCTCATTGGCGTTTGCACTGGCAGGCAGCAGGAATCCCTCTATTCCATGGTAGCAGCCACAATAGATGACATCTGTTCGGCTACAAGCTAAAGTGGGCAAGTAACACTGCCCAGTCTGCCACCTCTTCACGTCTGGGCCACCCACTCTGAGGGAGAGATCGCCCCTCCTGGCTTAATTTGTTCTGAAAACATCCTCACAGAGGTGTGTCTCCCAGTTAGTTCCACATCCTGTCAAGTGTCACAGGCCTCAAGAGGAGAGTGTAGCTGTTGCTTCTTGTTTCTGGGACAAAATCTCCTACCAGAAGCAGCTTGTGGAAGGGAAGGATTTATTTCTGGCTTAGTTTTGAGAGGAAGTTTCATAGTGGTGGGAAAAGCATGCCAAGAGCAGACAGCCAGGTGGAGATCACATCTCCACAGCAGCAGGAGGGAAGTAGTCTAGTGACTGAGCTTGGCAGTCTAAATACTCGGTCTAAGCACTCCAAAGGCCACACTTAGCAACACACCTCCTCCAGCAAGGCTCCGCCTCTCAAAGGCCCCACAACTTTCCCAGACTATCACCAGCCAGAGACCAAGGATTTAAAACACAAAGCCTGTGAGGGACATTTCATTCCAGCCACCTCACACTAGTGTGGTGGGGGTGTGTTTAGGATGAGATGAGAATACACAGGAAGAAACCTCGAGAGCCAGGTGGGTTTAAGACATCAAAAGCAGCTTAGACCCTGAAGTTCAAGCCTGGCAAGGTGGTTGTGGGGCGCACAGGCAGTAAACGGGGAAACATTTGGAATCGTTATGCACATTACATTAAACACACACACACACACACGTATGTTTTCTTGTTTCATTTCCCGTTTCCAAGTTAGGTAACATGACAGGCTAACAGCCCAAGTGAAACTCCTCTCCTGTCCTCATCGATTCCCTCCCTCCCTCTCTTCTGCTGCCTCCTCTCTTCCTCCCTCTTCCTCTCCATTCCCAGTCCCCTTCCCCTCCCGCCTTCCTCTCTCTATCCCTCTCTCTTCTTTTTTCCAGTACTGCAAATTGGACCGTAGGGCCTTTGCACTGAACTATATCCCCAGCCATTTTTAACAAGTTGAACTTTTATTTTTATCTTCAAACAGGGTCTTATAAAATTACCCAGGCTGTCCTTGAACTTGCTATGCAGCCCAGGCTGATCTCAAACACAATTCTCCTGCCTCCACCTCCCAGAAAGTTGGGATCACAGATAGGTGTCACCTATGCGCCTCTTTAGCGTATCCCACTATCTGAGCCTTTCGGCTCTGGAACTCCATTCCTCCAGTCTCTCAGCAAGCCACCAGGAAGTCCACCCCCAAAGCCACTTCATCCCTGGGACTCTGCTTCCTCCATTCCTCCTGCCTCACAGCTTAGCCAGCTCTGGGACTCCATCCCCTCACCAACTTCCCGGAATCCACCTACAGAGCACGGCTCTTGTTCAGTTCTTCGCACAGGCTGGTCTTGCTTGTCAACCAAAGGGTAGATCGTCCTTCACCACACTCTAGAAGGGCACACTGCGGTTACCACCTGGCTGCGTTTCTTTTGTTAGATTCTGCCTATTTCTCCTCCTAAAGCAACAATCTTCCCAGAAAGTCTAACCCATAACCCCAGGGACTTGTTCTACACTGAAATGCTCTCGTTTAGAACAGGTGCAAATGCAAAACTAGCAGGGGAAAGATACGAGACAGTTCCAAGGCAAGTTTGAAAGATCTGCCTGTATCTTCATTTCTTTGCCTCCAAGGTGTTTCCCTTGGGGTGGTTGTGTCTGGTGGTTACAGGACCTTTCCCAGGCTGCCTAGAGTGGAAGAAGCAAATGCATGTACACCATTTTTTTGAGGTAGGCTCTCACTCTAGACCAGGCTGACCTGGAATTCACTATGTAGTCTCAGGCTGGCCTTGAGCTCTGGGCAATCCTCCTACCTCTGTCTCCCGTGTGCTGGGATTAAAGGCATGTGCCACCACGCCCAGTCAGAAGTTTCATCAATTTTTCAATTATTTTTAGTATAAAAGTAAGAGAGTGGAATATAAAGCAGTGGGATGTTTGACACTGTATTTGAGAAACTATTGCATCAATATCTGGTTCGGTGGAAGTAGTTCTAATTCTTAGTGAGCTCTCAAGGCGCTTATCAGACAAATTTTACTCTCAATGTGCTTCATTCTTGAAAATAGATGCTCATACATGTAGGTACTACCAAAAAGTGATGACATAAATAAGGTGTGATGTGGAGCCAGGGATATTTGTCTCTGGGAAGATAAAAGACTATCAAAGTCCAATAAAGAGAGATGATAAAACTTTTAAGTTGAACATCAGATTGCAGCTCTATGTATTCCATTTGAAGATTGGCAGGTAACAGTAATTTTGAGTGAAAACAGAGTTGAAAATATAGTGGCAAGGTGTGGTGGCTCACGCTTTTAATCCCAGCACTTGAAAGGCTGAGCATTTGAAAGGCTGAGGCAGGAGGATTGCCATGAGTTCTAGGCCAGGTTTGAGCTACAGAGTGAGTTCCAGGTCAGCCTGGGCTACAGTGAGACCCTATCTCAAAAAAAAAAAAAATGTATAGTAGAATATTGATTATTGTGGTACTTTGAATGGATGACCCCCAGTAGACTCAGGAGTTTAGTTAAGCTTGTAAGCTGCCTGGCTGGGAAAGGTGTTACTGTGAACAGACCTTAGGGCTGAAGAAGGTGTTGCTGGGGGGCAGATCTGAATTCAAGCCTTGCAGTGCTTGAGCTGTGCCTGGGGTCCTGGAGTGTGCTCGCTCATGGTGCTGCTGGTGGCATTTCTCTCTGCATGGACTGTGAAAGGGGGCCAGCTTCTCCCACCATTATGGAACTTTTCCTGGGTCTATGAGCTTCAATAAAGGCCATTCCTCCCATAACTTGTGCCTGGTTTGGAAGTTCATCCCTGTAACATAAAGCTTACTGTGACAATCATTTTCCCAGAAACTTTGAAATCTGTCTTCAAATTCTCGTATCAAATTGAAAAGCAAGGCTTCATATTTTTCACAGTTCACAAGATTGCATTTAGCCATATCAAAACACATAAACTTGTTTGCCTGAATTTGGGCTTGCCATAATTTAAGTTTCATTTGGAATGCTACTGTGATTTGCAGCATTGTGTTGGTAAGTTGGTTTTCACCTTGAACATGCACATGCAGCTTCTATCAGAAAGTTTTACCTAAAAATAAAGGAAAGGATGTATTTTAAAAAATATTAACTAATTAGTTTACTTGAGAGAGAGAGGAAAAGGTAGATAGAGAAAGAGAATGGGTGCTCCAGGGCCTCCAACCACTGCAAACGTACTCCAGATGCATGCACCTCTTTGTGCTTCTGGCTTATGTGGGTACTGGGGAATCGAACCTGGGTCCGTAGGCTTAGCAGAGGGGTGCCGTTGCTGCTAAGCCATCTCTTCAGCCTTAGGATGCATTTGTGTGTGTGTGTGTGGTGGTGGGGGGGACTGGGGCTACAGATGTATATGGCCATGCCCAGCTTTTTACACGAGACCTGGGGAGTTGAACCTCATGGCCTCTGGCCTGAGTGGCCCTCATACGTAAGCAGCAAATGCTCTTAACTGCATCTCCCCAGTCCAGAAAGGATATTTTTACGGTTCTTTAGCTCATGCCTTGCTTAGTCACTGACATTTGCCCCTCTCCACTGTCCCTCCATTCAGTTCTTAGCTTAGACCTCACTTTTGTGTTGTGAATTCTGGGTGCCCTCACATCACCATTCATTCCACCAATTCAAGCATTATTTTCTTGAAACTGTCAGTGCCCGTCAGTCTCTCTGACAGGACAGAATTGTATTAGTGAAGATATCATCCCCTCTGTTGTGTTACTTTTCTGCTCCCTCATTAGTCCACCCAGTCTCAGGGGACCTGCATGGACAGGCGTGCACATGGGTACAGCTCGGGATGCTCTGACCCACAGCAGGAACACAGCTGTCTTTGCCTATCCCGATACCTTCCACCCTTGCATACATGCATGGTTTCCAATCAGGTGTGTCCCACTAGCTTACCAGACACCTGTCTCCAGGTGGGATTCAGCTGGTCTTCCCACAGAGCCAGCAGCAGACCATGGAGTCACCTTTTGCCTCTGTTGGTATAGCAATAAACTCCTAAACTGCTTTTTTTTTCTATTTTTTTCTAAACTGCTTTTATTGCTTTACCTCCTGCATCATACTAAAGACCCATTTCTCAGGCTGGAGAGATGGCTTAGTGGTTATGGCACTTGCCTAAGGACCCATGTTCAATCTCTTTCCAGATTCCATGTGTGGTGGTTTGATTCAGGTGTCCCCCATAAACTTAGGTGTTCTGAATGCTAGGTTCCCAGCTGATGGATATTTGGGAATTAATACCTCCTAAAGGGAGTGTATTGTTGGGGGCAGGCTTATGGATATTATAGCCAGTTTCCCCATGCCAGTGTTTGGCACACCCTCCTGTTGCTATGGTCCACCTTATGTTGGCCAGGGAGTGATGTCCACCCTCTGCTCATGCCATTGCTTTCCCCTGCCATTATGGAGCTTCCCCTCGAGTCTGTAAGCCACATAAATCTCTTTTTCCCAGAAGCTGCTCTTGGTTGGGTAATTTCTACCAGCAATGTGAACCGGACTGCAATAGTAAAGTGGTACCGAGGAGTGGGGTTGCTGCTAGACACCTGACTGTGTACCTTTGGCCTTTTGAAGCTGATTTTCAAGAGAAATGTGGGAGGATTTGAAACCTTGGCCTAAGAGATACCTTGCAGTGCTGTAAGTACAGCTTGATGGACTATTCTGGTCTGAGCTGCAAGACCTGGATGCAGTAACAACTATGTATGGACTGTGAGGTTTGGCTTACGAGGGTGAGAAAGAGCTGTGCCTGGACTGGGCTAGCAGTTTGTGTGAGAAGCTTGCTCTTATTCCCATGTCCCAAGAAGTTGTGCAGGCTTGCTTTGTGTAGAAATGAACTGATGTGAGCAGGGGGATGTGGCACAGAAAGAAAAATCTTTGGGTGAACTGTTGCCCATTCAGCTGCAACTGAGAGATTACAACCTTTGAGACTGGGCTAGCTGACCTGCGCTGAGGTAACAGGAAGAATGTCGATTCTTTTGAAGGGGCCTGAGTGCTCAAGGAGTGTCCTGTTCTTCAAAGTCTGCTTTATTCCCCCCTGGATTAACAAACTGGCACCCTACCTGGTATCGTGGAGTATAAGAAATGCAGGAAAAAGAGGGTCATTGACTTTGCAACATGGTCTTGTGTTTTGGAAATGGCTATGGGCAGTGTGAAGCGGGTTTGCTGGTTGCCTGCATGGAGACCCCATGGGGCCGTGAGGATGAACCGTGGCTTGCAGTGGAGACCCAGTGGAGATGCCGGGACCACGAGATGGCAGCCGAGGAGCTGCCGGCCCTGATGAAGTTTTCCAGGACTATGAGTAGCCTAGCTGGAGGGGCAGAACTGGAAGTCCAGAGGCTTGTTGCTGGTTAGTTATCAGACTTGGAGATTTGTCACTAAGTAGAATTGTTGGACTTGGAGCTATAGAGTTTGGTATTTGTCCTGTTCAAATCATGTATTGCTTGAATATTCCTTTGCTATGCCCAATGTCATCTTTTGCAGTGTGAATGTTTGTTTTGTGCCATTATGGGTCTTTTGAGGTTATTTTTTGGTATTATGGCTGAGTTAAAAGATCTTGAACTATGGGAATGTATGAACATCATTGGGCATTGCATTTTACATCATGTATGGTTATCAGTTTATGGGGGCCAGGGGCGGAATGTGGTGGTTTGATGCAGGTATTCCCCATAAACTTAGGTGTTCTGAATGCTAGGTTCCCAGCTGATGGATATTTGGGAATTAAGACCTCCTAGAGGGAGTGTATTGTTGGGGGCAGGCTTATGGATATTATAGCCAGTTTCCCCTTGCCAGTGTTTGGCACACTCTCCTGTTGCTGTGGTCCACCTTATGTTTGTCAGGGGGTGATGTCCACCCTCTGCTCATGCCATTGTTTCCCCCTGCCATCGTGGAGCTTCCCCTTGAGCCTGTAAGCCAAAATAAATCTCTTTTTCCTAGGAACTGCTCTTGGCTGGGTGATTTCTACCAGCAACATGAACTGGACTGTAACACCATGTTACCCAGACACACAATGTGATGCAAGTGCACAAAGTTGCACATGCCCACTAGGTGGCACAAGCGTCTGGAGTTCGATTTCAGTGGCTGAGGCCCTGGCATGCCAGTTTTCTCTCTCCCTTTGTCTTCCTCCCTCTCTCTCTCTCTAAAATAAAAAAAATAGCTTTTTATTTCTTTTTATTTATTTATTTATTAGAGACAGAGAGAGGGAGAAAGAGAGAGAGAGAGCATGTGAGAGAGAGTGACAATGGGCGCACCAGGACCTCTAGCAACTGCAAACGAACTCCAGATGCATGCACCTCCATGTGCATTTGGCTTACATGGGACCTGGAGAATCGAACCTGGGTCCTTCGGTTTCACAGGTATGTACCTTAACTGCTAAGCCATCTCTCCGGCCCTAATAAAACTTTTTATTTTTATTTTTATTTATTTATTTTACAGAAAAAGAGGGAGGGGGAGGGAGAGAGAAAATGGGCATGCCAGGGCCTCCGGCTACTGTAAACGAACTCCAGATGCATGCGCCCCATTGTGCAGCTGGCTAACGTGGGTCCTGGGGAACTGAACCTGAGTCGTTTGGCTTTGCAGGCAAATGCCTTAACTGCTAAGCCATCCTATTTCTCCTCCAGTGTGTAGCTCCCACTGAAGCATACGCATCATTGCAACTCTTCCTACATCCATTCCCTCTAAGCTTTGTCCGCATATTTGGATGCAGCCACCCACTGCCTTCCCCCACAACTTGATCCCTTAACTGAGTGGCTCCTCATCCTCTTGGCCCTGCCTGGAGGCTCCCCAAAGGGCAGTATGGTGCCTGTGTGGTAGGACTGCAGAGATGCGGATTCAAACTTTTACACAACATCTGTCTAATGGAATGACCTTGCACCAGTCACTTCTTAGCCTCAGTTTCTTCATTTGTAAACTTAAGCCAATCATTGCTCCTTACAGAGGTGCATGAGAATTAATGAAACAATGCACACAGGTGCTCGAAGTGTCCCCTGTGGTCACTCTGACCCCAGTCACTTTCTTTCAACTCACATGAATTCAGTGATGTTGTCATTCTGTCTCGCGGAATTATTGTCCCCCTAGAGGACCCAAAGCTGGTGGACACCAACTGAACTTTTACCATATATCAAGCTATGTTCCCCATGCTTCACTTCACATAGCTCTCACCGCAGATATTGCAATAGTCCCCACTGAACAGACAGGGGTTTGAGGCACAGAGAAGGTTATAATGGCCAAGAGCACACAACCCACAAGGGGGCAAAACCAGGGCTCAAATTCAGGCAGCTTAGTTCAAGCCTTTGAGCTTGTCTGCGCTGCCTCAGTTCTCTAAGGGATCTAACCTTGGTCTTTGGCTCCTCTTTCCTCCTCAAAGAATCCTCTTTCCCTTTCACATACCCACACAGTTTTGTGTGTCTTTTTCCCACATCTCGCGCCCAACCAACCTCCTACTTCTGTGCTTGCTCGGAGTTTCCTTGGCTGCTCGTCACCTCCTCCAGGGAGGCAACGATCAGACCCCTGAAGCTTCCTTCAGACCTCCGCCTACAGCGTAGAGCAACTTGGCTTTGCAGTTCTGTAGGAATTTCTCTCGCTGTGCCCTGAGGGTAGCTTTGCTGTCTCCAGTATTAGACCATGAGCCACCAGAAGACAGAAGTGTTACTGAAAAGGGGTCTTGGTAGTCCTGTAATGGAATGTCCAAATTCTTTGCATCTTGAAGACAAGACAGGAAATAGTAGTGAAAGTAGGGTTTGTTAAAAGCGGGAGTAAAATCAGAGGACACACTCCGGAGGGTGAGTGTGGAAGCAATCAAACAAACAAACAAACAAACAATTCCTGGGTCAAGAGCTCCAAGGTTCTTGTTTGTTTGTTTTGTTTTGTTTGTCGAGGTAGGGTCTCACTCTAGCCCAGGCTGACCTAGAATTCACTATGTAGTCTCAGGCTGGCCTTGAACTCATGGCGAGCCTCCTACCTTGGCCTTCTGGGTGCTGGGATTAAAGGTGTGTGCCACCACACCTACCCTATTTTCTAGGGCTCTTTTTAGGAGTTGAGGCAGAGGGAGGAACTGACCTCCAGGGGCAGTAATGCAGGGGATCTTTGCCCTGACTGACAAATTTGGGCTTTTCTATAACTTTGGACAATCTGTGCATGCGGGGACACACATTCTGTGATGTTAAGTACATACACACCCTGTCATACACATGCAGGAGATGGTAAATAGGGTCTTTCTTTTGACGGGTCACTTCCAGGGCAGACTGGCCTTCAGCGCACTTGTACCCAATGTCTGTCTAAACTGTCCTTTGTCATCTCCCCTTCTACCAGGACAGGTGCGAGCTACCAACAGGAGGAGAGATATGAGGTACTGGGAAGGGACAGCCAAGCGGAGGTGCCCTGAGCCACGGGGCTTTCTCTAGCTTGCCTGCTCTGGACCTCAACAGGTCTTCTGGCAGCCTCTGCGTGAAGCCCAGGAAAGGGTGATCAAACTCTGGCAGATCACACTGAAAGGGTCAATTCTTCCTGGTTCTTGCCTGTTCACCTGAATAAGGGAGTGGACAGACAGCTCAGCGCGAGCCGATGCGGACCTTATTTACATGGGAATACAATCCGAGGAGAAAATGGACTCTCAGCGACCATGGGTGCCCACCAAGGGACCTTGCAAAGGTGGAGGTTACAGCCATGACATTTGGTGGCAGTGGCTTCCAACCAAGAGGCTGGTTATTGTGGTGGCTGCTGCTCTGACCCTTTACAGGCCCCAGGATATCTGTGAGAAAAGATCTTGTTGAGTGTTAACAGCTTTGAGCTCTTGGCAGGCCTTGGGGTTCCAGCCAAGGAGGGTTAAGCAGGAACAAGATGGCAGGGCAGCAGCAGGTCACCTCTGAAGCATGAAGTAGGTCTGGGCACAGGTGCAGGTCTGATGCCCCAAGCACAGGAGGCTCTGGGAGCTCTCAGCCACATCCGACACAAGGTAATGTCCCACTCCTTATTCCCAGGTCTTCCCTCTTCACTGTTGGGTGAGTCTGTTCTGAGCTGAGCACAGGGTTTATACCGACAACATGTGAGTCCTCACTGGTCACACATATGGAGTGCAAAAATCACAGGGGCCAATCAATAGAGTCTGTCAGCTGACCAAGAGTTCAAAAATCTCTGCCCAGCACTCTCCCTTCCTGTTTCCATGGCGATCACCAAGGCTTCTCCTTTAGTCCCAGCACTTGGGAGGCAGAGGTGGAGGATCGCTGACAGCTTGAGGCCAGCCTGGGACTACAGAGTGAGTTCCACATCATCCTGGGCTAGAGTGAGACCCTACCTCAAAAAGACAAAAACCGGGCTAGAGAGATGGCTTAGCGGTTAAGTGCTTGCCTGTGAAGCCTAAGGACCCCGGTTCGAGGCTCAGTTCCTCAGGACACACGTTAGCCAGATGCACAAGGGGGCACACACATCTGGAGTTCATTTGCAGTGGCTGGAGGTCCTGGTGCGCCCATTCTCTCTCTTTCTCTCTCTCTGCTTCTTTCTCTCTCTGTCTGTCACTCTCAAATAAGTAAATAAAAATAAACAACAAAAATTAAAACAAAAACAAAAACAACAAAAACAGCCCTGAAGCACCCCCCCCCCAAGTGGTGGACTCTGAACTTGAACCCATCTGTAAATATCTTAGTGTGGGCTTTCATCACGGCAGGGATCCTTTCCTAGATCACCATTCCCTAGTTCCCTACTTCTGCTCACGGATTTACTACATATCCTTTCTTCTTGTGGCTGGCATGCTGCCATTGCTTCATTTCTGAACTTGTGCCAATAGCCTACTGCTCTGGGCAGGGCTGATGTCTAACTTCATGTGATGCTCTTCACAGCTTCGTCATGCCACCTACCCAACTGCCCCCCTACCCCCAACCCTCCTCTCCTGACACCCACAATGGCTGCCAGGCCCTTTCCCTTATTTTAGGTGTTTACTCAATAACTTAATGTGTAGCAATAATGATAAAACTCAAAACATATGTACCCTGAAAACAGCCACAGATCACCCCCTTACTACCTGTGAGCCAGAGATTTAAAACTGGAGCAGGACCCTCCCTGCCAAAAAAAAAAATAAATAAAATAAATAAAAGGCCAGGCATGGGCTGGGTAGATGACTTAGCAGTTAAGGCACTTGCCTGCAAAGCCTAAGGACCCAGGTTAGACTCTCCAGATCCCACATAAACCAGAAGCACAAAGGTGAGGCAAGTGCAAGGTTGCATATGCGCACTAGGTGGTGCAAGTGTCTGGCGTTTGATTGTAGTGGCTGAGGCCCTGGAATGCTAATTCTCCCTCCCTCTCTCTCCACAATAAAAAAAAAAATTCAAAGGCCAGGTATGGTGGCACACAACTTTAATGCCAGCACTCAAGAGACAGAAGTCAGAGGATTGCCATGAGTTCAAGGCCACCCTGAGACTACATAGTGAATTCCCATTCAGTCAGGCAGGGCAAGAGTGAGACCCTACTTCAGGAAACAAAGAGAGGGAGAAAGAGAGAGAGAGAGAGACTGAGATTGAGAAAAGATCAAAAACTAAACTGGAGCAGGGAAATCAAAGGTCTCAGTGGAAGGGGTGTGATATTCAGCTGCAAGATGGCCCCTGCTGACCACCACCTGCCAGCATCCATGCTTTTGCAGAGTTGCTTTAATTTGCTTTTAAATTTATTTGCAGGGAGAGAGAGAAAATGACTGGGAGCATCAGGCCTCTTACCACTGCAAATGAACTCCAGAGGTATGTGTCACCTTGTGCAATGGCTTTTTGTGGGTACTGTTATGCTCGGCCAACAAGTTCCTTTAACTATTGAGCCATCTCCCCAACCATCCAACCTTTTTTTAAAAAGTATTTTTGGTCTGGAGAGATGGCTTAGTGCTTAAGGCACTTGCTTGCAAAGCCAAAGGACCCAGGTTCAATTCCCCAGGACCCACGTAAGCCAGATGCTCAAGGTGGCGCATGCGTCTGGAGTTCATTTGCAGTGGGTAAAGACCCTGGTGCACCTATTCTCTCTCTTTCCATCTGCCTCTCTCTCAACAAATAAAATTTTAAAAATATTTTTATTTATTATTCCATACACCACCTTGTGGTTTCTATGGGTCCTGGGGAATTGAACCTGGGTCCTTTGGCTTTGCAGGAAGGTGCCCTGACTGCTAAGCCATCTCTCCAGCCCTCTCAACCTTTTTTATTGACAACTTGCATACCTATACACAATGTACTCTGATCAACATCCCCTCCTACCACTCTCCTTTGTCTCTCCTCCTGAATCCCCCCTCCCCTGGACCCCGCTTCCAAGTAGTCCCCTTCTATTTTGATGCCATCATTGTCCCCCTCCGCTTGTGCAGGTCTTGTGTGAGTAGCATCAGCCACGGTGAGATCATGAAGGTGATAGCTACTTTGTTTCTGAGATCGCATTCCATACCCTTTGACTCCTACATTACTTCCACCACCTCTTCTGCAATGATCCCTGAGCCTCGGGGGGTGTGACAGAGGTATCTTTGTGCCGAACACTCCACTGTCACATCTTCTCAGCACTTTGATGTGTTTTCAGTCACCCTAGTGGTCATCACCATCTGAAGAGGGAAGCTTTAACCAAAAATGGGAGAAGCATTAATATATGGGTGTAAACATGAATGTTTAGACGACAATTTGGTGGACACACTGTATCCAGTCAGCCAACCAATAGTGACAGCTTCCCCAGAACTGATGACCACCTCAGCCTTGGGCTTTTGACTAAGTTTTCATTACCAGGCATGGATTCCCTCCAGTGTAGCTGGCCTCGAGTCTAATCAGAGAGCAGGTGGTTTCCCCCAGATATGCCACAGTTGGCACATTTTGCCTGTCTGGCCAGCCATGTAGCTTGTAGGGCCCACTGCTGGCTAAGCCCCTTGCAGTGTTTCTTTCAATGTCTGAACATTGTAGAAATGATGATAGGTCACTTCTAAGGTTGGCTTATAAAATTAGCTTATAAAATATTGCCACCCCCACCATCTTCCCACAAAAGTCTTGGTGAGGGAAGAGAGCACGAATTTTGTAAGGACAAGCAGGCAGCCCATGAGGCAAGGCAAGGAGTCCCGCTACTGAAATCCATGACGTACGTGGGGAGCAGCATCTGCTGCCCTGACTGGGTCTTTCCTGAAGCCTCATGACAGACCCTGAGCCAGAATCACCCAGCACAGTGGCTCTCAGCTTCTCAGCAGTCCAAACCCATGGGAGGTGATGTGTGTGACTTTAAGCTACAAGTTATGCAGCTGTAAATAACTGACATAGAAAATGGGAACCAGGACTGGAGAGATGGCTTAGAGGTGCGGGCACTTGCCGGCAAAGCCAGAATCCAGGTTAGACTCCTCAGGACCCACGTAAGCTAGATGCATGGGGTGGCACATGTGTCTGGAGTTTGTTTGCAGCAGCCGAAGACCCTGCCATGCTCATTCTCTCTCTCTCTCTCTCAAATAAATAAAAAATGAAATTAAATAATTAAAAAAAAGACAAGGTCTCACTTAGCAGCCAACTCTGGCCTGAAACTCTTTTAAAAAAAGGAAGGCAGGAAGGAAGGAAGAAAGAAAGAAAAAGAAAGAAGGACTCAGGCTGGAGAAATGGCTTAGGGGTTAAGGTGCTTGTCTGCATAGCCAAAGGACCTCCGTTTGATTCCCCAGGACCCATGTAAACCAGATGCACAAGGTGCCACATGCATCTGGAGTTCGTTTGCAGTGGCTGGAAGCCCTGGTGAGCCCATTCTCTTTCTCTCTCTCCCTCTTTCTCTCTCTCAAATAAATAAATAAAAATAAAAATATTAAAAGGAGACTCATTCATTTCAGCATTGTTCTGATCTGCTGCCATAGGTCAGATACCCTCTTAGGTGCTGGAGATACAGCTTTGAGCACAACAGATAAAGTCCATTAGTGCAAAGCTTTTGCCTTAGATGGAGGAGAAAGAAGTCACCAGGCAAACATATGTAGGGAGGGGTAGTGACAGTTAAGGGAACGGCAGGAATGATCACTCAGCATCACCCACTCTGCAGCATTCCATTGCTTAGGCCGAGAGCAGGCTCTATTCTATGTACCTAGCAGAAATTGCTAGACTAGCTTCCTATTTCTCTGTTTGCACCATGTCCTGCTGTGGTGTCTTCTTAACCCAGCATCAGAAGTGATACTTCTGAAACCTTTTAAAAACCTAAGTGTGGGGCTGCAGAGATGGCTTAGTAGTTAAGGCACTTGCAAAATCTGATGGCCTGGGCTTGACTCCTCAACGCCCATGTAAAGCCAGATGCACAAAGTTCCCATGTGTCTGGAATTCCTTTACAATAGCATAAAGCCCTAGTGTGCCCATTACCCCCCTTCTTTTCAATAATAAATAAAAACATTTTGGGCTGGAGAGATGGCTTAACAATTAAGGCACTTGCCTGCAAAGCTTAAGGACCCATGTTCAGTACTCCAGATCCAATGTAAGCCAGACACACAAGGTAACGCAAGTGCACAAGGTCTCACATGCACACAAGATAGCGCCCACAGCTGGAGCTCAATTGCAGTGGCTGGAGGCCCTGGTGCACCAATTCTCTCTCTCTCTCTCTCATAAGAAATTCAAAAGAATAAGTAAACAAAACTATTTTTAAACATAAAATAAGGACTGGATATGGAGTTGCATGCCTTTACTCCCAGCACTCAGAAGGCAGGGGTAGGAGGATTGCTGTGAGTTCGAGGCCAGCCTGGGCCTACAAAGTGAGTTTCAGGTCAGCCTGAGCTACAGTGAGACCCTACCTCAAAAACAAAAGAAAAATAGACAAATAGCTGGGCGTGGTGGCACACATCTTTAATCCCAGCACTCGGGAGGCAGAGGTAGGTGGATTGCTGTCAATTTGAAGCCACTCTGAGACTCCATAGTGAATTCCAGGTCAGCCTGGGCTGGAGTGAGACCCTACCTTGAAAAACCAAAAAAAAAAAAGGAAAAGAAATAGACAAATAAAATAAAAATAAAAACCTAAGTGTGGGCTGGAATGTAGCTCAGCTGGTAAGATGCTTGTCTAGCATGCATGAAGCCCTGGGTTTGATCCCTAGCACTGCATAAACCGTGCACAATGAGTGTGTCTGCAGAATCAGGAATGCAGGCCATCCTCAGCCACACTGAGAGTTCCTCCATTGTTGCTTCCTTGAGCACTTCTGCTCCTCCCTCCACTGAGGCCACATTGGCCTCCTTGCTGTGAGCTCCTGCCTCGGGCCTTTGGGCCTTCGCTCTATCTGTGCTTTCTATCTGGAACATTCTTCTCTCTTCCTGCTTCCCAAAAGTCTTTGCTCCAGTCACATCATCTCAAGAAAGCCTACCTTCAACCCTGAACTCACTCAACTTGAGCCACTTTTTCTTGTCTCCATAGCAATTATTTCTTCCAATATTAAGTGATTTCTTGTATTTCTAGTTCATTTTATGTTTCTTCCCACCAGGATATAAGTGCAAAAGGACAGGAGTATCCTTTTCAAATTCCCTGATGCTATCCAGGTACCTGCGCTCCTGACAGAAGTGGGCGTTCTGTAAATAAGTATTGGTTAAATAAATGAATTAGTGAAGACTGAATACATGTTCCTGTTTTTTTTTTTTTTTTTAATTGGCTGATATGTGAAATGGAACAAGAAACTTCTCTAGTCAATTTTTCTTCTAAAAGAGAATGAGTATTGTCATTTCTAGGTTGTTCTGGGTTGGACTACATTTATGGGCAAAAGACAATGTACAATGAGAACTCAATTTTAGGTAATCTATCATGATGCACTTAGGAGCCAAATGTGTGTGGGGGGGGTGTGTGTGCTGATTGGGACTAGTGATTCATACTGTTTGTAGATGGATCTCCTTTGGTTTGGAGCTCAGCTGCCCATTTCCTCACTGCATCTGGGTACAGCACAAGGAACTTTGGGATGAGAAGGACTCAGTCAATTAACTCATTCATGAATTTTGTTTTCAACACCAGTAGAATGTGTTGAGTATGGCTCACACCAAAATGAGGAGCTCTCTCTCCCTCTCTCTTTCTCTCTGTCTCTCTTTTATGTTCCAGGCTGGATCTTGGTGGTAGGGTTTCTTTGGTTAATATTTCTTCCCCTTCATCCTCTCCAGTGGACATTGTAAAGACCTGCCATCTTGCACATCCTCCTTATTAAGTATAATTAATTTTACCTTTTCCTTTGACTTTTTTTTGTTTTTGTTTTTGGTTTTTCGGTAGGGTCTCACTCTAGCCCAGGCTGACCTGGAATTCACTATGTAGTCTCAGGGTGGTCTCAAACTCATGGTGATCCTCCTACCTCTGCCTCCCAAGTGCTGGGGTTAAAGGTGTGCGCCCCCACGCCCGGCTACCCCTTGACTTTTCTGTTCCACCGGCTGCCTCCTCAGTAGTTGGCTTTAGAACTGGATTGAAGTCACCCTCTTGTCTCAGCCTCGCCAGTAGCTGGGACTAGGTGAGAGCCAGCACAGCTTGGGTGTATAGTATTAATAACTATGTACTTATTCATCGTCCTGTTCAGTTCACTCTGGAACAAAGGCTCAACTACTTACAACTGCACACGCATTGTAAGAAAAGGTGTCAGAACCTGAACCCTGGACTAAGTGGTGTGACTTTTCCTGGGGGGGGGGGGAGATAGGAACAAACTTCTACTCACCCCTGATGGGGCATCAACCACAGAACAAAGTAACCAAAGTCCAACTTGGTCAAGCAGTGAGTGTATTCATTGGGCTTACTTACAGAGCACACAGATGCATCACCAGAAACTAGTGAGTCTCTCGGATGCCCCGGCAAGGGCAGCTCACTGATGCTTGCTGGACAGACGGAGGCTCCTTGGACAGCATCCGCCAGAAACCCAGCGCCCGGGACACCACAAGGCCCAGGGGGGAGCCATCGCAACCAGCCTGGAGACGGCACCCCGAGACTTGGTTCCTTTATGCTGCGGGTCACCACCCAGTACCCCTGAGGCTTCATCCAGCTGCGCCCTCCGGTCTCTCACACAGTCCCGACGGCGTCCAGAAGGTGGCAGCAGCGAGGAGTGGCGCCCGCTTTCCTGGAGGGACCTGGGAACTTGCAGCATGACCTCGGTGGTCCCTCGGGAGGACTCTGGGTAGGAAGCCCCAAGGCCGAGAGCTGAGCAAGGCGTGAGGCCAGCAGCAGGTCCCAGCGCTTCTGCTGGGCAGAGACCAAGCAAAGGGTTCCTGGGAGATCAAATTGCCGGTAGTCTAGTTTTCTCCCCATCCATGTCCCTTCGTTTTCCACTACTGAACATGGAAGTTGAAAGACCGGTCCTTTTTGAGCCACAGGGATTAATGGGGAACGTCCAGGGGCGGGGTAATACGGGTCAGTGGCAGGGGGAGACCTCAGGAAGGAGAAGGAACACCCTTCTGCCACCTGGAGACCATGTCTCAGAACAGCACCCCACCTTACCCACCTCCAACTAGCCCCGTGAGGGTGCGGGCACCTCTGTCCCACGTGAAAGCCATGTGCTGCACGCCAGCCCTGGGAGGAGGCGTGTCAGCTTGGGGGAAGATGGGCTGCTCCCCGCAGAGGAGGCAAGCAATTCGAATAAGCAAGTAAGAGGGACGTGGGCTGAGGGTGCACACCTTGAAGCCGGAAGGATTTCTTACCTATTCTGAAGGGCAGGGCAGACGCCAAGGCAGTCAGTTGTAAAGGGTGGGTCTCCTGGCTGGGGCCTCCGGGCAGCGTGGCCTCTTTTCCTATCCCTGTCTCACTGGTCTGAACATTTTCTTCCTCAGTCTAAATTTCTCTTCTTGTTGTCTACCTCTGTGGGTATATGTCACCTCCCAGGTTTTGTTCCTGTCCCTTTATCTTATTCCTCCCTAGCCCCCCTGTCTACCTGTAGGTGCCAAATCCTCTATTATCTATTATCATCATCCTCTCTTTCTCTCTCTCATTTTAATTAGTCAAGCCCAACAGAATGACCTTTTTTTTTTATGAGAGAGAGAGAAAGAGAGAGAGAGAATTGGCACTCCAGGGCCTCCAGCCACTGCAATTGAACTCCAGGCATATGTGTGTCCCCTGTGCACATGTATGATATCACATGCTTGCGTCACCGTGCATCTGGCTTATGTGAGACCAGGAACGTCGAACATGAGTCCTTAGGCTTTGTAGGCAGGCGCCTTAACCGCTAAGCCATCTCTCCAGCCCATCATCATCTCTTACTTAACTCCTGCCATGAGCTCTAGATGTGTGTGAACACGTGTTGACCCTTCTGTTTTGTGTACATGAACTCACTTAATGCCCACAATAACACGAGGCAGTCGGCAATAGTATCTTCCTTGCCGTTTTGTTTCTGTTTCGCAGTGGTAGAGATCAAACCCAGAGCCTCACGTGTTAGGCTACACCCTAGACCTATTCTACATTTTTAACAGCAACCACATCCATGATCTTAGCATGTCCCTTTCCTGCAAATCCATCTACCGCATCAGTCTTTCTCTTTTAAAGACTCAATCTTGGAGGCTGAAGAGATGGCTTAGCCGTTAAGGCCCTTGTCTGCCAAGCCTAAGGACCCAGGTTCAGATTCCCCAGGTGCACAAGGTGGCACATGCATCTGGAGTTTGTTTGCAGTGGCTGGAGGCCCTGGCCTCCCATTCTCTCTCTCTCTCTCTAATGAGTAAAAATTAAAAAATATCCAAAGCCAGATGTGATGGCACACACCTTTAATTCCAGCATTTGGGAGGCAGAGCTAGGATTGCCATGAGTTTGAGGCCACCCTGAGAGTACATAGTGAATTCTAGGCCAGGCTACCTCAAAAACCCAAAAAGAAAAATAATTTGATCTCTTTCTCTTACTTGGCTCCCCTGGACAAAAACAAGGAAAACCTCCTTTCATTGAAGACTCTTCCATTGGCCTGACCACTACAACTACATCCAATTACATCCCTTTTACCAATTTCTTCAGCTTCTTTTCAAGAATATTCTAAAAACTAATCTATGCCATTATAAGTCAGGAAGGAAATCCCTTATTCAAGCTATGCTTATACGCATATACATAAATGAACTAACGGTGAACAAAAAGTCAAAAGAGGGAGCTGGGTAACTCAGCCCTCTTCCGCAGCCTTTCCCTCCTCTCCTGCTCATTTGCGCTCTTCCCTCACCATTGGTCTTCCACATCCACCTTCAGAAGTCACCAGGTCTGGTGGCACAATCTCAGCTTCCTCCCGGACACATGGCCATGCCTTCCTGACCATCCCTCTGGCCTCTGTGCCCGTGGATGCTCCCCGATGGCCTGATGCTGAGGGCAAGTCTTGCTCGGATTGTTACTCCTGCTCAAGATTATTTGTCTTCTCTGCTGTCTTGCCTGCCTCCTTGTCATGACCTAACCCAATTATCACCTCCCCTGCACGCCTTCTCCAGGCTCCATTGTCAACCTTGGCTGTCTCGGAGCACTTCAAGGACAGTGAATCCAGGGCCACCATGGGCCCTTGCAGTCGCTTCTCAAATATTAAGCCTTGCGATTGTGTTGTGAGAAACAGATTTCGCTGGGGTCTCTCGGTTCGTGTCTTCGTGAAGGAAGGAATTCAGTCAAGGGAGAAACAGAGCCTAAGTAAAAGTTTATTTAGCCATGTAACAGAAGCTCAGCTAAACCAAGTAAGCACCCCAAAAATCTTGAAGTGGGATACCTCCTGGTTGGGAAGGAGGGGAACAGCAATGGTGGATTCGAAAGACAAGTCTTCTGGATATCTGTGAGGTGACTGGCATATTTACCAGGAAAGGTGACCCTTTCTGTCTGAAATTATGGTGAACCAGATCTTCCTTTTGGAATATTTTCTCCCATGAGCACTACAAAAGGGGAGGGGTGTCCAAACCACGATACAAGCGATATGATGACAAAGTCATCTTCTGAGGTCGAGGAGCATTTTTGTTGGTTCTCAGGTGTGGGAGAACATTCCCTGGTGCCTCAGTTTCTGGCATAGCAGGAACAAGCTAACCGCAGCTTCGAAGTTGTTTAACTCAAAGGGACACTCTGACCTTCCGGAGACATTCCTACCTAGATGCAACTGCAGTTTCCTTGGTTACCTCTCATCTAACTCCTTGCCTGCGGGGCAGTCTGGGATGCTGTCCTTCCTGGAATGGGTGGAGGAGGCTTTCTTAGCAGCCATCCCTCACCACAATCTGCTCTGTTGCAATCAGAGGGAGTAAGTGCAAAAAAGCGCAACAGTGCTTTGTCTGGGTTCCTCCGTGGGGGTGGCAGTTTTGGACCCCCTGGAGCTTACCCAGACCAGCTTAGTTATTTTTCCCTATGCTTTCTCTTATCTGCTCAGCTTGACTATCTCATGTCCATCTGCAAGCCATTTTTTTTTCAAGGTAGGGTCTCACCCTAACGCAGGCTGACCTGGAATTCACTATGTAGTCTCAGGGTGGCCTCGAACCCTTGGCAATCCTCCTACCTCTGCCTCCCAAGTGCTGGAATTAAAAGTGTGTACCACCACAGCTGGCTAAGCCTCTTATTTTTTTTTCCCCCAGTGTTCTCTACCTCACCATTAAAAAAAAAAAGATTTTATTTTTATTTATTTGACGGAGAAAGAGGGAGAGAGAGAGAGAGGGAGGAAGAGAATGAGTGCACCAGGGCCTCTAGCCATTACAAACGAACTCCACATGTGTGCCCCACCCCCATGCATCTGGCTAACGTGGGCTCTGGGGAATCGAACCTAGGTCCTTTGGCTTTGCAGGCAAACACCTTAACTTCTGAGCCATCCCTCCAGCCCTCTATCTCACCATTTTAACACTCATGTTAACTTCAATCATAACAGAACCACTCAAGATTTACATTAAGTACCCGAGGTTGTGTAAGAGGGAATTTATTACCTTCTCATTGAAAATCTACCGGCTTCTAGAAATAGAAAATGCTAAGAGACCTCTGACCATTATTTGTAAGCAAAATGTGCAGGAGTTCCAGCCCTCAGATACCATGACTACTACTCAAAAAAAAAAAAAAAAAAAAAGAAAAAAGAAAAAAGAAAAAGAAAGAAAGAAAGAAAGAAAGAAAGAAAGAAAGAAAGAAAAAACTATTTGCAAAGAGAGAGAGAGAGAGAGAGAGAGGGAGGGAGGGAGAATGGCACATCAGGGTCTCTTGCCACTGCAAATGAGCTCCAGATGCACTCACCACTATGCATCTGGGCTTATGTGGGTACTGGGCAATCAAACTGGGTCATCAAGCGCCTTTAACTGCTGAGCCTTCTCTCTGACCCTGGCTAGGTGCAGAGTCACAAGCTTCCAATCGGACTTGCTGACATGGGCCACCCTTCCGTGGAAGCTGGGTATGTTGTGTCTCCCCCTCGTGCTCTCTCTCCCACAGCCTGAGCCAGCACCGAGTCTCAGGAATGGTGGTGTAAGTGTCTACTTGTGTCAGAGGACTGAGCGCAGTGCCAGTTAGATCTCAGTAGAGCAGGGTTCAGGGAAACCGGATATGATTGTCTAGGTTGAACACTGCATAAGAGTTTCTTGACACAATTCTCATTTGTCATCCTGAGAAGTCCAGCACATTTATTATCATTTCACTTACTGACAAGATGATGGCTGAGTATTTTTTACAGCTTCCCAGCAGATGGCAGTAAGTGTCTTGTTTTAAGAGATTTAATGCATTTTTGTTCTGCTTCCACTCACAAAAGAAAAGAAGTCAATAGCCAAAAACCAACAATAGAACGAATATCATTTAAAATTGGAGTGCTACTTCTAAATAAGAAACTGATTTTTCTAATTCTTAGGCTAACAGGTAAACATATATTTCAAACAACTGTAAATCCCTACCGCTGTTTGTGCACTGGAAAATTTAGTATTTCCTGCACCTGCATTGCATTTCATAATATCCTTTGCTGTATCCAAAATGTATTGTTGAATTCAATTCCCAATTGAAATGTACAAGAACTTTACTATATGAGTCAATATCAAGTAATCCACAACACAAATTATGTGAACATAAATTAGAGACTAGCCCTTAATGATAGGGTAATTATACAATAGACATTGCTTATTATCTTACAAAAGGCCTATTAGTAAAAATAGTATACTTAATAGCTTATTAATTAATAATACTTATCAGCTTATTAGCTGTATGTTACATACATGTAAGTTCTGAGATAAAATAGCAGCTACTAGTTATTTTTGCTTGGATATACAGAAGCTTTTAAAATTAATTTCAAAATCAGGTAACAGGGAAAGAAAGTAGGGAGAATCAATTAGATCACTGACTACAATTTTGGGGAAAATGGGTAGAATTAGAGCAAAAAATGCTGTATTAGGATATAAGTTTACTGTTAGCATTTATGTCGAGCATAACTTGAGAAAAATCAGCAGAGAAAAAGAAAAGAGTACATTGAATTTTTCCTTATCCAAATACCTGGCAATATAATTTGAATACTTAATAAAACACTAGTTGAAATTTATCCAGGAAAAAAATTATCTCAGAAACTTAACTTTTGGAGGTGTAAGATATAGCTCAGTTGGTAGAGTAAATTGCCTAGCATACATGAAGTCCGGGCCTCAATCCTCAGAACTACATAAGCCAGGCCTGGAGGCATATACCTACAATGCTAGCACTCCGGAGGCGGAGGCAGAGGCAAGAGAGTCAGACGTTCAAGGCAAATGCTGAGTTCAAGGCCAGCCTGGGACACATGAGCCAAAGAGTGAGAGAGGGATAGGGAAGGAGAAGAAGAAAAGGAAGACAGAGGAAGGGCAGGGAGAAAATGTAAGTTGTCATCAAATTTATATTCATCAAATTTAACTACTACCAGTACAGGTAGGAGGTTTTCAGAAATTACTTATTCATAAATTCTTACCTATAATGGAACCTCCTCCATTCTACCTTAGTAGCTTCATATACATATACATATACATATATATAATTTCTGAAAACCTCCTACCTCTTTCCTCTGTTAAATAAATAAATTAGCACATTCATTGCCTCTGATGATGATGATACAGAAGAGAAATAGCATAAACATGATTCTACATTGGCAAGGCAATATATTTTGATAGAAAACAATTCCATATTTGGTAATATAATGGCACATTGACATTAATGACATTTTATTATTATTATTAATTATTATTATTTGTTTTTCTGTTGTTTTTTGTTGTTTTTTTTTGAGGTAGGGTCTCACTCTAGTTCAGGCTGACCTGGAATTCACTATGTAGTAGTCTCGGGGTGGCCTTGAACTCACAGCAATCCTCCTACCTCTGCCTCCCAAGTGCTAGGATTAAAGGCGTGCACCACCACACCCGGCTATTATTTGTTTTTTTAAGGTAGGGTCTTGCTCTAGCTCAGGCTGGACTGGAATAAGTCTCAAACTGGCCTCAAACTCACAGCAATCCTCCTACCTCAGTCTCCCGAGTGCTGGGATTAAAGGTGTGTGCCACCACACCCAGCTTAAGATATTTTTAAAGAATGGAATACAGGGCTGGAGAGATGGCTTGGTGGTTGGTTGCTTGCCTGTGAAGCCTAAGAGCCTCCATTGGAGGCTCCATTCCCCAGGACCCATGTTAGCCAGAAGCACAAGGGGGCGCATGCGTCTGGAGTTCCTTTGCAGTGGCTGGAGGCTCTGGCGTGCCCATTCTCTCTGTGTGTGTGTCTTTCTCTCTCTGTCTGTCCCTCTCAAATAAATAAATAAAAATAAAAATAAAGAATGGAATACAAAAACAATTAACTAAAATTATAGCAGAGGCAATGAATGAGCTAATTTATTTATTTAACAGAGGAAAGAGGGAGAGAGAGAGAATGAATGGGCGTGCCAGGGCCTTCAGCCACTGCAAAGAAACTCCAGACATGTGTGCCTTCTTGTGCATCTGGCTAACATGGGTCCTGGGGAATCAAACCTGGGTCCTTTGGGTTTTGCAGGCAAATGCCTTAACTGCTAAACCATACCTTCAGCCCAAATGAGCTAATTTTGAAAAAGGTAAGAAATGCTACATTTTACTATTGTGTATTTTAGACATAATACCTAAAAGAAGTCATAGGAGACAGATGAAAATAAAATATGGAAGCTATGAGTCATGTGTAGTGATGCATATGTATAACCCCAGCACTTCAGGAGGATGAGGCAAGAGGATTGTGAACTTGAGGTCAGCCTGGGTAACATAGCAACATCCTGTCTCAAAAAAGAGGGGGGGCTAGGAGATAGCCAAGTGGATAAGAGGCTTACTAAGAAAGCAGGGAGACCTGAGCTTGACCCTTACCACCCACATAAAATCTAGGAGTGGCTGTGTACACCTATAACCCTAATGTGTTGAAGGGAACAGAGGTAGGAGGATCTCTAGGGATTACTGACCAGATAATCTAGCTAAAAATTGGTGAGCTCCAGGTTCAGTGAGAGACTGCGCCTCAAGGAAATAAGGCAGAAAAAGTGATAGAGGACTCTTGATGTCCTCCCCTGGCCTCCACAGAGTGCCCCTTTTCTGTCTCTCTCTCTTTCTCTTTCTCTCTCTCTCTCTCACACACATGCACTGGCAAACAAAAAAGCATCAGGACAATTGTGACCTTCCAAAAAAAGTTTTAATTTATGGATATATGGGTAAGGGAGAGTGGTAACTAACTAAACAAAATAAACTATAGACATATTTTTAAAAGACTGACTTGCAAGCCAGGCATGGGCTCATGCTTATGACCCAGTGCTCTGAAAGCTGAGGTAAGAGTGAGTTCCAGGACAGCCCAGGCTAGGGAAGAAACCCTATCTCAAATCAAACAACGTAAAAAGATGTCTTGCAAAGATTGAATCTAAAAACTAAGTTAAATGGACTACAGCAGAAGTGCCTGAAACATTCTATGGTGTTCTATGCTTCTTGTTTTGCACCTTTAAATCTGGTATTGAATGATGCAGCAAAAATCCATTTTGATAGCACAGACTTTTTTTTATATCATCCAAGAAATTATACAACAATTCTTTTCACTGCAACAAAATGTTGGAGTGTATTGAAAAGGCATTATGGAACATAAAATTTTAAGTCATTGTTGAGTATAGGGTTGAAGAATTGAGTGTATACCATCTTGCTGGTAAAACTTAATTAGAAGAGGGTATGCACTACATGCTGATGAGAGAAAGAAAACTGCAGACTCCAATATGGAAGCCAAAATTATACTTCTTAAATTATCCTCTTTAAAATGCATTGTGTAGAACTAGTGAGAAAATATAAAATTAATTTTACAAGCAAAAACTGGAAACAAAATGAATACACATGCTGGAGAGATGGCTTAGCAGTTAAGGTGCTTGCTTGTGAAGCCTAAGGACCCATGTTTGACTCTCCAGATCCCACATAAGCCAGATGCACAAAAGGTGAGGCAAGTGCAAGGTCACAAATGCCCACTAGGTGATGCAAGCATCTGAGTTCAATTTCAGTGGCTGAGACCCTGGCATGCCAATTCTCTCTTTCTCTCTTGCTCTCTCTAGAAAATACATTTAAAAATTTAAAAAATTAATGTACAACATTCATTTGAAAACATAATTGTTTAGAAAAATCTCTCAAGAGAAATTAAGATGATACTTACCAAAAGACATTTTTGCTACTAAACAAATTATTGGGATTCTGGACACCAGGCCCCCAAATTCTCCAGTATAAAAATTCCAGAGAGGGAGAAAATGCACTTAAAATGTCATTTCTACAATCCATCCATCAAAGTCTAAAAGTCAAAATCTAGGCCTTTTTTTGAACTGTTAACAGTATTGTCTTTAAAGGAGATGTTTATTTACAAGAAAACAAAGGCAAGATTGTGAAGAGAATAGAGAAGAGAAGGAGACCAAAAAGTGGGAGGCAGGAGAGGACAAGAGAGTATAAGGTAGGATGGGTTAAAAAAAATGCCAAATATGTATGGAAATGACATAGAGAAATCTGTTATTCAGTACAATTAGTAATAAAACGTAAGGCTCATGATGAATTGAAATTAGATTTGTTAGTGTTAAAACCAACCCAGTCAATAATCAATTAGAGAAGCCTACCAATCTAAAGATCCTGTCTATGACAGATGAACTATCAAAATTAAACACAAAACTGGGCATGATGGTGCACACACCACCTTGTGCATCTGGCTAATGTGGGTTCTGGCAAATTGAACCTGGATCCTTAAGTTCCTCAGGCAAGTGCCTTCACTGCTGAGCCATCTCTCCAGCCACAGTAATTATTCCCTTTGAGAAATATATAACTTTTTAACTCGAGAAAGGAGAAACCTTTACTGATTTGTACAGAGTATCACAGGGGCTGGGCGGGCCTTGGTTTGTGGAGTGTATTTAGTAAGGACAAATGCTCCAGGACACCCATTTGCCTGGTCTCAGCCCATGTTAGCCAGATGTACAAGTACCCTGATTTTCCTAGCTCATGTGGTCTGACATAAGAGGAGGTACTAAGGCCCCTCCCTCCACACAGTGACAAGGTTGCCTGTAGCCTAAGGTAAATCAGAACCTCGCTGATGGGTCTCTCTTCCATGTAACCAGGAAGAGGGACCACTGAGAACTTCCTGGGGAAAGAGAGGAATGGTGGACCTGTAGTGCTGGAAGCTCAGCCAGGGTCTGAGGAAATTCTGGCTATCAAGTTTATCCCCTCCTTTAAGGGCTCCTTCCTCTCTCTCCTTTTCCTTCCTTCTTTTCCTCCTCTGCAGCTGTGCTCTAGGTGGCTGAATTCATGGGAGAAAATCTAGGTGGTCTAATGTTGCTTCTCTTGCTTATGCAGGAAAAAGCTCCTTCTCTCTCTCTTTCTTTTTTTAAAATTTTTACTTGAGAGAGAGAGAGAGAGAGAGAGAGAGAGAGAGAGACAGGTGGTGGGGTGGGTAGGTTTGAGAATGGGCACGCCAGGGCCTCCAGCCACTGCAAACAAACTCCAGATGCATGTGCCTCCTTGTGCATCTGGCTTACATGGGTCCTGGAGAGTGGAACTGTGATCCTTTGGCTTTGCAGGCAAACACCTTAACCACTAAGCAATCTCCCCCAGCCCAGGAAAAAGCTCTCTTAATCAGAACCCCAGACTTTCAATTATTGGTCCCTTGGGACAACTCAGCCAACCAAAGGCCAGTGGGTGGAGGGCCTTCACTGACTAAATGGGGGGGGGGATGGTCTTAGGCTGACTTGATAATAAAACTTTAAGGGCTGGAGAGATGGCTTAGCAGTTAAGGCACTTGCCTGCAAAGCCAAAGGACCCAGGTTTGATTCCCCAGAATCTACCTAAGTCAGATGCACAAAGTGGCCCATGCATCTGGAGTACCTTTGCAGTGGCTGGTGGCCTTGGCATGCTCTCTCTCTCTCTCTGTGTGGTTTGATTCAGGTGTCCCCCCACAAACTTAGGTGTTCTGAATGCTAGATTCCAAGGGGTGATGTCCACTCACTGCTCATGTGGTTGGTTTCCCCTGCCATCATGGAACTTCCCCCTTGAGACTGTAAGCCAAAATAAACCTTTTTTTTTTTTCTCCACAGGTTGCTCTTATTTGGGTGATTTCTGCCAGCAATGTGAACCTGACTGCAACACTCTGCCTCTGTTTCTCAAATAGGTAAATAAAATAAAAAAATAAAAATTATTTTAATAAAATAAAACACACACACACACACACAGAAGAGAGAGAGAGAGAGAGAGAGAGAGAGAGAGAGAGAAAGGGAATGGGCATGCTAGGATCTCCTACTACTACAAACAAATTCTAGATGCATAATGCCACTTTGTGCATCTGGCTCTATACATGGATACTGGGAAATAGAACCTGGGTTGTCAGGTTTTCCAAGCAAGTGCCTTTAACCGTTGAGCTATTTCTCCAGGCCAACATTTTTAAAATTATTTATGTATTATTTGTGTGTGTGTGTGTCTGAGAGAGAGAGATTGGACACACCAGGACCTCATGTTGCTGCAAACTCCAGATGCATGTACCACTTTGTGCATCTGGCTTTATGTGGGTATTGGGGAATTGAACCTGGCCATTCAGGCTTTGCCAGCAAGCATCTTTACTTCTAAGCCATCCCTCCAGCCCTAAAAACATTCTAAACAGAAGTTCTTTTCATAAACAGCATTTATTTTCCTGACTATAAGAGTAATGCTACATATCTTGGAAAATAGGGGGAAAGGGCTGGAAAGATTGCCAAGTGGTCAAGGTGCTTGCCTGCAAAGCCAATGGCTCCAGTTTAATATCCCAGGACCCACGTTAGCCAGATGCACAAGGTGGTGCATGCATCTGGAGTTCAACTGCAGTGACTGGAGGCCCTGGTATGCTCATTCTCTTTCTCTACTTGCCTCTTTCTCTCTTTCCCTCTCTCTCAAATAAATGAATAAATAAAATATTTAAAAAATACAGAAAAAAGGAAAGAAGAGACGATTCATTAAGGACATATTTTCGTCTAGTTTAAATATATATGTGTGTGCATACTTAAAACATTGAAAATTGAGATTAACTGCATATGGTTTGTTTGGTTTATGTTGTGAAATTTTTCCTAAGCCATAAAAGCAAGTCTTTGAAAGCATCTTTGTTAATTGGCTCCTTCATATTCCTACAAGAGATGGGTTATTGTCACCTGCTTCATTCTGGCAAGACAGTTGTCAATTTTAACCAAACTTCATCTGTGCGAAAATGCAGGGTGAGGGGTGGCGATTATAGGTGCATGTCAGTGTTTGATGCTTTGGGCCTGGCTGAGGAAATACAGCTGGGCTTTGTGTCCCGGTCTCTTGCCTGGCAGTAGGGACTCCAGCCCCATAGCAGAGAGGTTGAGAAGGAGACTATCTGGGCCAAGATTCTGCACCTGTGTTTATAAGCAAAAGCTGGTGGAAAGGGTTACAGGATTAGAGAGCTAAACTAAAGGCTGCACCTGGAGGGATGCTGAATAACAACAGGGGCCTGGGAGTCATATAAATGACTAATGCTTCCCGATGCTCTTTTCCAAGCGGGCTGCAAAAATTGGCAGGGGCCCTTAAGTGTGCTGTCGATGTGTCTGGAATTCAAATAATTTGATGCGGAGATGAGATGACAATGGGAAGCGAGGCGTCACCTTGAGAGAATGATGTGGGACAGCTGCAACCCATCTTCATGGAGGAGAGGCCTCCACCAGATCTCCACTCACCAGCCTCCAGGAAATCTTGTGCCAGGGGAGATTGCCCTTACTCAAGGGCATTGAATTAAAAAGTAATGTGGCTGGTGATTCTTTTTTTTTTTTCTCCCTCAGCCAGGATGTGAAAAATAGGGACAGTAAAATAAAAACCTTGACTAAAACTGATATGTCTCTTTTTTTTTAAAAAAATGATTCTAATATTAGACACAACACGGAACGGTACAATTTGAATACCCGCAGCTTCCTCCTCTTCCTCTTCTAGATTTATCTTTGTTGGCTGTGTGCATTAATATTCTTGCAAGGTGTGATGGCTGGGAGGCGGCCATCAGTGGTAGAAAGAGACCCATCCGGTGAGCTGGTTGTGTTATCCTGAGAATCACAAAGCATTTTGAGTGTTCTGGTTGTCATTTCCATTAGTGGTGCTGATACGCAGATTCCGACTTGATTATTTTGCCCAAATAGAGCACTTGTGTGTGTTTGCAGAGCGCTGAGTGGGTCTGAAACACTTGAGTCTTAAGGCTTCTCTAGCAAAGACATGTGGGCAGGGGCGGAGAGTCACTTACTGTCATCTCAGGCTCCTTGTTTGATGAATCTCCTGTTCATCAAGAAAAGCAACTTGTTGGTTTCCCCCTCAAAGGCCCCAGTTTCTCCATTCTGTTATTTCTTATTTATGGATTTTTTTGGTATGTATATGTGTGTGGACACACGGGGAGGTCAGAAGTTGACTTCAGGTGTCTTCCTGGATCGCGCCTCACATTACATGGCAAATGCATTCTGTTGTTGAACTCAACAACAGAATTCCCTGGTATTTCTACTCCACCTTTCCTATGAAAACCACTGTCCATCAAAATTACTTTGGCAATTTAACATTTGTCTTTTTCTTAAACCAATAGTTCTTGGAAGATGAACATACAAAAAATAAGTCATCCCTCAATATCTGTGGGGATTGATTCCAGCTTTGATACTAACAGCTGTGGATGTTCAAATACCTTATGAGGAATGACCTCAGTACTTGGTGTAACCTACATACATCCTTCTGTATATTTTAAATTAATTCTAAATTTATAATACTGAATACAACAGCTTAGGGTCTCACTCTAGCCCAGGCTAACTTGAAACTGACTTTGTAGTCCAGGCTGGCCTCAAACTCATGGCAATCCTCTTCTGCCTTCTGAGTGCTGGAGTTAAAGGTGTGTGCCACCCACCATACCCAGCTACCAATAGCTTTAATTTTTTTTTTTTATCAGAGAAAGAGAGAGAAAGAATTGGTGCATCAGGGCCTCCAGCCACTGCATGCCTGGCTGTTTGAACTCAACATGTGCAACATCTTGTGTGCATGAGTGATCTTGGGCACGTCACTTTGTGTGTCTAGCTTACATGGGTTCTGGGGAGCTGAACCTGGGTCCTTAGTGCCTTAACTGCTAAGCCATCTCTCCAGCCCACAATAGCTTTTTTTGTTTGTTTGGTGTTTTGAGGTAGGGTCTTACTCTAGCTCAGGCTGACCTGGAATTCACTCTGTAGTCTCAGGGTGGCCTCAAACTCACAGTGATGCTCCTACCTCTGCCTCCCAAGTGCTGGGATTAAAGGTGTGTGCCACCATGCCTGGCAGTTTTTTTTTTTTTCTTTATTAGTTATGTACATACTCAGTGTGTAAGCAGCACATGTTGGTACCATTCTTACCCTCATTCCTGCCCCCCCCAAAGGGACCCTCCTTATTGGGGATACCCATTATCATTGGGATTGTGGGTCATGAATTGTGAGGGTAGCCATCAGTTATGGGGAAGAGGCAATGTCTCTGTGTGTAATGTCCCAACTTGTGTCTCTAACAATCTTTCTACCCCTTCTTCTTCGAATTTCCCTGAGCCATGCTGGGTTCATTTTAGGTCTACTTCAGGGAAGGTCTTGGGAGCCTCTATATCTCTGTATCTCTTGTTTGTTAGGAGTTGAGTGTTCTCTGTGTCTATCTCTTTAACCCTTGTGCTGATACCAGGTTCACCAAGAAAGCAGCAATCTTGCTCATTTCCCCAATTCCTCTATGGTTTCAGCTGGGGCCCTGCTGAGGTATGATGGACTGATTCTCTCTCCAGGTCCTACGTCCATCTGAAAAAAAGAAGCAGATTCTCCAATGGAGAGTTAAGTAAGCACCAGATAAATAGGACAATCATTATTAGTTTAGAGATAATTTAATATGTATAGGCCCTCTTGTAGTACAAGAATGGTGAGAGCTTGATATTGGAGAGCAAACTTGTTATTTGGATATGATTCAGACTTGTTTCCCAGTTCTAGTTATAGGTTCCATTCCACTGAATGGAGCTGTTAGCCAATCCAAGAGCAATTGGTTACCCACCATGGCTGTGTGCCACTATTGCACTTGGGTGAGCATCATGTCATTATGTCATGTTGTTTGCTGCTGAATAGCTTAGACCTCAAGTTACTTGGATAGATGCTGGCCATTTTCCAGTTCCTCATGTAGCACCTCTGGCACTAGATGAGCTAACTGTCTGGGGACTGGCTAACTTCCAGATTCCCACCAGGTCTCTTCATGTTCCATACCAACAGCATATGGTGTCTTCGCAGTAGGGTCTTATCATTAACCTTTGGTGGGTAATCAAGTGCTCTGACAGAATTCTGTCTTCTTTTGGGAAACCTTGTAGTTTTCTCTGATCAACAGGTCCTTGTGGATGTTAACTGCAGCCTGTTACTGGGAGTTACAGGCCAACGTCAAGGGAAATGAAGGAAGAAGAAGATAGGTAATATAAAAGAGAAAGAGAGAAAACAGAGAGAGAAAGGGAGAAAGAGAGAAACAGGAGAAAATTAAGGTTAGTTTTCATCATACCCTCTCCAGGGGCCTTTGATTCAGGTGTTCCCTCTAAGGACCTGATGAAGGTTCAACCTTTTAGTCTGTCTTTCAGGATATAGGATTTTATGGTACCAGTTCCACTTGGGTCCAGCTTTGTGTCCCCTCCAACCTTACCCTCCCCTCCAGCCCCACCCTCCCTATTGTCTGGTCCTCAAGACGCCTATTATGTGTGTCAGCATCTCAGGCTGATCCAGGCTGGGATTATCCACAGATGAGTGAGACCATGTAACGATTATCTTTCTTTTATTTTTTAATTTGTTTATTTTTATTTATTTATTTGAGAGTGACAGAGAGAGAAAGAGGCAGATAGATAGAGAATGGGTGTGCCCGGGCCCCCAGCCACTGCAAATGAACTCCAGACACATGCACCACCTTGTGCATCTGGCTTACATGGGTCCTGGGGAATCTAGACTTGAACTGGGGTCTTCAGGCTTCACAGGCAAGGGCTTAACCACTGAGCCATCTCTCCAACATCCTGATGATGTCTTTCTGTGATTGGATGAGTTCACTGAGAATGATCTGTTCCAAGTTCGACCATTTTTCTATAAATTTCATTATGTCATTTTTTTCTTACTGCTGTGTAGAATTCCATCATGTAGATATACAGCATCTTGATTATCCATTCATCTAATCATTGACATCTGGGTTGATGCCAGTTCTTAGTTACTATGAATTGAGCAGCTATAAACATGGTTGAGCAAATTCCCCTGAACTTAGACATGTATCTTTTAGGGTAAATGCCCCATAAGGGAATAACTGAATCTGATGGTAACTTGATAGTCAACCTTCCTAGGAGCCTCCATATTTCTTTCCATAGTGGCTGTACTATCTTACATTCCCACCACCAGTGAATGAGGGTTCCTATTTCTCCACATCCTCACGAACATTTGTTTTCATTTGATTTTTTAATGTTTGCTATCCTTGCTGGGGTAAGGTGGAATCTCATAGTTGTCTTAATTTGCATTTCCCTGATGGTTAGGGATGTTGAACATTTTCTTAAGTGTATGTTTACCATTTGTATTTCTTCCTCTGAGAATTCCCTGTTCAGTTCTACACCCCACTTTGTGAGTGGGTTGTTGGATTTTTTTTATTGTTTAGGCTTTTGAGTTCTTTGTAGATTCTAGAAATTAGGCCTCTGTCAGTTATATAGCTGGAAAACATTTTTCCCATTCTGTGGGTAGTCTATTGGCTCTGCTTATTGTATGTTTATCTGTGAAAAAAAAATTTTCAGCTTCATGATATCCCAATGGTTGAGTGATTGTTTAAGTTCCTGAGGGTTTGGTTCAGGAAGTCTTTTCCCACTCTTACTTTGTGGAAAGTTCCTCCTATTTTTTCTTCCAGTAGTAGAGGAGTTTCTGGTCTTATATTGAAGTCTTTGGTACATTTGGACTTGATTTTTGTGCATGGTGAGATGTGTGGATCTAGTTTCATTTTCCTGTATATGGTTATCCAGTTTGTTCAGCATCATTTGTTGAAGATGGTGTCTTTTTTCCAGTCTGCATTGTTAGGGCCTTTGTCGAATATTAAGTAGCTGTAGTTACTTGACCCAAAGTCTGGATCCCCTATTCTATTCCATTGGTCTATAATCCTATTTTTATGCCATTGTTTTCGTTACTATGACTTTGTAATATAGCTTTAGATCAGGTATGGTCAGGCCTCCAGAGGTATTTATTTTGCTGAGGATATGCTTGGATATCTGAGGCCTTCTGCCATTCCATATGAATTTTGAGATCATTTTTTCTATCTCTGTGAAGAAAAATGTTGGGATTTTTATTGGTATTGCATTAAATCTGTATATTGCTTTTGGTAAGATTGCCATTTTCACAATGTTAATTATTCCTATCCAGGAACATGGAAGGTTTTTCCATTTTCTCAAGTCCTCCTCAATTTCTTTCTTGAGTGTTCTTATATAAGTCTTTTCCATCCTTGGTTAGTGTTATTCCAAGGTATTTTGTTGTTGTTGCTATTGAAAATGGGATACTGTCTCTAATTTATTTCTCTGTATCTTTTTCCTTTGCATATAGAAAGGATACTGATTTTTTGTGCATTGATTTTGTATCCTGCTACTTTACTGAAGGAATTAATCACCTTTAAGTGTTTTGAGATGGAGAGTCTCAGGTCACTTATGTATAGAATCATGTCATATGTGAATAGGACTAATTTAACTTCTTCCTTTCCAATTTGTAGACCTTTTATTTCTTTCTCTGGTTTTATTGCTTGATCTAGTACTTCCAGTACTATGTTAAAGAGCAGAGATGAGAGTGGACACCCCTGTCTTATTCCTGATCTCAGTGGGACTTCCTTTAGTCTCTCCCCATTAAGTATTATTTGGGCTTTAGGAACTTTATATATAGCCTTTATTATGTTGAGATATAAACCATCCATGCCTATTCTCTCCAGTGTTTTGATCATGAAGTGATGTTATATTTTGTTGAAGGCCTTTTCTGCATCTGCTGAAATGATCATATGGTTTTTGTGTTTAAGCTCATTTATGTGGTGTATTATATTGACATATATGTTGAACCACCCCTGTGTTCCTTGGATGAAACCTACTTGATCAAGAAGGATGATGCTTTTGATGTGTTGTTGAATTTGGTTTGAAAGGATTTTGTTCAGGATCTTTGTGTCTAAGTTCATCAGGGAAATAGGCCTTTAATTTTCTTTTCTTGTGGCATCTCTGCCTGGTTTTGGTATTAGGGTGATAGTAACTTCATAAAAGGAGTTTTCCATGTTCTCTGATTATGTGGCACAATTTGAGAAAAATTGGTTTCATTTCTTCCACGAAGGCTTATAGAATTCAGCTGAGAAGTCATCTGGTCCTAGATTCTTCTTTTTGAGGAGGTCTTTGATTAGCTTTTCAATCTCAGTGGTGTTGATAGGTTTGTTTATGAGGTTAATCTGCTCTGAGTTTAGCTTTGGTAGGTGGTATATATCCAGCAATTCATCCATTTCCTCTAGATTATCCAATTTTGTAGAGTAGAGTTTTTAGAAATAAGTCCTGATGATTCTTCCAACTTCACTTATGTCTGTTGTGATCTCTCCTTTTTCATTTCTAATTTTGTTAAAGTGTCTCTTTTTTCACTTAATCAAATTGGCCAGGGGTTTATCAATCTTGTTTATTTTTTCTAAGAACCAGCTCTTTGTTTCATCAATTTTGTTGTTTTCTTAGTTTCCAATTCATTAATTTCTGCTCTGACCTTGATTATTTCTTTCCTTCTGGAGCTTTTTAGATTGGATTTTTGTGTTTCCAAAGCCTTTAGGAAGATGGTTAGGTTATTGATTTGGGATCTCTCTGTTTTTGTCATGAAGGAATTTAGTGCTATGAATTTTCCCCTGAGGACGGCCTTCATTGTGTCCCATAAGTTTTGGTATGATGTGTTCTTCTTGTCATTCAATTCCAGGAATTTTGCAATTTCATTTTTTATTTTGTCCACTACCCATTTGTTATTAAAAAGTGTGTTGCTCAGTTTCCAGGAGCTAGTGATATTCCTGGCACATCTTTTCTTGTTAATTTCTAGCATTACAGCATTGTGATCTGATATTATGCAGGAAATTATGTCGATCTTCCTAAATATATGCAGGCAGGCTTTATGGCCCAGTATATGTTCTACTTTAGAGAAGGTTCCATGGGCTGCTGAGAAGAATGTGTATTCTGTAAAATTTGGGTAGAATGTTCTGTAGATGTCCATTAGGTCAAATTGATCTATAGTGTTGTTGAGCTCTCTTACTTCCCTGTTGATTTTCTGTTTGGATGATCTATCTATTGCTGATAGTGGAGTATTGAAGTCCCCACATATGATGGTGCTGGTGTTTATTTCTATTTTGTTGTCAAGTAGGTTTTGTATTGTGAATTGTGGTGCAACTATGTATGGTGCATAAAGATTGATGATTGTGATATCCTCTTGTTGGATCATTCCCTTGATAAGTAAGAAGTGGTCTTCTTTGTCTTTTTGTAAATTACTTTTGGTTTGAAGTCTATCTTATCTGATATTAGCATAGCAATGCCTGCTTATTTCTTATTTCCATTTGCTTGGAATATCATTTTCCACACTTTCACCATGAGGAGATGTCTGTCTTTGATAGTGAGGTGGGTTTCTTGAAGACAGCAGATCGAGGGGTCTAATTTTCTGATCCACCCTGTTAGCTTATGTCTCTTGGTGGATGAATTTATAAAGCCATTAATGTTTAGGGAAATAACTGTGGGGTTTGATTTAATCCCTGCCATATTGTGGTGGTTTATGTGGTTTGGTGTTTTCTTGGGCTTTGTAGTTTTTGTGCCTTCTCTGAGTTTGGTTATTATGATCTGCTTCTTGTAGGCACTTGAGGTTGGTTATTTGACTCTTCTGTGTGGAAATGTCCCTGTAGTACTCTCTGTAGGTTTGTATTTTGTTCATATAGTTGTATAGCTGACTTTTATCATGGAAAGATTTTTTTTCACCATCTATTATGAGGGATACTTTTGCTGGGTAGTTTGGGTTGGAAGCCATAGGTCCTTAGACTTTGCAGTGCTCCATTCCAGGCCCTTCTGGCTTTCAGGGTTCCCATTGAGAAGTCTGAAGTAATTCTGATGGGGTTACCTTTATATGTAATCTGTTGTTTCTCCCTCGCTGCTTTTAGGACTTTCTCTTTGTTATCAATGTTTAGGGTCTTAATGATAATATGTCTTGGATAATTTCTCCTTTGGTCCAATCTATTTGGAAGTATGTTAGCTTCTTGTAACTTGATGGGACTTTCTTTTGAGAGGGTGGGGAAGTTTTCTTGGATAATTTTATTGAATAAGTTCTTCATGCCTTTGGTCTGAATTTCTTCCTCTTCTGGCATTCCCATGATCTGAGTGTTGGGCTGTTTAAGGGTATCCCACAGTTCCCTCATGTTCTGTTCACAAACATTTTTGAACTTATTCAAGTTTTTGGACTCATAAACTGTTTCCTCTGTTTTGTTTTCCAGTTCTGAGTTTCTATCCTCTACATGGCTGACTATTCTTGAAAGCTTTTATAGAGATTTGAACTTGTTCAATTTGGTTTGTATTTTCTGTTACCTTTTTGTGCAGAGTATCCATCCCTCTGTCAAGTTACCTTTTCATGTCATTTTCTGATTATCTTAATGCTTCTTGGAATTCATCCTTACATTTATTTATGTCTTCATTGAGCTTAGCCAGCTGACTACTGAGGTCTTCTTTCTTTTCTTTCTTTTTTTATTTTTTGCTCTCCTTCAGATCATTTAACTGTCTTTGGAACACTTCCTGCTTTTTTTTCTATTAGGTCTAATCTAACAAGGACAGCATTCATACAATTATTGGACCTTTGTTGATTTTTGCAAGTTCTGCTAATTGCTTGGCCAGGGTCGCATAGCCTGTGTCTTCATTTGGGGGTTCTGATCATGTTGTTTCTTCTATATTTTGACTAGATGCATCCATTGTTGGACTGGGCAATGTTATTGGACTTACTTTCATTTGATTTTTCACATTATTCCTTTTGCACTGTGGTCTGCTGTAGGAATCTTAATAATTTAGGAGGAAGCCATAGTTTACCCTTGAAGTGTCTTCAGTAATTATTCATTTTATGTTTGACTCGATTAGGCTTCTGGTGGCAATGGGGCCTGTCTGCTCAGATGGGAGGAGTCCACCAGGCTCTGGTGTGGGCCCAAAGACCTGGTGGAGGAGATCATTGGTTGGTCTTTTGGGGTATGGGACTGAACGGTCAGGTGGCCAGACTGGAGGGGGGAGGGGGGAGCATGGGACAAAGCAGTCCGGTGTTGCTGTGGAGCAGGGGAGAATGGGATTGCATAGTCCTGTGATGCACAGGGTTGAGGGGATGGGACATCAGGGTTTGCTTGCACCAGGAAGCAGGGCGGGGGGGATGGGACTGCAGGGTCCTGTGACACAGTGGGGTGGGGAATGGGACTGTTGTGGGTCCATTGATGTGGTCTGGTGGGGGAGGGTTGGGGGGTGGGCAGGTGGGATGAGGCAGTGGTTCCAGTGGTGGGAAGGGGGATAAAAAATGAGGGAGGGAGGGGAGAATGCTAGCCAGCTGGCCTGGGTCTATGTAGCCTGCAGGTAGTTCAGGAGGACCTGGTCCACCCATGGTGGGGCAGCAGTTGGACTCTAGGCTGGGACTAAAGTCCAGGTGGTGGGGAGGGGGAGAGGAGCCAAGGGATGGAGTAAGGAATGTGAGCAGGTGGGTCATCTGCAGGTAGTGCAGGAGGAACCTGGTGGTGTGGCGGCTGGGATGGTGGCTTGAAGGGTTTGGAGGACTGGTGGGCTACCTGAGAGCATGGGAATTAGCAGATTTTACACTTTGCTCCTGTGCGCCCTCCCACTGAAAGTCTGCTAGGATCTGCAGACCCCAAATACCCCACTGATCTTGCCTTTCCTACCCAGCGAGGTGAAGTGTGGCTAGGCAGACACCATCTTGACCAGAAGCGTCCTTAATATCTTTTTAAAAAGACATTTTTATTTTTATTTATTTATTTGACAGAGAAAGAGGGAGGCAGAGAGAGGGGGAAAGAGAGAGAATGGGCATGCCAGGGCCTCCAGCCACTGCAAACGACACATGCACCCCCTTGTGCATCTGGCTAACGTGGGACTTGGGGAATTGAACCTAGTCCTCTGGCTTTGTAGGCAAACACATTAACCACTAAGCCATCTCTCCATCCCCTTAATATCTTTTTTTAAAAAAATATATTTTATTTATTTGCAAGGAGGGAGGGAGAGAGAATGGGTGTGCCAGGTCCTCTTTCCTCTGCATATAAATTCCAGATGTACACACCATTTTGTACATCTGTCTTTACATTGGTATACTGGGGAATTCAACCCAGGCAGTCAGGTTTTGTAAGCAAGAACCTTTAACCACTGAGCAATCTCACCAGTCCTTAATAGCTTTAATTTTAATTTTATTTTTAATTTTATTTTAATTTTATTAAGGAAAAATGACAAGAAAAATTCGTGTATGTTCAGTATAGATACAGGGTTTTTGTTTTTGTTTTTTACAAAAAAATTATTCATTTGTGTGAGGGAGTGCATGTGTCAGTTTGTGCACGTAGGTCTCAGAGAACAACCTCAATGTGTCTTTATTCAACCTGTTCCACCTTCTTCGAAACAGGGTCTTTTACAATGGAGCTGCCTGACTGCAAACAAACCTCAGACCAGCTTGCCCATTGTTATAGGTACACTGGGATCACAGATGCATCCTTTACATCCGGCTTTACTTGGGTACTGGAGAATTGAACCTGGGCTGGCAGGTTTTGCAAGCAGCTACCTTTAACCACCAAGCCATCTCCTCAGACCATAGATACAGGTCTATAAAAAGATGTCTTGGGCTGGAGAGATGGCTTAGCAGTTAAGCGCTTGCCTGTGAAGCCTAAGGACCCCGGTTTGAGGCTGATTCCCCAGGACCCACGTTATCCAAATGCACAAGGGGTGCATTCATCTGGAGTTCATTTGCAACAGCTAGAGGCCCTGGCGCACCCATTCTCTCTCTCTCTCTCTCTCTCCCTCTCTGTCTCTCTCTGCCTCTTTCTCTCCCTGTCTGTCTCTCTCAAATAAATAAATAATTTTTTAAAAAAGATGTCTTCGCTCCATGGTTGGTCGAATCTCTGCATACAGAACCTATGGATACAGAGGGCTGTGACTGTGCACACACAGTTCTAATGTTTTATTATTCTACAGCAAACCTGTGAGCTATGTAGACTTGGAGGAGTTATCTCACTTATAATTGTAAGAAGCAACTTACATCTTGTTTCTGCTGTAGAAGGGTTCAAAGGGTAACAACGAACAAACATTTATTGGCAGTATGCCCTCAGACCCGGCCTTTCTCCTGCGCTCATAAATGTCGTGTGAAACCTTAAGACAGCAGGCTAATATCCATGTAGCAAAGATAAATCCAGTGGCAGAATCCACTCTCTCCCCATAACGGTTACCCTGGGTCCACACAGAACTGTTCTGATTTACTTAAAGGTGTCTTACTACAGTGTGTGGCCGCAGCTAGCCAGCTTGCAGAATATTGTTTCCTCCTAATTAGCAACACTTTTTTGCAGCTATTGCTCCTGGGGTAGAGCAACCCAACTAATGTGTTGGGGAGTCCTATTATACCTATAAAGATTAGCTGGCCATGGTGGCACACAGTTTTAATCCCAGCACTCAGGAGGCAGAGGTAGGAGGATTGCTGTGAGTTTGAGGCCACCCTGAGACGACATAGTAAATTCCAGGTCAGCCTGGTCTAGAGTGAGACCCTACCTCAAACAAACAAAAACAAAAAAGAAAGAAAGAAAGAGAGAAAGGAGGAAAGAAAGAAAGAAAGATTGATTCCCTACCTGCAGGCCTGCCCTGGGCCACTGGCACCTTTTTCTTTATCATGAGGTTCCAGTCCTTCTGTGCCAGGAGGGAACCATCAGGAAGCATTAGTAGGAACTTATCTCTTACTTTGCTTTCTCTCACTGGGAGTTGAGGATTCAACCAAAATTTCATTTCAATTGAGGTCAAGATTCCTCTTGGTGGGAAGGTGTGTGTGTGAAAGAGAGAGAGAATGGGAGAGAGAATCATTATAAAACCTCTAATACACATTCAAAACAATCCAGTTATGCCTATTCCCAATCTTGAAGCGTTTATTCACGAGGAAAGGCATGCCATACAGAAAGTAGTTGAGTGAAGAAAGTCATAGAATGGCAAGAGGCTTCAAACTTAATTTTATATATACATGTCAAATTTTTTCATGATAATAAACTTCAATTGTCTGTTCTTACTTCCACATTGTATCTAAGGAGACCAAGACCAAGTTAGTTAAATTATGCAGGGTCACACAGACATTATGTATATGGTCAAAGGAGGATACAGAAGACTGAACATTCACATCTTTCTAGCTCTGCCCAATAATGGGCCTTATCTAGAGTTTGTATGTAAGGCTTTAGTGATGTGTCATTTTCTTATGAAATTCAAAGCCTTTTTTAGGGTGTTAACTGAACTCAGTGCCCTAGCAAGTATTCTAGCACTGAGCGACACCCACAGCCCCAAGCCATTTAGCCAGCTTCCATAGGTAGACAGACTGCAGTATGACCTAGACAGACCTCTCCTTCCACCTCCAGCTCTGAACAACCACTAGTTTATTTTTGTTCACTATGGTTGTCCCTTATCTAGAAGTACGTATGAATGGGATAATAGAGTGCATCGTCTTTTGTGTCTGGTTTGTTTCAGGCTTTTGAGATCTGATCGTGAGGCACATATCAATAGATTTCTGTTTTCCTTTTCACTGCTGGGTGGTGTATTTGTATCTCTCTGTGCTTGTGTGAAGCGTCTATTCAAGGGTGTTGTTTAACCATGTTAACTGAGTTGTGTCCTATTGGTTTGTAAGAGTTCCTTATATAGTCAAGATTCAACTCCTTACCACATACATGTTCTACAAGTATTTTCTCCCAGCGCAGACCCTTCAGAGAAAGTCTGTTTGCTCCTCTTAGTAAGACATGGGAATTGCTACCCCAGCAAACATTTGCATTGCAGTTTCCTGGGCTGCTCCTTCCTGGGCTCTGTATTTGTCAGCGATCCAGAACCCATGTAAATGGCAGCCTAAGCCTTTGAGTTCTCAGGGGAAACCTTTGCTTTCTCTCATCCAGAACCCAGGCACAGACCACGAACTCCTTTGACAGCTCTCTGTGCCTGTGGGTACTCCCCCCCCCCATTTTATCCTTTTGTTGTGGACATGGCCCTTTGCTATCTGCTTTATTAGATTTCTCACTTTGCCCATTTCCTCTGTCCCCCCCCCCCTCAGTGGGTATGTGGCTGCATTGTTCCTGTCATGTGGTCCAAGTTCAGAGCCTTGACCTCAGTAGAGCTAACTGGGACCTTTCTTGACCTCCTGCTCCTCCTCCAAAATGAAACATCACTCCCTATCTCTTTACTTTTTATTATGTTGTCCAATTTTCTTTAGTATTTTATTTATTTATTTGTAAGGAGAGAGACAGCAAATGGGGGCGCCAGGGCCTCTAGCTGCTGCAAACGGACTCCAGATGCATGCACTGCTTTGTACATACAGCGTTATGTGGATACTGGGGAATCAAACGTGGATTGTTAGGCATGGCAGGCAGGTGCCTGAACCACTGAGCTGTCTCTTCAGCCCATGATCTTCTTTTCTTCATTTAATTTATTACTACCTGAAATGATCTTGCTCACTTATTTGCGTACTTAGTTACTTTGTTTCCCTTGGTAGCAGGGCTCATTGTGCATGTTGCTGTGTCTCCGTGGCCTGTAGCAGATGCTCAATCCAAGCTAGCATGTATGAATGCCAGGGACTATTCATTGCTTTATGTAGATATTCTTTTTTCTTGTTTTACTTAAAAATTTTTTGCATGTATATCTGTGTGTGCATGTGTATATGTGTGTTCATATATGTGTGGATGCATGCATGAGCATGTGTGTGGAGGACAGGAGTTAACATTGGGTGTCTTCCTCAGTTGCTCTCCACATTACTGATTATTATTACTATTTATTTATTTATTTTCGAGAGGGAATGGGTGCACAAGGACCTTTAGCTGCTGCAAATGAACTCCAGACACGTGTGCCCCTTTGTGCGCATGTGCAACATTGAATGCTTGTGTCATTTTGTGTCTGACTCATGTGGGACCTGGAGATTCAAACATGAGTTATTAGGCTTCGAAGGCAACTGCCTTAACTGCTAAGCCATCTCTCCAGCCTTATTGTTGTTGTGTTTTGTTTTCCTGAGATAGGGTCTCATTCTAGCTCAGGCTGACCTGGAACTCACTCTGTAGCCACAGGCTGGCCTCAGACTCATAGCAATCCTCCTACCTGTACCTTCAAAGTGCTGGGATTAAAGATGTATACCACGAAGCCCAGCTCTGCCTTAGTTTTTGAGGTAGAGTCTGACATTCAACCTAGAGCTCACCCATTCAGCTAGACTGGCTCACGGGCACACCCTAGGAATCCTCCTGTTTCCGACTCCCCAAACCTGGGATTATAGGTGCACACTTCCACCCCTCAGCTGGAAATCCAAACTCAGATCCTTGCATGGCAAGGGCTTGAGCCACAGAGGCAGCCATCTTATGACTCCTGATACTCATGATTTTTACAACAAAGTGCTATTCCCCTTTCACAGACAAGAAGAGTGATTAGAACTGGTCCCAATGCATTATAGCCCTTCAGTAACATTTTGTCAGTAACCTTAAATGAAATGGAAGACAAAACCTATGTTGGAAAATACTTTGACTGCTCTGTTTTTCACTGCTTATATTATGACTTGAATCCTGTCCATTTCTCCTTAAAAATAAATGGAAAAGTAATTTTTAAAATTATTTATTTATTTGAGAGCGACAGACACAGAGAGAAAGACAGATAGAGGGAGAGAGAGAGAATGGGCGCACCAGGGCTTCCAGCTTCTGCAAACGAACTCCAGATGCGTGCGCCCCCTTGTGCATCTGTCTAATGTGGGACCTGGGGAACCGAGCCTCGAACCGGGGTCCTTAGGCTTCACAGGCAAGCGCTTAACCGCTAAACCATCTCTCCAGCCCAGTAATTTTTAATAGTTAGAGAAAACATTATTTTATTATATAAAATGAAAAGTTTTGAGCATTAACACACCAGTGAAGCCAGAGGCAATAGAATGGTCTAGAGTTGGAGATCTGAACTAGTTACAAGGCTTGCTTTATCCAGGCCTCCGTTTTCTCTTCTGTGACATTGGGATGGAAGTGTCTGCTGAGCAGTGTTGTTGTAAGATCATAAATACTTGGCATGGGCACTTACATGGGAAATGCTCAATAAAAGGAATGGTTCATCACACTGATTGCAATAATGCTGCCAAGAATCAGAATCCTATTGCTGAAAAATCGTAAGAGTCAATTTATCACTAAGTGGGAGGTTAGACTGGATAATTTCAAAGTTTTCCACTTTCCACAAAGATTGTAGCATTCTGATCCATGCTTTTCAAACTCTCTGTGGAGTGGGTCCAATTTTTTTTTTTTTTAATCTTCAATCCAGCATGTAGTGATACTTTCATATAATATAACAAAAACTGGGGAGGCAAGGAACATACAATTTTTTAAAAGGCATACAAACTAAAAGCCTCAAATTGTTATCATTAGGTTCACTGGATGTGAAATTACTCCCCCAAATTGTTGTTAAATTTCTAAATGTGTTTCAATTCTAGCTTAGGTATTTTTCTTGTTGCTATGACACAATACCTGACAAATACAGCCTAAGGAAGGAAGGGTGTGTTGTGGCTCACAGTTGGAGAATACAGCTCATCATGGTAGGAAGGTGTGGTGGTGAGAAGGTCTCTAGCTGTGGAGGCAGGAGCATGAGGCAGCTAGTCATGTTGTATCCATGGTCAGGAGCAGAGACACATGAATGTTAGCACTCAGCTCACTTCCTCCTTTTTATTCAGGTCAGGTCCTCAGCCTGTAGGATAGTGCCAACCACATTCAAGGTGGGTCTTCCCTCTTCAGTCAAACCTTTCTAAAAACAAACAGACACACCCAACAGGTTGACAGCTGACAATCAAGATGAACCACCACAGCTTGCTACGTAACAGGTCACTGCAACTCTCAGTGGTTTAACATCTTTATCTATCTTGCATAATTTTGCTGCTTAGAAGTTCCACAGCAGCCGAGTGAATTGGTTCTGGAAGTTTCTGGGAGGTCATATTCCAGGTGTAAACTGCAGCTATCGTCGTCTGAAAGTTTGGCTGGGGATGGGGGAGCTGCTTTTTGTGATTGCAAATGAGCGGGGGGCTGTCGCAAGGGGCTTCTGCACCCACCGGGATTTCCCTGCAGAGCTGTTACAATGTCTTTACCACATGACCAATGGTTTTTTTTTTTTTTTTTTTCCAGAATAAGAGATTCAAGAGACAGCAGGACGGAAGTCACATCAGTTTTTATGATCTAGCCACAGAAGTCGTGTTTCATTAATTTTGCAATATCCTCCTGGTTAGATTCATTAACCCAACTTCAGGTGGTTGAAGACAGGACTCAGAAACCTAGTCACTGTTGTTTACAGAGCAGCTACTACTACTACAAAAAAAAAAGCTAATAAAATTTTTAAAAGGGGGGCGCTGGAGAGATGGCTTGACGGTTAGGGCATTTGCCTGCGAAGCCAAAGGACCCAGGTTAGCCAGATGCACAAAGTGGCATATGTGTCTGGAGTTCATTTGCAGTGGCTAGAAGCCCTGGCATGCCCCTTCTCTCTCTCTCTCTGCCTCTCTTCTCTCTCTCTCTCTCTCTCTGCTTGCAAATGAATAAATAAAATACAAAAAAGCTTACTCCTAACTTCCACGCTTACCTGTTTCTAAAGCCAAATTCTGAACATCAGAGCCATAAAATTCATACAGCCAATCCAAATTCCTCATTTTGCAAACGAGGAAACAGTTCTGGTGACACTCATACACCCAATCAGTGGCAAAATCAGGATTCTTGATTTCCATATTCTCTCAATCACGTTACCTACAGATCTGTTTTAAACCACTATCTAGTGGAAAGAGAGTGTCCATTTGCCTAGAGCTGCTCACTGAGTTCTGGGATAAGTGGGGTGAGGAGCTGAGCCACAGACAGACTGCTGCTGCTGCTGCTGTGGTCTAAGATCACCACAAAGCCATCTTCAAGGTGACCATCAAATAGGCTAATTCAATGAGCCAAGTTCAAAACCATCACAATGGAAATTGACTTGATTTAGCTTCAAAGATTCTATTAGCTTATAGAAATGATTTTTTTTCCAGGAGAATTAATTTATGGCCACCGGTGGAGAGCAGAGGGGATGTTATTGCTTTGAAACTTCTTTCAAGTGAGTTCTTAGATGAATGTACAAAGGTGGTAGCTTAGATTCTTGCCCCCTGTAATACACATTTCAGAGTCACATGATTCAATCTGGATCCTAATTACAAAGGAAACAAGAAGATTGTTAGCAAATTTATAAAGCTAAGAAATGCTCTGCTTTGGAGTGTGGCATTAAATTAAACACATTATTGGCAGCATGCGTGAGGTTATTCTAAGGGGAAAGGTCACTTGCTTAGGTCAGATTATTTTGGTTTTGGTTTTGTTCTTTGAGACAGGGTCTTATTTTGAAGCCTAGGCTGGCCTCAAACTCACAGCAGTCCTCCTGCCTCATCCTTCCAAGCGATAGAATTATAGGCATGAGCCACTACGCTTGGCTCAGATGGCACAGGTCATTTACAAGTCAACAGTACACTGAAAAGAAGGCAATGGCAATGGCTTCTCAGTGGGATCCTGTGGTAGTTTGAATGTGATGGTTTGAATATATAGTCCCATAGACTCAGTCATTTTTGATTGAATTTCCTACTTGACCCCTGCTACACGGGGACTTGTTACTGAGGACCGATCCCGGGGTCCGGCCCTCAGGTGTGTTTGTGGGTGTATGAAGAGTCGAGCCCTCCTAGGTGTGCTCAGAGCAGTTTGAGCTCTGGCCGTTCATGCTTGCTGATTCTGCTGTTCGCTGCTCTTGTTTCTCTCTGCTCAGATCTCTGGAAGCGAGCCGGCTGCTTGTACCATTGACGGTGTTCCCCTGGCCTCTGTAAGTCTGCACTAACCCTCCTTTCTCCCAGAAGCAGTGTCCAGTTGGATGTTTGTCCCAGCAACATAGAACTGACAATAACAGCTCCTGACTCTCTTTCTTTACATCCTTTGTTCTTCTAATTGAGCCAAAGGCTCGAACAAGGAAAAGCTAAGATTCCCGAGTTAAAAGCAAAGCAGGGCTGGAGAGATGACTTAGCGGTTAAGCGCTTGCCTGTGAAGCCTAAGGACCCCGGTTCGAGGCTCGGTTCCCCAGGTCCCGCGTTAGCCAGATGCACAAGGGGGCGCACGCGTCTGGAGTTCGTTTGCGGAGGCTGGAAGCCCTGGCGCGCCATTCACTCTCTCCCCCTCTATCTGTCTTTCTCTCTGTGTCTGTCACTCTCAAATAAATAAATAAATAAAATTATTTTTTTAAAAAAAAGCAAGCTTTTTTGTTTAAAATAGTTCCAAAGATAGTGAAAAATCACCATCATTCATTTGCCTTTGTTAACTTTTTTTTTTAACCTCATTTGCTTTACCATTTCTTCTTTATCTTTCCTCTCTTGCCATGTGCACACAAATCCTTTTTCCCCTCCTCTCTCACACACAATTTTTCTCTACCACTTACAAATAAATTACAGGGCTGGAGAGGTTGCTTCGTGGTCAAGAGTGTTTCCTAAGCAAGCATGAGGCCCTAAGACTATCAAGTTTGGTTCCCCAGAAGCCACATAAACAACTGGATGTGGCCACACGCATCTGTAGCCCAGTCCTCTGGGGAGCAGAGGCTGGAGAAGGCCTGGGGAATCTGGAAAATGGCAAGCTCTGGCAGCAGCGAAGAGATGCTGTCTCGGGGACACAAGCGGTTGAGTGATGCAGGGGACACCGTTGTTCTCCTCTGGCCTCAGTATGCATCCACGGCGTCATATCTGTACACACATACACTTACAGGGCACACCCATGCAAAAAAAAAAAAAAGAATAAATCATACGTATCATAGCCCTTTACTAGCTTGATTTGTATGTTCTCCCAGTAGAGACATTTTCTTAGGTACTTACTGTGCTGGCTGCCAGCTTCAGTAGACTTTAAATGTGTGGGACTCTAGTTTAGTCTTGCATCTTTTGTAACATGTTTTACCTGAGTACTGCACACAGTATAGGGGCCACATATTGGGTTTAGTTGTCAGCTCCCCCAGGCCTTCTTTACTCTGGAGTATTCCATAGACTTTCTTTAAAAAAAAAAAATATTTATTCATTTAATTATTAGCAGATTATGCTCATTTATTCTCTCCCTGTTCTTGTTTCCCTAGGGACCTCCCCTGTGGGATTTAGGATTTACTGCGGGATGATGAAGGCTTCAGTCAGTCCCAATGGGATAGTGGGGGTCTATGCCTCAGAGTATGCCTACCCACTCTGTGGCTCTTACAATCCTTCAGCCCCCTCTTCCACAATGTTCCTTGAGCCACGGCAGGCCTGCTGGCACTCTTATTTAGTGATGAGTTCTCTGTAGCCTCTGGATTTCTGCTTTGATAGGTTGGGATTGATCATGGTGTCTGCCACCATTACCCTGGAGCTGGTTGTCAGGTTACTAGTAAGGACAGTGTTCATGATGCTGCTTCCACTGCAAGTTCTCCTGGGCCCTGGCAAGTGAGGCAAGTCTTGGGTTGGGCAGTCAGTGATCTTATTGATGGATCTTGACTCTCCTCTGTCTACTCTGCTATAATGGCATGGCAGCCCTGCTCCCAGCTTTTTTCGTTCTGGCTTTGCCCTCCCAAGCAGCCACCCAGGAATGGCTCTACCCTTGGGTTGTGATCCCCAGCTCAGCCCCATCTTCCAATTGGACTTTCTTTATCTTTCATGGCATTTACATTTTCATGTAAGTGCCACACACTAACTGATTGCACCACAGGAGTTCTAACACATTTTCAAAGAAAAGAATTCACATTACCCCTCTTTTCTTTTTTCCTTTTTTTTTTTAAAGGTAGAGTTTCACTTTAGCTCAGGCTGACATGGAATTCACTATGTAGTCTCAGGGTGGCCTTGAACTCACAGCAATTCTCCTACTTCTGCCTCCCGAGTGCTGAGATTAGAGGGATCCACCACCATGCCTGGCCCTACCCTCTTTTTTTTTTTTTTTTACAAGGTAGGGTTGCACTCTAGCTCAGGCTGACCTGGAATTTACTATGTAATCTCAGGGAGGCCTCAAACTCACAGTGATCCTCCTACCTCTGCCTCCCAAGTGCTGGGATTAAAGGTATGCGCCACCACACCTGGCTTCCTACCCTCTTTTTATAAAATTATTTTTTATTTATTTGCAAGCACAGAGAAAGGTAGAGAGAAGAGAGACAGAATGGGCTTGCCAGGACCTCTAACTGCTGTAAATTCCAGATGTATGCACCGCTTTGTGCATCTGGCTTTACATGGGTACTGGGGATTGAAACCCTGGTTGTTAAGCTTTGCAAGCAAGTGCTGAGCCATTTCTCTGGCCCCTCTCACTATCAATTTACTAAAAATGAGAACTCATGAATTCTCCCCTCACCTCCATGGTTTATAAATCATTACTGCTCTTACTTTATTACCATTTTTAATTTCTTTTAGGCAAACCCAACAGACTGGCCTTTTTATGAGAGAAAGCAAGAGAGAGATAGAGAGAAAGAGAGAGAGAATATTGGCACTCCAGGGCCTCCAGCCACTGTAATAGAATTCCAGACGTGTGTACCACCTTGTACGCATGTGTGACCTTGTGCACTTACATCACCTTGTGCATCTGGCTTACGTGGATCTGGATAGTTCAACAGGGGATTTCAGCTTCACAGGCAAGCACCTTATCTGCTAAGCCATTTCTCCAGCCTGCATTCTTAATTATTTTTATGTTCAACTTATCTTAAATAGGGCCATTGAGGTCTCTTTTAAGCTGCTTTCTTTGTCCTTCTGCTATGCCACCTTTCTTTGGCATTTTCATTTTTTAGCATTTCCTTACTTTTTGGTATAAGAAGATGGCCCAGGACTGTCTTACGCCTCTCTGGTCCTCACTCTTCAGATTCCTGAACTTGGCTCCTGTCTTGATTTTTATTTGCCAGTCACGTAATTGCAGCAAACTTCATCTGTTGACTTGTCAGCCATCCCCTTCCTTGTTCGCCCAGAAATATTTATTCCTTTTCCCCATATGTGTTACACTGGTCTATATGCTGTCAGTGATGGCAAAAAAACAAAAGCCACAAAAAACTAGGAGCTTAACGAATATGAACTTCTCAGCCACACAGAAGAGCCATCTGTAACAGCTTCTATTGACTGTCACCTGCTGAGGAAATTGAAGCTCAGACAGGTTAAGTCACTCACCTGAGGTCCAGCAGCCAGTAAGCAATCGAAGTGGGCTCTAACCCCAGCTCTTAACCCTGTGTTCTGCCAGGTAGAGATAAGGCGTCTTCCCAAGTGAAGTTTTAAAGTAGAGAACAATGTGGAAAATAAAACAAAGACCCTGTGTTAGGCAATAAACGCTATGGATGCTTGGGGGAGAGTCACAAATCATTTCAATAACATATCAGCATGTGTCAGGTAGGTCCCAGGGTGTGAAAGCACTAAAAAAAAAAAAAAGAAAGAAAGAAAAAGATAAAAGAAAGACAATGTTCCTGCCTTCCTGAACCTGGGGTTAGGAGCAATTCTTTCCCTCCCTCCTTTCCAACAGTCTATGTTGCTCAGCCTGTCCTTGAACTCCTGGGCCCCAGTGATCCTCTTGCTTCTATGTGGCTGGGACTACAGAAGCTCATCACCACACCAGCCTAGCACAATTTCTTAGTGACGATGGGACAACCGGCCACAGAAGGACTGTAGATGTGCAGACGGCAGAGCCCTGTGGAGGAGTCCTGATCCCGTACAGTTGAGTTCAGCCCAAGAGCCTGGCTGTTACATTAGCTTTTCCTATTCGGTGCTAAAGGCTGAGAGTCATTGGGGAATGAGTCCACCATCTGAAAGACGGCATTGAGCTGAGGGCCCAGGTCTTGTACCTGGCACAGTAGCAAGATTCTCTGAGAAAGCAGAATGAGAGCTCAGGCTGCCAGAAAGAGAAAGGCCTGGAATTGCTTTTGTTCAGTACTGGTGACGGAAGTGAGGCCTCGTGTGTGCTAGGCATGCACTCTACCACTGGGCTGTAGAGATGGCCAAGCCCCAGAAGCAATATCCAAACCCCTACATGGTGGGCACTAGCTCCTTTCCGGCCAGTTTCCAGACCTCTACCCATGACCTCTGGACTCACCTGCAGATGGGGCCTCCCAGGTCTCTGACTCTGCTCTTGCCCATATAAGCTCTTCCCAGGTCCAGGGCCATTTCAAATGCCACCTCCTCTTCATCCTAGACAGCCATCCCTGGACTAATTTGTCACCTGTGTTTTCATAGCACTTTTCACATATCTTTATTGTGTGTTCATTTTGCATTATTTTGCTTTGTTGACCTTTCTGGCTAACCTCAAACATTCTCTAGCCATGGAGGAAAAAAGTATTGATTTTCCCCGTTTGTTGATAAGGAAGGTCCTGTCCAATGAAGTGAGCCTGGGCAGACAGAGAGCAAACGGGTGACAGAGCAGTTAAAGCTACCTGCTTCTGCTATTGCTTCACTGGAGGGCCACTGGCAAGGGGCTTAGCCTGCCAGGACTTCAGTTTTCTCTGCAGTATCATGTGGGTGACAATATACAGAAGCTGCCACAAAGGAGTCACTGGATTCAAGGAGTTAGTAGCTATAAAGTGCCTAGAAGAACCTATTTATATATGCAGGGGATTTGCTAAATTGGCTTACAGGATATAGGCCAGGTGGTCCAACAATGGCTGTTTGCAGGCTGGAAAGTCTGAGAACCCGGTAGCTGCTCGGCAATCCCAGTCTGTTACTGAAGGCCTTGGAGGGTTCCTGGAAAGCTGCTAGTCTTCAGTCCCTGCTAGAAGGCTCAGGAAGCTGAGCTCCAATGTCAGTGAAGGCTGCACTCCAGCCGGGCAAAGAGACAGTGCTTTCTCCTGGAGCCTCTTTGTTTGTAAGCTACCACTATAAGGGCTGTCCACTCTGGAGGGAAGGTCTTCCCTCCTCAGTTAATCCTTCCTGGAAATGTCTTCATAGGTCTGCCCAAGAGGATTGTTTCTTACTTGACATGTTCAAATTGACAAGGGAGATTGAATTGTCACTGTAGGAGCCCAAGTTCTCCTGAGAAGTACGAGAGGAGCAATGAAAGGAAGCTGGCTCGGGGCAGAAAACACTCTGGAGATGAGGAAGGCAGGATCTTCTAGGAAACTTCTAGAATCAATGTGCAGGCCAGGTAAGGGAGGGTGCCTTAGTCCCCCCACACTGGACCACCAGGGAGCTAGCCCCTCTTGAAGGCTTCTTCATGCCAGTGTGGATTAGACATTTATGTTCCTAGGGTGACTTAGCACAGACTCTCCCACACACCCAGGATGTGATGAGCCGGTGCCATGGACACAGTAAGGCTCGGTACTCATTTTGCTGAGGGTGGAGAAGGTCTTGCCTGCTTATCTTTTAAACCTTAACAAGAGGAGTACTACAAGAAGGGTTAGCAGTAAAGTTTATATTTCCAAAGAAAAGATCATTTTATTTATTTACTACTGGATATTGCCAGATGTGGTACTTGCCAGTAATCCTAACACCCAAGAGAAAGGAATAGGATTGCAAGTTTGAGACCAGCCTGGGCTACATAGCGAACTCCAGGCCAATCTGAGTCATATAAGGAGACCCTATCTCAAACAAAACAAGAGAAAGACAAATATATAGCAGTAACTTACTATGGATATGGTTAAAAGTGTTAGTGTGCACTAGGATTGGTGTTAGATGAAGCACAAGACAACTGTTACCTAAATGAGAACAGCAAACACTTTTAGTTTAGGGATCATGTGTAAACAGTGTCTATCTACATGAGAGTTACACAGAGATTGACCTACTTGTCAAATAGTGATTATTTAGAATGCATGGTCTTCTGAGCTGGGACAGGATGTAAAATTAACATTTTTAGCCTTGATCATGACTCAGAATCATCCTCGGGGCTTGTGACAAGACAGATTGCTTAAGTCCGGGCCTGACTTTCTGATTCTGGGTGTTAGAGATGGGCCGTGTGAACGTGTGATTATATCAAGCTCCCAGGTGATGGCAATTTTGCTGGCTCAGGGGCTACGGTTTGAGATTTGCTGAGTTAGAGCAAACAACCCCTCCCCAGTAACACCTTGTGGCCTCCTAGGCTGGGATGCAACATAATTAGATTTGTTTTAAATAGGCCACGGTAAGCAGCCACGTTTCCCCAACCACTTTTAGCCTTTTGCAGGACAAAAGAGACATCAGGAGAGGGAGAGAGTGCACCTCAATGGTAAAGACTTTAAAAGATTTTCTAAGTTAATTCAATGAAGCTTTAGATTCATGTTTTTTATAGCTTGGCAATTAAATACATTTGGGCCTGTTGGTGTCTGCCAATAGTACCTTAAAAAAATTATTTGAGAAAGAGAGGAGAGAATGGGCACACCAAAGTGTCCAGCCACTTTGTACATCTGGCTTTACGTGGGTACTGGGTAAATCAAACCTGCGCCATCAGCCTTTGCAAGCTAGCACCTTTAACGGCCCCGCCCCCTCTGTCCAGCCTCAACAGTGTTTTAAAACATCTGGAAAGTATACTCTTTGTGGGGGGGGTTGTCATTCTCTGGGACACTCTTGGGCTAGCTTGTTGAGAGATGACCAGCAGGTGGCGCTTGGTGTCAGTTCATGGCCCAGATGGGGTGAAGGCGAGCCACAAGGCAAGGTGCCTGCTTTCAATCCTCAAAGTAAGGTCCCCGTAACCGCTTGTCATAAAACACCCTGAGACATGCGACTCGGAAAATCGAAATGTCAAGCTCAGCATCTTTGCCACATTTCAAGCTAGGTAATTACCTGCCCTCCCAAAGGGAGTCTGTTTTATGTATTTGCGTGCTTTCTAGGTTACACGTTTCCCAAAGGCAATGATCTCGCTGCCTTCCACTCACTCCATACAATGCTGAAGTACAATGCACAATTTACAACAACAATTTAATTATTCTATATCCCTCTGAGCTACGGGATGACCTGTTATATAATTGCTGGTAATATAGAAACCTATATAAACCTCATATAAAACCCTTGCGATAAATGGAAGCCTTTGTTTGACCTAGAACTAAATTGATTATTTACTTCACCTGTACAATAGAAAAAGCACACTGCTTCCCTGCTATTTCACATGGCAAGCCGTTATCAAATCACTACCACCACTGCATTTCAGTCTGTCATTTTTTTTTTATTCCGTCTTCAGAGTCGGGTTTTTCTTAACGACACGCAACAAATACTTTTATATAATCTAAGATAATAAAATAGTTGAACAACTTTGAATTTTTTTAGATTAATATTTGTATAGAAACAATCTGTGGAACGCCTCACCTCAAAACGAAGGTTTCTAAAAGCAGGAGTTCATCAACGTTGCTTTCAATATTGGTTTGTTTAAAAGATGTGCTTTATGTTTCCAACTGAAATGTGTCTCCATGCAGTTTCCCTTGTACCCAAAGCTCAAGGTCTTGGGGAGGTGGACAAGGAGGGTGGCCATTCTCCTCCCTTCTCTTTCTTAGTGTGGAGAACAGTGATTAGAGTAGGCTTGTTACCAAATCCAGGAAGGCATTAACTGCACATCTCTAGTTCCTAAGTGCCAAAGCCCTACTGAGTATTTACCCAACACCTCCCCTCTGGGAAATTCCCTCATGTTGGCACAGTGCTTGCTGGCCCCCAAATGTTTCTTCCTTCCATTAATCATGTCAGTTACCACAGACAAACGTAAGGTCTTTCTAAGGGCTTGACCTTTCTTTGCTGAAGTCTTGAGCTCTGTGTTATGTCACGTGGATGCTATGCCTTGGTGCCCAGTGAGGGTCCACCATCCCCCAAGAAATGCCTCACCCCACCCTCAAGTCCCCAAAGTGCCTAAGAGTGAAGACCTCACAGAGACAGTGTCTTGAGTGAACACCTCCCCCAACATGCCCAGGGCTTCAGCCTAGATCATTCCATTGATCTTAGTCCACTCGTAGATGTCCTGTTCGCACACTATGTCGGAGTTGATGAGAAGGTATCTGTCGCCTACACAGAAATGCTTCTGACAGGCAGCACACTTGAAACACTCCAGGTGATACACTTTGTCTTTCACCCTCATTGTCATCTCATAGGCGCGGATCCGCTTGTCGCAGGAAGCGCAGAGACCGTCTTGGCCAAAAAGCCTGGGACAAAAAGAAAGGAAACCTAAGAGACATAGGCAGAGGATAATACCAGGAGGAGGAGTTTGATGACCAGCTCTATCTATCAAAGATCCTAGAAAGCTAGGCAAACCTGGACCCAGACAGGTACAGTGGTACACACCTATAATCCCACTTTATTCAGGAGCCTGAGGCAAGAAGATGGCAAGTTCCAGGCCAGCTTGGGTTACACAACAAGACCTTGTTTCAAAAACAAGAACAACAGACAGGAGAGATGGCTTAGTGGGTAAGGCACTTTCCTGCAAAGCCAAAGGACCCAGGTTCGATTCTCCAGGACCCATGTAAGCCCGATGCACAAGGTAGTGCATGTGTCTGGAGTTCATTTGCAATGGCTAGAGGCCCTGGTGCACCCATTCTCTCTCTCTTTTGTTTCTCTCTCTCTGTCTCTTTCTCTCTCTCAAATAAATAACAATAATAAAGGCAACAGCAGCAGCAACAACAACAACAAAAGCTGAGCCTAGACAATGGCCCATGAATCGAAAGCAGACAGTACAACGGGTGACACCGTGGCATTTTATTTGGCATAATTCCTCCCTTTCCTGAACCTTTCTCTGCCTTCAGCAACTCTGTATGGGCTGTGCCTCTAGGTTACCCAAGCTAGCTATGGAAAGGTGACTTGTGGGAACAGGTTAGGCATGCAGTGTGTGTCCCCTCCCAGAGGAATTTTCAGTATGGGAGAGGAGCTGAAATCAGGCTCTGAGATCCCTTTGATGGGCAACTGACTAGGAAATCCATAAAATGGGCATCCTTATGAGGCCCTAACTTTAGACACTGTTTCCACCTGGGGTGAGGTAGGCCTTGTCCACATCCCAAGCCGCAAAAATCGTTTCCACATGACTATTCCCTGGAGCTCCCGCTGCCAGGAGACAGGCAGCTCCCTAGGAGACAAACAGCATCTACCTCTCCATGATGCATGGAAGAGCTTTATGCACGCTCCTCCTGCCCACTTGGCATGACTCTCTGGAGAAACCTCTCATCTCATATTCAATCAACGATCTCTTTAGACTCAGTGGATCAGTTATCCACTTATTCAAGCAGTATTTAGTGCCCAAGTAGGAGATACAACTTCGCGGCGGGGGGGGGAGGTCAGGGCAGTGGCCCTTTCGTGCGTGTGTGTGTGTGTGTGTGTGTGTGTGCATGGGCACACATGTGTCACAGCATGTGTGTGTAGGTCTATGTGTTTGAGACAAATTTCTCATTTCTGGGATGGAGAGGTGGCTTAGTGGTTAAGGCACTTACCTGCAAAGCCAAAGAACTCAAGTTTGATTCCCCAGGACCCACGTAAAGCCAGATGCACAAGATGGCACATAGTCTGGAGTTTGTTTGCAGCAGCTAGAGGCCCTGGCATGCCCATTCTACCTGCCTCTTTCTCTCTCTCTCCCTCTCAAACAAATAAATAAAAATAAAAATAAATTCTTATTTGCTGCTGCACATATCAGACTAGCTGGCCTACACGCTTTGAATTTTCTTCACTCCACCTCCCACGGCAGTAGATGCACTGAGATTACAGACATATGTGGCACTGTGCCTGGCTTTACATGGGATTCAAACTCTGGTCGTCAGGTTTTTAATCACAGAGCCATCTCCCCAGCCCGCACTGTAGTGGTTCTCAAAGAGTTGGTTGAGGGCCCAGCATCAACATTGCTCAGAAACAGAAACACAATTTCTCTGGCTGGACCGGGAAGATATAGCTTCCCAGTCCAGCCTAGTCCTGAGTGCCACAGGAACTCTGGTGTGACCTTGGATTTCTCTGAGCTTCCGTGAAATGATGGCCATCATAGCGCTGCCTTGCATAAATCTCAACATTGTTACCTGGAGCATATCAGCGCCCCCAGTGTTAAGAACTGAGCCCACATTGTCTAGGGGAAGACATTTCAGGGGTGCCTCTAACTGCTTCAGCCCCACAGGGGTGTGTCCTTTTCTCAGAGGGCTTATAGCATACCATGTTAGTGCGTGGCGTCCAAGCAAAACCTTTAAGACCACTACAGGTCAATGCTTATTCTTACTCAAAGTCCTTATTAACAAAATAAATAAAAGATCAATTGGTATGCCTTCAGAGTTTGCAGGGGCCGTAAGGGCAGCTGCCAAGTTTCACAATGTTTGGGCAGAATGAATGTCCTACAAGTGGGAGCTGTGAGCGGAGAGCTCGTTGTTAGCACCCGGCCTGGCTCATTTCCCTCCGAGTCCTGCTTCCCCCTGCAAGATTTCCAGAGTGCTGCCAGACTCCATGGTGAGGGAGAACACTCTATCCCTCCAGAGCAGATGGCAGAGCTGTGGGTAACCATGGCATCGGAGGTCACGGAGTGGAAAGAGAGTTCTGGTGCCCTGACTGTTCAGTAAGTTAAGTTCGGGGCTGAGCGAAAATGTGCTGCTGAGAAGATACTGTACACAGAATGAATCCAACTGCCTGCGGCGTGCACTCCTTAAGGAAGGAAGGAGCTTATTAAAGGGAAGTCAGGGGGTAAATTACAACACATCAGGCAGCTAATGAAAGGAAGGACAAAGGGCTAATATTTAGGAGACAAGTTCAGGTCCCAGCATCACCTCTACCTTGCCAGATTACCTGAGGAAATGGTATGCCCTCTCCAGGCTTGTGTCTCGACACTGTTAAAGCAAAGGACCTAGAAACTAAAGTCCCTTCCACCTCTTCCAACTTAGGCATTCTGAGATTCTAATAGTAGTTTTTTTAAAAGGGGCTGGAGAGATGGCTTAGTGGTTAAGGTGCTTACTTATGCGAAGCCTAAGGACCCAGGTTTAATTCCTGAATACTCACGTAAGCCAGAAGCACAAGGTAGTGCATGCATCTGGAGTTTACTTACAGTGGCTAGAGGCCCTGGCATGCCCATTCTCTCTCTCATAAATAAATAAATAAAATTTTTTTAAGACTCCAGAGTCAACCCAAGAGCCATTGTCTCAGACTGGATATCCCAGAAGCAGACCCTGGGAGAGGATTTACGGTCGAGAGATTTCTGATGGCTTCAGAGGAAATGGGAAGTGGGGAAAAAAGCCAAAACAAGTGGCAACCTCAGGTGGAGAGACTCAGAGGGAGTTTTGGCCTGATGCTCAGGGACCCTTGGAGTGTAAGTCATATCTCCAGGTCACTCTGACTTCTCTCAAGGTTACAGGGCTGGGAGACTCCTGAAGCATGTGTGCGTCTTTTTAACTAGGACCTGGGGCAGTCGACATATTTCTAGTTCTCACAGGTGTGGGCTAGAGTCAAGGGCCAGCTGTTGAAATTAGAGCTCCGGGCAGATGGGAACTGCCACACGCAAAACTTGGTTTAAAAACAAAAATACAAAACAAGGAGATCTGGGCTGGGCCTCTACATTAATAGCTGCTCTTAGGTTCCTGACATATAATAATGACAAGTTTGGGGGCTGGAGAGATGGCTTGGCGGTTAAGCGCTTGCCTGTGAAGCCTAAGGACCCCGGTTCGAGGCTTGATTCTTCAGGACCCATGTTAGCCAGATGCACAATGGGGCGCACGCGTCTGGAGTTCATTTGCAGTGACAGGAAGCCCTGGCGTGCCCATTCTCACTCACTCTCTCTCTCTATCTGCCTCTTTCTCTCTCTGTCACTCTCAAATAAATAAATAAAAATGAACAAAAAAATTAAAAAAATAATAATAATAATGATAAGTTTGGGTTCCGCATGGGAGAAGAGGGTCTCATGAAATATATGAGGCAATCTCTCAGAAGGACTATAAGAGGACAGCAGTTACTCATTCAAGACTTGTGGGGAGGAGTTATTCTAGGGGGATGAGGTAATGGACCCCATAAGAGGACCCACCAAGTCACTCCTCCAACTTGTCTTGTTAAAAGACACTGTCAGAGCTGGGCATGGTGGCGCACACCTTTAATCCCAGCACTTGGTAGGCAGAGGTAGGAGGATCACCATGAGTTCAAGCCCACCCTGAGACTACACAGTGAATGACAGGTCAGCCTGAGCTACAGTGAGACCCTGCCTCGAAAAACAAAAGACAGTGCCAGATATGCCAAGAATGGGGTTACACAAGTCCATAGCTAAAGGACCATCCCTGAAGCAAAAAACAATTTCTCTCTTCTGTCAAGAGGTGTCATGCCATGAGCTTTCTGCTGCCCATTTTAATGACAATAATGTAAATATTAAAGGATGGCTGGGAACGCCCGCTCTAATGCAGAGTTAATTAACATGTTGCCTGGGAATGTAGCAGGAAAAGAATTATTTCATGTCACCAAGACACAAGTTAATTAACACTGGGTTCTCTCAGACTATTTTTTTTTTCTCTCTCCTTTTTGAAAATGGAAAAGATTAACAAGCCCGGGCAGCACTGGCTTTCTTCTTGGCTGTTACATAAAGCTGGGAGATAGGGAGAAACGGGCTCTTTTGACCTTACGGTATCTGACTTCATTTAATAAGATTCAAATGATTCGACAGGGATGTAGTCAGGGGTCCCATGGGAATCATTTACCCGTCTGCCTTCTGACTGATTTGGCAAACCGAGAGTGAGTAAAACCAGGTCTGTGTTTGTCCCAGTTCTATTTTCTTGTGACTGAAAAAAGAAAATTCAACAAAATTACAGTCATGATTATGGAAAGATTTCTTTCTTTCTTTCTTTCTTTCTTTCTTTCTTTCTTTCTTTCTCTTTCTCTCTCTCTTTCTTTCTAGCAGCAATAAATTTGCAAAGGCTTTATCAGGGAATTTAGGAGAGAAAAAACTAATTCAGTCTGAGTAAACAGATCAGCTTCCTTCCACTATGGAATCACCTGCAGTTTTGTTTTTATTTCACAGGTGCAAGACTCTGAGGAAGAGCTGCGAAGCCTAAGGACCCAGGTTCAATTCCCGAGTACCCACATAAACCAGATGCACAAGGTGGCTCATGCATCTGGAGTTTGTTTGCAATGGCTAGAGGCCCTGGCATGTTCTCGTTCTCTCTTAAATAAATAAAATACGTATTTAAAAAAAAAGTCTCGGTGTCTCAGGCTAGATATTCCAGAAGCAGACTCTAGAAGAGGATTTACAGTCCCGTGGTTTCTGATGGCTTCAAGGGAAATGGGAAGTGGGGGGAAAAGCCAAAGCAAGGGGCAATCTCAGGTGGAGAGACTCAGGGAGTTTTGGCCTGATGCTCAGGGACCCTTGGAGTATAAGTCATATCTCCAAGATACTCTGGCTCTTCTGAAGGTTACAGGGCTGTGGGGTTCCTGCAGGATGTATGTGTCTTTTTAACTAGGATCTGGGGAGGAAGAGCTGCCCAGGAGCCAAGGGCACTGGAGTCGAAGCATGCTTGTTCCACGGGCTGGCTGCTCCTAACAGAGGGCTGCACGCCACATGGTCCCCGTGCCTAGGAAGATGGCAAAGACTGGCAGTTAGACTGGTGATCAGAGCTGACAGTAGAGGGCACAGTTACCTCCACAGCAGCTAGTGTGAAAGGAGATGCTAGAACGTGCCAGGCGAAGACACTCATGGAAGGCCAGAACAAGCCACATGGCCAACAGTGTGCCCCCGGGGAGGAGCCATGCTCCTATTTTATCCTCCCAGTCTTCATCTCCCTGTTCGTTACACTGGAAAATAATGCGTGATACTGACATGAAGATAAAAGTAGGAATGAATGGAGCTGACATCTATTTGATATTCATGGACCAAGCCAAGTCCTTATCATGTATGATTCCACTTAATCCTCGCCACTTCCTCGCAAGTAACTACATTCGTTATCCCAATTTATAGAGAGGAAACTGAGACTTATGTACCTTGGCCAAGATCACAGAGCTAAGAAGCAATGGGGTAGGACTCGGACCTCTGACTCCCAGCCATCACCTCTCATGGATGTTGAATCCCACCTTCCTACTGCGAGAATCAATGCTTAGAGCTCAATAGCAGGTATATGCTTGCAATTTTTAAAAATTTCTTCACATAATATTGGAATCATAAAATAGAATTGTGTGTGCATGTGTGTGTATGTGTAAGATTTTAAAAATCTACCCCAAAGCTGGGCATGGTGGCGCACGCCTTTAATCCCAGCTCTTGGGAGTCAGAAGTAGGAGAATCGCCGTGAGTTAGAGGCCACCCTGAGACTCCATAATGAATTCCAGGTCAGCCTGGACTAGAGTGAGACCCTACCTCGAAAAACAAAAACAACAACAACAACAAAAATCTACCCCAAGAGCTGGGTGAGGTGGTGCAGGCCTTTAATCCCAGCACACAGGAGGTCAAGGTAGGAGGTAGAAGGATCTCTGTGAGTTCAAGGCCAGCCTGGGCTACAGAGTGAGTTTGAGGCCAGCTTGGGCTAGAATAAGACTCTGACTCAAAAAGAACAAGAAAGAGGGCTGGTGGGGTTTCTTAGTGGCTAAGGCATTTGCCTGCAAGGCCAAAGGACCCAGGTTCGATTCCCTAGGACCCACGTAAGCCAGATGCACAAGGGGGCAAACGTGTCTGGAGTTCCCTTGCAGTGGCTGAAGGCCCTGGCGTGTCCATTCTCTCACTCTCCCCCTCTTTCTCTGTCAAATAAATAAATAAATAAATATTAAAAAATTAAACATTTTTAAAAAGATCAAGAAAGAAAGAAAGAAAAGAAAAAGAGGGAAAGAAAAAGAAAGAAACCTACCCCAGAAGGGCTATAAAACCCCACTCCTTCTAGAATAGACGCTGGCAGTCAATGGCGGCTAGGGCGGGCACTAGAGAGCTGCTCAGACTGCCGTAACTGACCTTCTACCCATGTTCCTGAAAGTAACCCAAATTTAACTCAGTGGCTCATGAATACACACACACACTCAGAGGAACATAGGAAGGGGATTCGTTTGGAAGAAGGGGTCTGCTGGGAATGTAAGAAGGATATCAGAGGGTAATGGGTGCTGACGAGTGTGATTAAAATACATTATATGCCTTTGTCAAAAATTGAAGTACAGAAGAAAAAAAAAAGAACCTATTCCCAAACTTGTAAGTGAAAATACCAAGCCGGGCGTGGTGGCGCACGCCTTTAATCCCAGCACTCGGGAGGCAGAGGTAGGAGGATTGCCATGAGTTCGAGGCTATCCTGAGACTCCATAGTGAATTCCAGGTCAGCCTGGGCTAGAGTGAGACCCTACCTCGAAAAACCAAAAACAAAATAAAATAAAATAACAAAAGAAAATACCCTCATTCCCATGATATTCCCTGTGTATCTCTCTCCAACCTTTCTTCTGGCCGGGTCCCCCAGAATCTTGGATTTATTCTTCTCTTGCCTTCAAAGGTCTTAGTATCTGGCTACCCAAGATTGCGTCCAAGGGCATGCTGGCAGCAGAGGCAGAGCCTGCTACCTCGACCTCTCGAGGAGATGGCCCGCTGGGTCTCGGCCTGGACCAGACACAGAGGTGACCCAGTCCTGCGGGAAGGTACCTGAGGTAGTCTCTCCTGCACAGCTTCCGGCCCAGCTTGTAGTAGAGGCGGCGGCCCACCTCGCCCAGGCGGCACCCGCACAGGTCGCAGCTGAGGCAGTCCTCATGCCAGTACTGGTCGATGGCTTTCAGGAAGTAGCGGTCCCCGATGTTCTGCTGGCAGCCACCGCATGTCAGCAGCGATGGAGGGATCTGCAGCACCTCATCCACTGGTTCCCTGGGGAGGAGGCCAAGCATGAGGGCCCAGTTCACTGGGCAGAGGAGCACCAGGACCCAACACTGCCTTCCAGCCACAGGAGGAGAAGGAGGGGAATGCACACCCCGACCCAGCCAACCTGGGCGAAGAAGGGAGAGCCAGACCTTACCCTTGAAATCCTCGAAAAAAAAATGCAAGGTACCAAGGCATCTGCAGGTGGCGCTGGGCGCCTATCCACAGCCCAGCACCTTGGTGGGCACCTCTGGTCCCTCTCCCCTGTCTTTCAAGCCCTTCAAGAGTTTTTGTTTGTTTGTTTGTTTTTAATGTTTAAGGCACTACCAAACCCCAGAGGAGGCACTTGAGACCAAAAGAGTTACCTCTGGTCAGAGTCCCAGAAACCTACAAATAAATACCCTATTGAGTTCAGGCGCCAGCCTTCTGCCTGTGCACAAAAGCAAAAGCGAAAAAGAAAACACAGAGCCAACAGCTCAGGTTGTTTCCTCTTTCCAAAATTAAAATTCCACCAGGATGTCTTTTTTAAACAAACGAGCAGGAATTCTGTATCCCACCCTATTTTGTCAATGAGTGGTTAAGGGGAAAATCCAATTATCAAGGTCATTGTCAAATTCACAGGCGACATGGATTTAACTTTTCTTTCCTCACGTAAAAATCATACAATAGCAAAAGTGATTTGTGTAATGTTAACTTAATAAAGAAAGTGTGGAACAACAAGGCTCTTGAAGAGTAAAATGATGCTAAGATCTCAATCCAGCCTGAGGTACCCGCTCTTTCTTTAGGACGACTTGCATGGAGTTTCTTACACTGGAACCTGAGTATTTGTTTTTGTTTTGTTGTTTTACAAGGTAGGGTCTCGCTCTAGCCCAGGCTGACCTGGAATTCACTATGTAGTCTCTGGATGGCCTTGAACTCACGGTGATTCCCCTACCTCTGCCTCCTAAGTGCTGCGACTAAAGGTGAGCACCACCATGCCCAGCTTTTTTTTTTTTTTTTTTTTTTTTTTTTTTTTTAGGTAGGAAGATCTCACTGTAGCCCAAGCTCACCTGGAATTCACTATGTAGTTTTAGGCTGGCTTTGAACTCACAGCAATCCTCCTACCTCTGTCTCCTGAGTGCCAGGATTAAAGGTGTGCACCACCAAGACCTGCTTCTGAGTATTTTTGTTTTACATTAAAAAAATAATACTGAAGCTGGTAGTGGTGGTGCACGCATTTTTTTTTAATTTTTTTTTGTTCATTTTTTTATTTATCTGAGAGCGACAGACACAGAGAGAAAGACAGAGAGTGAGGGAGAGAATGGGCGCGCCAGGGCTTCCAGCCTCTGCAAATGAACTCCAGACGCGTGCACCCCCTTGTGCATCTGGCTAACGTGGGACCTGGGGAACCGAGCCTGGAACCGGGGTCCTTAGGCTTCACAGGCAAGCGCTTAACCGCTAAGCCATCTCTCCAGCCCGGTGCACGCCTTTAATCCCAGCCATCAAACAGGAGACAATGAAAACTCAAGACTTGCCTTGTAATGATCACCACCTGCTCTCTGGAACCTTAGTCAAATACAAACCTGTTTATTAAAAGCTAGTGTTTGTCTTTTTCTTTCTTTTTAAAAGTTTATTTGCATGTGCACGTACGTGAGTGTGCGCACGCCTGTGTAAGGGCACACCAGGGTCTCTGGCCACTGCACAGGAACACTAGACGCTTTCGCTTCTCTTTGTATCTCATGCGGGTGCTCGAGAATTGAACCCAGGCCAGCAGGCTTTGCCAGCAAATGCCTTTAACTGCTGAGCCATCTCTCCAGACCTCTTTCTCCATTTCATTTCTTCTCCTTTTTCTTTCTTTCTTTCTTTCTTTCTTTCTTTCTTTCTTTCTTTCTTTCTTTCTTTCTTTTTAAATAGACCTTATTGCAACTGAGAAATTCCCAAAGGCAGTCTCCCCTGGGTTTCTTGGAGCTATAAATCGCGGTGTACCCTATTCTTATTTGTCACTCTCACCAATGGCCTTGTGGCTTAATTGGACTGTGACCACAGAGCTCATCATTACACTTAGGCTTAGGGAGGCCCGGGGAATTGGTGTTTGCAGTATATTCTGACAACTTCGGGTGACTCTATCCAGGAAAGTATGAAGCATTCCTTGTGAATATTTTGGAATGCTAAGGCCAAACCCACAGCATGCACATATCCATCACAAAAGATTCCCTTCTTTTAGAACGTAAAACTCAAGTCAGTTTTTTTTTTTTTTTTGGAAAAAAAAATTAGAATCTTAGTTTTGAGGGTTTATTTTTTTTGTTTTGTTTTTCAGTGCTAAAGATCAAACTCATGTTAGATTCCACCACTGAACCTTATTCAGCTGTTCTTTTTGTTTTGTTTTATTTGTCTTGGGGTAGAAGCTTACTAAATTGTCTGGCTGGCCTGGACCTTTCCATTCTGCTTCAGCCTGCATGTAGCTAGAATTATAGGTGAGTACAACCATGCCCAGCTAAATACCTGAAATAATGTTAACAATCCACCAGCGTGACCAGGATGGTCATTTCCATAGGGCATACATAAGAACTTCCATCCTCCCTTATAAAAGTTAACTGATGACTCTTGGCCTTTTTAAGTGTCTCAATTCAGAATTTTATCGCTTTCTTTTTCCAGTCTAGGTTTGGGCTTTCAGAAACACTCAGGAAACCTTGACTGTGCTAGATGCCCCATTGCTGACGCTGGCTGAAAGCTAAGTGTTGAAGAGGAGAATTTGCACTTAGCTGGTGCAAAACTGCTTGGAATGAAAATAAACTGCTCTCCATTCTTCACAGTGAGGTGGCAGGGGCCACCAGTTGTGTGGTTTGAGAAATCTATGTTCATGAATCCTGGCTTCCTGTCTACCTGCTTCCTTTGCATGTGCTTAGGCAAGGATCTATCTGTATTTGGAGACAGGATGGTCCAGATGAGTTGGCCCAAGCAGGCTTTGAGCAGACACACAAGAAACCAGCTAGGAGAGGAAGTTGCAGATGAAACAGATGTGATGGCCCGAGAGCAGAGACAGGATAGAATAAGATATTGACACATCTATCTTTCTATAATTATTGATAATGTGACATTATCTCCAGTGAACAATCCAATCCAGTAGCTGAGTGGGATTCCCCTCAAGTTAATATTTGACATTCTCCTACTGAATCTCACACCGAGTGTCATTTCAGTCAAGACTTCTGGGATAATTTTCCAACAATTTCCAGGAGAGGGGAAAATGGTACTGAGCCATTTTCACATAGCTTTTCCATCTTCAACTAGAACCTGCCTGCACTGGGAGTGCAGAGAAGGAAAAGATGGGCTGTGAGAGAGCTTCCTGGAGCAGGTGTCTGCTGTTATGACCTTAGGGTGCCTTTCCATTTTCTAGCCTTGGGGGTGGGGGTGGGGGTGGGGAGCAAGCTTTCAAAACGGCAAACTTCCTGTAAAAAGGGGGAGCAGGCTGGCACACACTTTTAATCCCAGCACTCAGAAGGAAGAGGTAGGAGGATCGTCTTGAGTTCGAGGCCACCTGAGGCCACCTTGAGACTACATGGTGAATACCAGGTCAATCCTGGTTAGAAGGAGACCCTATCTGGTGGTGGTGGTGGGGGGGAATAAAGGGGTGGATCTGGGAAGATGGTTCTGTGGTTAAAGATACTTGTTTGCAGACAAGAGGTTCGATTCCCCAGCATTCACTAAAGCCCAATGCAAAAAGTGGTGCAAGAATCTGGTGTTTGTTTATAGCAGCACCAACACACACACACACACACACAGGCAAATATATATATACACATTGATATATATTGTTAATGAGCTCTCCAGATTTCTCTCCTAGACAAATGTACCACCACTAAGCTACATCTCCAGCCCCTACAGATCTATCCTCTAATAAAGGATTGCTGACTAACTTCTGCTTGGGCATTATTTCATCCAACGGACTCCCTTACTATATTACATACACGGTCTTTCCCAAGCTCTGAAAACCCAAGGCTCAGTCGTAATACTAAGTTCATTTTTAAACAGCACATGGATGCTTCCTACCCACTGTTTGCATTCATATCTCTCTCTCTCTCCATATATATATATATATATATATATATATAAAGTTATTTTTTTCTCCTGAGAATTTAAGGAAGTCGGGTTTTTATTATAACAAAACTAGCTCCTTACCAAGCTGATGATGTCTTAACCTTCAACACTGGTGAGTAACGTTCAGATTCTCTTTGGATTGTGGTTACTTCCTGTGTTTTATGACAGCATGCTGGGTTTTTATGCGGCTGACTGAGGGTAAAACCCAGGTAAATAAACACCACAAAAGACAGAAATTATAGAGTTGGGGGGGGGGCGGCGAGTAGGGAAACTTCAAGCGGAAAAGCACAATTCTTTTCAAGCAAGGAAAAAAAAAAGCAAATGCCTCTTAACAGCACAAATGGACAACCAACTCCTTTGGTCTTGCGTTAACAAATTCCTTCAAAGGCTTAGTTAGGGACTTCAAAGGAATAAAAACTCAAAACCAGACAGCTAATGACTCTTAAAAGGGCATTTGGGTGGACAGGGAAAATGATACCTTCAATGATACCCCTTGCTTCCCCCGCTAAAGCTAGAGAATGGGTCCCCTCCGGTGCAAGGCTCCGGACACTGACAGTCCATCCTCTTTAGCGCTCTTCCCTGACCCTGAACGCTTTTAAGAGTGAGTGTGCAGCAAACTGTGAACTCTGCTTTCCCAGAAAAATACACCTGGACACACAATGGTGGGTGCGCTAACTTTGCAGGTTCCGGAGGGGGGGGGGGGAGGTCCCCACGGGGAAAGGGAGAACGTGGACCCCGATGGACTCCAGAAGTCTCCGGAGGCCAGAACATCGTCCCACCCGCAGCCCCTTCACTCTGCACCAGGGATGGGGCCTCCTGGAATGCCCCCCGACTTCCAGGATCCAGGGGACAAAGGGGAAGATTGTAGGAGACGGGAGCGAGCCCTATAGGGCACCTGCGCGCCTCCGAGCCCCAGGCAAACTTTCCGGCCCGTGGTGGTGGAGGTGGTGGTGGGGGGGAGGATGTTCGATCCCAGGGAGCCCCGAGGGGCCGGCCGTGGCGCCGGGGGTCCGGGGAGCACACTTACTCGGACGGGTCCAGGCTCTTCCTCTCGATGGCCGAGGACATTGGGGAGGACGGCGGCGTGCCGGGCGGCGGGGGGCGCTCCCTGGGTATCTTGCCGGGGCTCCTGCGCCTCCTCGGGCTCCGGCCTCCGCGCTCAAGGACGGCGCCGCGCTGCGCTCCCTTCAAACACAGACAGCGAGTCACCGGCCCGGGGCGGCTGCGGCACGCACCGCGGCCCAGGACCTAACCTTCCATCATCCCCGCCGCCCCGTCTCCGCCCGCGGCTCCGCGCAGCCCGCCGCCCCGAGACCCTCGCACCCTGGCCGGGGTCGCGGCGCCCGGGGCGGAGAGGGAGCGGCGGCCTGGGGGACCGCGCGGCTCCCTTCTCTCTTTCTCTCTCCCTCTCTCGCTCTCTCTCTTCCTTCTCTCTCTCTCTTTTTCTCTCTCTCTCTCCTCTCTCGTGCTCTCTCTCCTCGCCTCTCTCTCCCTCCTCTCCTCTCTTCTCTTCTCTTTCTCTCTCTCTCTCTCCGCTCTCTCTCTCAGGTCTATTTTCGCTCAGCTTCCCTCTGTCTCTGGTTTCATTTCCTTTTTCCTGATCACGATTCAAATACAATAGAAGGAAATCACATTTAAAGAGACAGCTGCCCGCCCCCCTCTTTTTTTTTTTTTTTTTTTTTTTAACGGGGCTCCTGGGGATTAGCAATACAAACAGCAGTCGCAGCAGGACTGACTTAGCTTCTTAAAGGGACCAGCGTCCGGAGACCCCGTCTTTCTCAGCGAGCACCTCTCTCTGGAGAGGAGGCTGGGCTGCCACTAAATCATTTATCAAAGGTTTTCTCCCCCCCCCAATGCCACCCACCACCACCCCTCTTCCGCGTGTCCCTCCGGGGTAAGGCCGAAAGTAACCACCCGGCCGTTCCTGCAGGAAAGAAAAGAATAGGAAATAAACAGCACGTACAGAAATGCGGCTGCCTGGCTGGCGTGCGCGTCCCGGGTTCGAGGTCCCAGGAGCGCGGGGCGCGGGGCGCGGGGATGCCCTGGACTGCGCGGCTGCGGCGGCGCCCGGGAGACCGCAAGCAGTGCGAGCGGGCACCGCGCGGGCTGGGCACCAGAGTGGAGCTGGGGGCACCTGATTCCTCCTCCGGGAGGGGAGCGGGCGGCGTGGCTGGGAGGGACCACACTGGTCCTTGTCCACCCGCGGGGAGCTGAAGTCACCTCCCTCGGCTTCTTTTAAAGAGCGGGCTCCGGCGGTGAGGTTATGTTGATCCCATGTAAATGTGCCAGGAATACCCTTGACCAGAGAAAGTACCTATCCAACGGATCGAGGATCTAACAGTTATTCCTACTGCTACGGTTATTCCTACTGCTGCTTTCTCTTCCTATAAGTAGCTCTGGAAAGCTAGGAAGAGCAGCCTGACCCTCCCGACCAGGTCTGCCTCTTCCTATCCGCCTGACTTGGGGCTGGGGTTGGTGGGGGGGGAGGTCAGCACGCGACTTTTCCAAGCAGAGAAACTTGGGTTCTCCTGGGCCTCTGACTTCCCTGAAAATGTCTGAGTCCAGAAATTATTATTCAAGGCTTATTAGCTCATGATTCCAATCCCAGACCCTGTCAGATCCCATCGTGTCAGATGGTGGTCACGGGCCTTGACTCCCCATGTTAAAGATGCCGCTTGAGTGGTCTGGATTCAGCTCACCCTAAAAGGTAGAGTCTGAAGTGAGTCCTTGCACGCTTCAATTTCCCTGTCCAGAACCAAATCCTCGTTAACTTCTCATTAGTAAAGAACTTGAATTTACTATTCTCAGACTCAGGTCATTTTCTTGTCTCAGCATCCTAAGTTTTTTTAAATTTATTTGAGAGAGGGAGCACGAGACAGAAGCACAGAGAGAGAGAGAGAGAGAGAGAATGGGCACGCCAGGGCCTCCAGCCACTGCAAATGAACTCCAGACACATACACCTCCTCGTGCAACGGGATTACGTGGGTCCTGGAGAGTTGAACCAGGAACCTTTGGCTGCGCAGGCAAACGCCTTAACCGCTAAGCCATCTCTCCAGCCCCATCCTAAAGGTTTTAATAATTAAAATCTCTGTGTAGGGCGGGAGATGTGGCTTAGCAGTTAAGGCACATGCCTGCAAAGCCAAAGGATCCAGGTTCGATTCCCCAGGACCTACATAAGCCAGATGCACAAGGTGGCACATGCATCTGGAGTTTGTTTGGAGCCGCTGAAGGCCCTGATGCACACCTCTTTCTCTCTCTCTCTCTTTCTCTCTCAAATGAATAAAATAAATTTTAAAAATTTTATTTTTTAAAAAAATTGACCATCACTATTAAGTAACCACAACCTACAGTATTTCTCCCCTCTGCCACCACTGTTTCTTGGTTTTATTTTTGAGACAATTTATCATATATACACATATATATTTATATATATATAATATATTTTTTTACATATATTATATATATATGTATATATATATTTTTGTATATATATATTTTTGGTTTTTTGAAGTAGGGTCTCACTCTAGTCCAGGCTGACTTGGAACTCACTATGTCATCTTAGGGTGGCCTCGAACTCACAGCAATACACCTACCTCTGCCTCCCAAGTGCTGAGATTAAAGGCGTGCACCACCACACCCGGCTATTATTTATATTATATGTATATATAATATAATATAAATAGTATAATTATAATATATAATATAAATAATTAATAATATTATATTATATTATTAAAAACTCTTGGTGTGTGCACATGCCCCTGTGCTTGCAATCTGGATCTTCAGTATATAAAAAAGCATTTTCAGACTGAAGTAGGGAAAACTCTGTGAATTCAAGGCCAGCCTGGGATAGAGGGAGACCCTGCCTCAAAACAAACACAAGTTATTCATTCTGATCAGAAATTTGTTTTTAATTAAAAGAGAAAAATGCTTAGAATGTTCAGACAAGCCTGATAAATGCATAGCCTATCATTCTACTTTCCTTTTTTTTTTTTTAAGGTAGGGTTTCACTCTAGCTCAGGCTGACCTGGAATTTACTAGAATTTTCTATGTAGTCTCGGGATGGCTTTGACCTCACAGCAATCCTTCTACCTCTGCCTCTCAAGTGCTGGGATTAAAGTCATGTATTATCACGCCTGGCTTCCTTTATATAAAAAATGAAAACCAACATTTGTCATGGTAGCACAAGCCTGTATTCCCAGTACTGGGGAAGTGGAGGTAGGAGGATCAGGAGTTCAAAGCCTATCACAGCTACACATAAAATTAGAAGACACCTTGTGCTACATGAAGCTCTGTCTCAAAAATAAAACTAAGAAACAGTGTTGGTAGAGAGGAATACTATAGGTTGTGATTAACAGTTTATCTACTTAATAGTGATAGTCAATGCTGGCATGTTGGAACCAGACCACCTGAGTTTGATTAAGGCTTTTGTATACTAGTGTGACCCAGAAAAATAATCCTGAGAAGTCAGTATTGGGTAGTATCTTAGAACTCTGACAGCTTATGTTCTAGCCCACTTCTTTTTAAAATTAATTTTGGCTTTTGTTTTTTGGGGTAAGGTCTCATTCTAGTCCAGGCTGACCTGGAATTCTCTATGCAGTCTCAGGGTGGCCTTGAACTCATGGTGAGCCTCTTACCTCTGCCTCCCGAGTTCTGGGATTAAAGACGTGTGCCACTATGCCCGGCTTAATTCTTGTATTATTTACTTATTTATTAGAGAAAGAGGCATAGAGAGGGGAGGAAGAGAGAAAGAGAGAACCCCAGATGTATGCACCACCTTATACGTCTGGCTTATGTGGGTACTGGGGAATCAAACCTGCTAGCCCACTTTGTATCACCTGTGTAAACCTGAGCTTTACAACAATAGTTTAAACTCTCAGTACCCTCATCAGTAAAATGAGCATGATAGAGTCTTGGGCCTTAGCATCCTGAATGTATCTAATGTTGTCTCAGAAGCTAAGTGGGGCCAAGCCTGGCTAAAATTTGAAAGATAGAAGTTACTGCATAGGCTGATGTGAGAACTAAATGAGTCTGTATATGCCAGTGTGACACGTAGATCCATAACGGAATGTGAAATCGGAAAAAGGAAATAGGGCTAGAGTGATTTCTTAGTGGGTATGGCATTTTCCTGTGAAGCCTAAGAACCCAGGTTCAATTTTCTACGTCCCACGTAAGCCAGATGCACAAGGTGGCGCATACGTGTGGAGTTCATTTGCAGTGGCTAGAAGCCCTGGCCCACCTACTCTCTCTCTCTCCCTCTCTCTCTCTCTCTCTCTCTGTGTGTGTGTGTGTGTGTCTTTCTCTCCCTCTCAAATAAATTAAAAATTAAAAAAAATATATGCAATATATATGGATATATGCATATATATGGAAATATATGCAGTGCTAATATGTTTAGAGGCCATTAAATGACAGTGCTATGTGATAGCAAAAGATATTTAGAGGGCTGGAGAGATGGCTTAGCGGTTAAGCGCTTGCCTGTGAAGCCTAAGGACCCCGGTTCGAGGCTCGGTTCCCCAGATCCCACGTTAGCCAGATGCACAAGGGGGTGCACGCATCTGGAGTTCGTTTGCAGAGGCTGGAAGCCCTGGCGTGCCCATTCTCTCTCTCTCCCTCTATCTGTCTTTCTCTCTATGTCTGTCGCTCTCAAATAAATAAATAAATAATGAACAAAAAAAAATAAAAAAAAAAGATATTTAGATAACATAAGACAAATTTGAAATCATATTTGTAGGTTAAATAGGGGTTTGAAGTAAAAAATTTCCACTTGTTAAAAATGATTCCTTGTTTTCTAAAAGCAAATAGGTTGGGTAGATGGCTCAGCAGTTATAAAGCCTGCCTGTCTGGGGGTTTAATTCCCAGCCACCCATGCCCAATGCAAAAAGTGACGCAAGCATCTGACATTTTCTTTACAATGACAAGAGACCCTGGTGCATGCATGCATGGTCACACATGCACACATGTGCAAATACATACATACAAATTCAAAAATCAAAAAGCAAATAAAGTGCCTTCATTTCACTCCCTACCATTCCCAAACAAAACAGATAGTAATGTACTTCCCCCTTTAACATTCATTGTCTTGGTGAGTAGCTGCTGTGTGTACATCTGCATGCTTTTACTAAATCTGATGAGCTGCTGTGCTCCCTGCTTCAACTGTCCATGGGCCTGACGTCAGTTGTTAAAATAAGCCTCTCCCAAGAGGTAACTGCAGAATGATCAGCTTTGGGGCATGAAGTTCCTTGAGTAATAGACTTCAGCTTTGACCTGAGTGATTAAAGGAAGAGCGACGACTGCATTTGACTTTGGGTCAGTTTCTTATCTTTCACAACTCTTTGGAGAGAGCCTCCTTCTAGAAGGTGCATATTTGAAATGGTATCTTAAGATTTCAATTTCACACACAGTGGTTGTAAGAAATAACTGCCTACTGGTGGGATTTCATTTCTATTCAACGGGCAATTAAATCGTTCAAATTTGAGTTTAACATTTAGAATCAAGTCTCAAAATGTGTTTTTATATGAATAATTTTAAAGCAATCACGACCTTATTGTATCCTCTCATAGCAACCAGTACCGGCCTTATTATGCAGGAGAGCTACCATCCTTATGAGGTGATTTCAACATGTGAAATGGTTCTTGACAGCCAAGGAAATCTGTACCTGACCAGGATCAGTGGGACTGAACTTTAACTCCCTGCCCCTACTGAAAAATTAAAGATCCTGAAGTTTAGAAATTTTCATTTTTCCTTACTGAGGCCAGAATCTGTCTGCATGAGAAATGTAACCCCGGATGGATTCTCTTGCCACCCTCATGAGTATTTTCTGCTCTAATCTTCTTTCCTTCCTTCCTTCCCTCCTTCCCTCCTTCCTTCCTTCCTTCCTTTCTTTCCCTCTCTCATTGCTTTTACAATTATTTTCCAGGGAAAAACAGTTGCAAGTGACGACAACTACATGCCTTTGCTAAAGTGGGCCTCTGATAGAAATGAAAGTGCAAAAGTCATCGGAAAAATGCCAACCATGACAATCTACTTAATTTCCTCAACCACCAGAATCTAAGTTGCAACATGTGCCTTGTTAGTTGCGACAGTCACAAAAATAAAGAACTCTTTTAATATGGCTTCAGCTCATGTGCAACATTCTTAGAACATTCAGTTGTCACAAGCTATGGTTCCCAGACTTATTTCTGAACATTTCAGGGCCAGTTGTTAAATGTATTTTCACAGAATGCTAGTTCTGTCTGGTAACCTTAGTGATAAACAAATCGGGTTTCCTATATAGTAAGAAAGAGCCTCACATCTTTTTTTTTTTAATCCCTATCAATTCAGTCTTAGGAGAATGAATTCAGGAGCCAGTAACACATAGCTCAGTGGTTCACTAGCTGATTTGCTAGAAGTCACTTTACCTCTCTGAACCTTGGTTTCTGTAACTGTCACATGGAAGTGCTGTAAAGAAAATCCAGCCGGGTGTGATGGTATGCACCTTTAATCCCAGCACTCTGGAGGCAGATGTAGGAGAATCACCGTGAGTTCAAGTCCACCCTGAGACTACATAGTGAATTCTAGGTCAGTCTTGGCTAGAGCAAGACCCTATCTCGAAAAATTAAAAAAAAATCAAAAGGAACAAAGCTAGAGTCAAACTACTGGGGCACCTGCTCACCTTAAAGGAATATTCAGTAGGATAATTTATGCAAAAAGGGCTTGCACATCAATGGTGTGTAGACAATGGTTAGAAACGAAACAGCAGTTGCTATTGCCCCATCTTTCAGAAGTAACCACCTCCCCATCAGGAAGCAACAATCTTCCAGCCAATCAGGACATCCTCCCGGCCAAAGGCCACTGAGACTGGGGTGCAGTAGAAGGAGCAAGCTGCAGGCTTGAGGATCCCCATCTTTCTGCAGAATCCCAGCACCACGTCCGTATATGGCCCCTGGGAAGCTGCTGCTACCGTCTCGTTGCTTCATTACCACACTGAAATGCATTGTGACCTCAGTCATATATATCCCAGCTACGATTCACCTGACCTAGCCTGCAGAACCCGGGGCACTACAAACTGCCCCCAAATGCCCGTACATAGCAGCCCTCACGGAAGGGGCCTTAGAACTGCTCAGCAATATGACTTCCTCTCTGGCCCTGGCAGCAACAGGAGTTCCATAGGGCCTCTATCCAGACCTGATCCATTCCCCACACCTCTGCCTTTGTTGACTTCGCGCGTTGGGGCCTTCCCATCCTGTGCTTTAGTTCTACATCTGTAAAGTGGGACTCTTCAGAGCGCTGTCTCTTGTCACCCTTACACAACTCAGCAGAATGAAATCGATAGGTGTGTGGAAAGGAAACTGACACATAAGCGGGCTCCTATGGGAGTACTAAGCCTCTGCGGCCAAAAAAGAGAGTTAAAGAGTTAAAGAGAGTCCAGCTATAAGATATTCTTTTTTTTAATTTAATTTATTTATTTGAGAGCGACAGGCAGAGAGAGAGAGAGGGAGAGAATGGGCTCGCCAGGGCTTCCAGCCACTGCAAACGAACTCCAGACGCATGCGCCCCCTTGTGCATCTGGCTAACGTGGGTGCTGGGGAATCGAGCCTCAAACCAGGGTCCTTAGGCTTCACAGGCAAGCGCTTAACCGCTAAGCAATCTCTCCAGCCCTGTAAGATACTCTTGAAGATACACTGAAAACTCAAACCCTTTGATGGACAGGGCAAATAAGCGCCAAAAACTCCTTTTCTCACTGTGTCTACCGGCACCCATTCCCTTGGGTGCGAGACCCTGCACGTGTTCATGGCTTGGAGTTCATGATGGGCCGGAGCCCGTGAGCGGACTCAGAGAGTGGCCTATGTGCACTCTGTGAAGTCTCTCCTCTCTACTACCGAGGCAGCCCCAGCCCCGGTACAATCCAGACTGCCTTTGTGGGCCTAGAAGACCCTGTGATCTGGCCTCTGGCATTCCTGGAGCCCCTTCCCCTCAGTACTTCTTGAATCACTTTGGTTTTCTTTCGCACTGTTCCTTCCTTTGTTGGAGATGCTCTTTCTCTGCATTATTCCATGACTCTTGTGTACTGCGAGCAGCTCTCTGTTCAAACATCCCACCCGCAGAAGGGCCTTTGAAAGACTGCCTTGTGCGGGGAGTGGGGAGGCTGGGGAAATGGCTCTGCGGGTGAAGTGCTTACTGTGTAGGCAAGAGGACAATGAGTTTGGATTTCCAGCACTCTGGTGAAATTCCCTGAAGGGCAGCTCACATCTGTAACCCCAGCACTAGGGGATGCACAGATCCGGAATGTAGCTTGTCATAGCTAAATGGGTGAGCTAGAGACTCTGTCTCAAAAGAATTAGGTGGCAAGTGACTGACTGCACGTGCGCACACTCACCACGTGTGTCTACATACATATGCACACGCACATGCAACAAAACAAAAGGGGCTGGAGAGATGTCTCAGCGGTTAAGACGCTTGTCTGTAAAGCCAAAGGATGCAGGTTTGACTCCCCAGGACCCACGTAAGCCAGACGCACAAGGTGGCACATGCATCTGGAGTTTGTTTGCAGCAGCTGGAGGGCCATTCTCTCCCGCCCCCCTCTTTTTTTGCCTGTCAAATAAATAAAGAAAAAACAAAATATTGTAAAGCCCTCAATTGTTCATTCTTCTCAAGCCTCCTTATCCTGCTTTTCTTCTTCATCCTAGCTTCACGACTTCCTCTTTCCTGCCCATAAAGTAGAAGGCTGTTACCGTGTTTGCTTTGGGCCTTTCTTCTTGGAAGAAATGGAAGTGAGAGGAGAAGCTGCTTCTGTCTGACATGTTCTCAGAGGTGTCTTTAGCACCTAGCCGAGCTGAATGAATGCGCATGCGTGTGCCAGCCTGCCCCTCCCAGCCCAGCATGTCCACACAGTGCTCTGAGTAAAAATGAAGGAACTCGAAGGTCCCATGTCCGCCTCTCCGTTCTTTTCCTTTCCTCCCTTTTTTTTAAACGACAGGGTTTCACTGTAGCCCAGGCTGACCTAGAACTCACTCTATAGGCCAGCTGGCCTGGAACTCATGGCAACCACTTCCCTCAGTGTCCCTGGTACTGGGATTTTAGGTGTGGCCCACCATGCCTGGCTTCCCTTGTTTTCGAGTATCACTTTTTAAAAAAGCATTTTATTTATTTATTTACAAGCAGAGAGAGAGAGAGAGAGAGAGAGAGAGAGAGAGAGAGAGAGAGAGAGAGAGAGAGAGAGAGGGAATTGGGTATCACTTTTGTGAGAATAATATGGACTAGTTTTGGGCCAAGAGTTGGGGTTTTGTTTGTTTGGTTTTGCTTTTGAGACATAGTCCTCACTATGTGGACCAGGCTAGTCCTGAACTCATGAGCTCAAGCCATCTGCCCTCCTGAGTCTCCCCAGTTTCTGGGACTGCAGGTATGTACCACCTCATCTGGGTGAAAGTTTGTATTTGGAAAGAGCTCAAACTCATGCCTCCCAGGGACACTGAGTCACAGGCAGTGCTGGCAAACAGGGCGCTCCTTCATGAAACTCTTCACAGTGGGGCCCCATTCCCAAAAGGGTCTGTTTCAGTCAACTCTCATTACTGGGACAAAATACCAGATAAAAATCAGCTTAGGGGAGGGAGGGTTTGTTTCAGCTCATAGTTCAAGGTTACAGCCCACCAGGGCGGGGGAGGGGGAGGCATGGTGGCAAGAGCTTGAGGCAGCTGGTCATCTTCAGTCCACAGTGAGGAAGCACAGCGCAGTGAATGGCTCGGCTCAGCCAGCCATCTCCTTTTCATACAGCCCAGGACTCCAGCCTATGAAATGACGCTGCCCAGAGTTAAGGTGGGTCTTCCCACCTTAGTTAACCTCGTCTAGATAGTCCCTCACAGACGCACCCCGAGGCTAACCTAAACTCCATAACCCCTTACAGGTGATTACGGATCCTGTCAGGGTGATGATCGGTATAAACCATGCGAGGGGGTCCATGGGTGGGGTGCAGTGAATAGCAAGGGTCAAAGCACAGGCTTTGGAGATGGACTGGCTTATACTGGAGTCTTGACTCCTTTGCACGGTTTTAGACAGATTATGTAACAGTGCCGAGCCTCGATTTCATCATGCGCAAAATCGGGATAATAATACCTTCATCATGGGGTTTTAGAAATGAAATGAGATCATGCATGTCAAATGCTGAGCGCATTGATCAACATGGAATAGGAGCTCATTGGTGGAAGCTATTCTTAGAGTTCATTAAGCAAAGAGAACTTCAGGAGACGAGAGTCGATGTGAACAGGCTCTTTTTGGCTGCAGAGAGATGATGGATCACAAATGCCGCTGCATGGGAGGCTAGCAGTGCAGGGCCGGAATCCTTGCTGGGGTTAAGGGGCAGCCTTAGCTTTCTGGCTACAGCAACCCTCACAGGAACCCCAGATTAAGATCGCAAAGGCTCGGCACAGCTGTGGAGAGGAGTTGAGTGGAGAGCCTGCCCTGGTTACGGGCTCTTGAGAGTCAGGTAGGAATCTCTGATCTGAGTCCCTGCATTCCAGCCAGGCCTTCCACTGGAGGGAGGGGTAGGGGACATTGAGACCATGCTGCTGAGGGGACAACTGAGGGTACTGAGCCTGGCAGGGGAAAGTAATTCTGATGACACCTATGGGAAAAAAGCCCGTCTCTGTGTTTCCCTGAGTTATAAGCATCAGAGAGAAGCTGAGCTGGAGTCTCAGCTACCACCTACCATGCTGTCCGCAGAGATCTGTTGCTGAGGGAGGTTGCCACGAGCAAAAGTAAGGGGAAGGGCTGCTTGTGTCTGACTGCCAGCTCTCAGTCACCTGTCACGGGCCCTGCTACTGCTACCCTAGCCTATCTGGAACACTGTTTTCTTCACCATGAGCAATGGTCCCCTATTGTCTGTGACCATCTGTGAGTTGATGGATCTCCTGAGGCCTCAATTTTCTCATTTTGTTTTAGAGGAAAGAAGTAACCTGGAAGGGCAGAGCTGCAGCTCCCTGTGTGATTCTGTAACACTAGCAGATCAAGGCCAAGTTCCCCAAACTTTCACAAAAAGGTAGCCCCAATCCCTGTCCACTATGTCAACCCAGCTTTCTATCCCACAAACCTGACCCCTCTATGTGTCCTGCCCTGGTCTCGAACCACCTGCTTGTGCCCATTTCTGTGGGCTGCCTACCCTTTTCCCCGTCTTAGGTGTCTCTGCTTCAGAGCTCTGGGGCTAAGATAGAATGACTAATCATAGAAGCTTTAATAGAAATAAACTTGATTTTGGGTCTCTATTTCACAACTCATTATCAGGATAATCTGAAGCAAACCATGAGCTATAGCACTGACATTGATATAATACAAGTCATGATGAAATAGAAGCCATGATAAATATAAGGTTAGGAGCAGTTAAGAGATAATGTATGTGGTGGATTGAACCCAGTGTCTGGCATGAAGTAAGTGCTCAGTGATTACTGAGTTAGGACAAAAGCATCCCTGTCTGGACCCAGCTCAAGCTACAACTATCCCCTGAAGTTCTCCCTGTCCCCAAAGCTCACTGTGACAATCCCTTTGGGAGTTCTCACAGCTCTTGGCTCTAGGACCTGGGAATGTGTGCCTCATTAGATTTCATGGTTTCATGTGTGCACAACATCTTGGAGAGTGTAGTTTTCATTCTCTTAGCTCCCAGCATAGTGATATAAATTTGGAGATGTTCAATACTTCCTTTTAAATTGAAGGCTTTAAATATCATTTCTTATATCTGGATTACCTGGATACAATGACTGGAGTGTCTTTTATTGGTGACAAAGTTGTCTCCAGAACTACTACTGAGCGTAGCTCATCAGTGTAGCAGCAAAAACTATAAAACTCATAAGAAAACACAGGGAATTGTCCAATTTTCTAAGAAATTCATACTTATATTTAAGTAAACCACACTAAATCAAATGAATTACAGATACCTGAGACACACCAAGAAGGGAAAATGCTTTATGAATTGGAGTTAGCAGGGATTGCTTGGGTGTAATAACACTAAATGGATAGACAATAAAGTTAAAAATAGGTAAATAAAACTCATCAAAATTAAAATATTCTGGGGTTGGATAGATGGCTCAGCAGTTAAGGTGCCTGCCTGCAAAGCATAACAACACAAGTTCGATTCCCCAGTACCCACTTAAAACCAGATGCACAAAGTGGTGCATGCATCTGGAATCTGTTTTATAGCAGCTGGAGGCCTTGGCCCTCATTCTTTCTATCTGTCTTTTATCTCTTTCTCTGTTTGCAAATAAATAAATAAAAATATTTTTAAAAATTAAAGAATTCTGAGCTGGGTGTAGTGGTGCATGCCTTTAATCCCAGCACTGGGGAGGCAGAGGTAGGAGGATCACCATGAGTTCGAGGCCACCCTGAGAATACAGAGTGAATTCCAGGTCAGTCTGGCTAGAGTGAGACCCTACCTAAAAAAATGAAATAAATAAATAAAAATAAAAATTAAACACTTCTGGATTGTGTGAAGCCTAAGGATCCAGGTTCCATTTCCCAGTGCTTATATAAGCCAGTTGCACAAGGTGGCACATGTGTCTGGGGTTCGTTTGCTGTGGCTAGAGGTCCTGATTCACCCATTCTTTCTCTATATCTGCCTCTATCTCTCTCAAGTAAATAAATCAAATATTTTAAAAGAATTTTTTCCTATTTATTTATTTGACAGACAAAGATGGAGAGGGGGAGAGGAGGGAGAAGGAGAGAGAGAGAGGGAGAGAGAGAATGGGTGCACCAGGGCCTCCAGCCTCTGCGAACAAACTCTAGATGCGTGTGTCCCCTTGTGCATCTGGCTAATGTGGGTCCTAGGGAATTGAACATGGGTACTTTGGCTTTGCAATCAAATGCCTTAAGAGCTAAGCCATCCCTCTAGCCTTCAAATATTTTTTAAAGAATTCTGAACATCAAAAGGCAGTATGAATGGAATGAAAAGGCAATTTATGCACTGGGTAGTGTATTTACAAATGATCTACCCAATGGGACCTGAATAGTCAGAGCATAGAGAGAGCCTTATCCAACTCAATGGCAACAAACACAAAAGGACCCACTTTCAAAGAGGGCGGAGAACTTGCATAGCCATCTGTCCAGAGACAGCGTAGAAATACTCAATAAACACATGAAGAGATTTGCCATCAGGCATCATTACAGAAATTGAGACATACAAAGCAAGCCCACAATGAGAGGCCACAAATGGAGGGGGTGGGGGAGGTATAGCATAGTGGTAGTGTCTGCTTAGCCATGTTCACTCAGCGTGGGCAAAACCTTGGTTTCCATTTCTGGAACCCAACCCAAAAGCAAAAAATAAAATGAAATAATTTTAATCAAGTTAATAAATTAATTGAATAAGTTCAATAAAACTAAAATGAAGTAAGCGGGAGCTGGGAATATAGCTCAGTGGATAAAGTACTTGCTGCCCAAGGGTGAGGCCCAGAGCTTAGATGCCCAGCACCCACATCAATGCTGGGTGGGTTTGGCAGTCTGCCTGTGAACTTTGCTGTGAGGAAGCAGAGACAGAAGATCTCAGGGACAGGCTGGCTAGCTAGACCAGCTGAAATGGTGAGCTCTGGCTTCAGTAAGAGATCCTGCCCCGGTCAAAGTAAAGTGGGGAGTACTTGCGGAAGACACCCGATGTTAACCCCTGTCCTCCACACATGTATGCCCACACATGAGTGTGCACATGTGCATAAATGCACTCACACCACACACACATACACACTGAAATTTTTTTAAAAAAAAGCAATGGTAACACAAAACAGTGTTTGTGTTGTTTTGGAGACACTGGAACACTTGACATTGCTGATGGGGAATGTATAATGGTGCAGCCATTGTGAAAACAGTATTGAAGTTTCTTCAAAACTTAAAAACAGAATCATCAGGCTGGAGAGATAGATGGCTTAGCGGTTAAGCGCTTGCCTGTGAAGCCCAAGGACCCCGGTTCAAGGCTCGATTCCCCAGGACCCACGCTAGCCAGATGCACAAGGAGGCACATGCGTCTGGAGTTCGTTTGCAGTGGCTGGAGGCCCTGGTGTGCCCATTCTCTCTCTCTCTCTCTCTCTCTCTCTCTTTCTCTCTCTTTCTCTGCCTCTTTCTCTGTCTGTCACTTTCAAATAAATAAATAAACATAAAGCAAAAAAAAAATGAAAAATACAAAATAAGATAAAACCAGAATTACCATGTGATCTAGTAATTCCAGATACATGCCTCCAATAACTGAAAACACGAAGCTGAACAGGTTATTTCCAGGCTCATGTTCGTAGCACTATTATTCACAATGGCCCCAATGCAGAAGCAAAGAAGTGTCTATTGACAGACGAAGGGGCTTCCAAGTCGAGCGGCGCACGCACACAAGGCAACGCTCTCCCACTGTAAAGAGGAAGGCAGTTCAACACAGACCGCAAGGCTGAACCTGGAAGACATTAAGTTCCGTGGGGTAAGTCAGCCACTAAACAACAGGGACCATGATTTCACTCACAGGAGGTACTTAGAGGAATCATATCCATAAAGCCAGAAAGGAGAATGGTGGCTGCCAGGGACTGAGGTGGGGGAGTCATTGTTTAGTGGGTACATCCTTTCACCTGGGAAAGACAAAAATGCCCTGGAGATGGATGGTGGTGATGGCCACACAATAATGTGACTGTGTCTCGTGTTGTTTAACTGTACACCTGGGAGTGGTTAGATGGCAGATTTCGTGTATATTTACCATAAAATTTTATATATGCTTTACTGCATCACAAAGAAGACTGGTAAAAGTTAAAGGCCACTCCATTCCCTAGGCTTATGTACGTCCTGCATGCAGAATTTTGCATAGTGGGTCAGGGAGCTCACAGCCATCCCAAGTTTGTCTGCGGTCCCTTTTATGGCCCCAGTATGACAGTGAAGCCAGGCTCATGAGCTCTGAGACGTTCTTCAGTAACCCACGCAGGCCTTTGTTTACAGCGCCAGCTGGAACAGCCTTCTTTAGGGAAGCCAGCTTGGCTTCCAAGCCAGGAGAAAGGTACAGTTTATTCTTTTGCAAACTTCTGTACATCTATGCTCCTGAGAATACAAGAGAGAGGACAGCAGGCTCAAGCTCCAATTTGGATGGTGGAGGTGGGAGAGGGGTCTCCAATACATAAACAATTATCAATGTCCATTCAGGCCACAGCTCTTTCCAAAAGCAGCAGGGCCACTCTTGGGCCAGCTCTCCCTCTCACGTTCTCAGGCTACTGTACCTCTCATCTTATGGCAAGAGGAGCCTCGAGGCATATCTTCCAAAGGGAGAACTATTAAAAAAATACCCCATTTGTATTTCCCGTGTGGCCCTCCATCTGGAAATACCTTTTATCAGGCAATTTTTGCAAAGCAAACAGAATCTCGAAGGAGGCCCTGGCAGGTTTGTGATGGCTTCTCTGTCACTCCAATAAGTCATTTCCATCCCGATCTTCACAGGGGTCAAGCAGGTGTGACTTGGTATAGGAAACTGGACTGGCTTAGGGTGGAAGCAAGTCTTTGGAACGCTGAGGCATCTTTTAAAATACAAATCAGCCACATGGAAGGGAAGAGTGCAGTCTCCCTCAGCTCCTAGATTACGTCCTTAGGGCCGCCCTCCCCAACCAAGTCCCAGAAGATGAGGACCCAGCCTTGGAGGATCCCTGTTCAGTATGTGGAACTCAGTATTTAATGAGGGACTAAATGAATGAATTGACTAGTCAAATCCATCTTACCTGTCTCTCCACCAGTTACTTCAGATCCAGGTTGAAAATATCTTCTTGCCAGAAAATGAGAGGGGCCACTGTGGTATCAGAGACAGAGAGAAAGGGTGGGGCAGAGAGAGAGAGAGAGAGAGAGAGAGAGAGAGAGAGAGAGAGAGAGAGAGAGAGAGAATGAGTCTTTTTCTTCAGTTAGAGAAATGTTTCCACAGGTCCTTGATAAAGCAGGGGAAATTGTCCCTGACAATGGACAGAGGCTGCTGGGCGGAGCAGGTGAATCATTGGCATATGCAAAGGGATGGATTCTAACGGTTCCTTTGCTAGTTAAAGAGGCTGCTTCCTGCCCAGCCCCCCGCCCCTGCCCTCCGCCTCTACTAGCCCCGCTAGTGAATGTGCAGGAGTGGGTCCCCTTTTCAAACATTCAGCCTTTCAGCAGGGTGCTTTGGCCAGCCTGGGGAGGCAAGTGCTCTGTCTCTCAGAAGTTCCCCAGGAGTTGGGAAGGTCAGATAGCTCACCATTTGACAGGACAGGAAACTGAGCCAGAGCTCTCCCACATTTTAAGCCTGTCTACACCAGAGAATCACAGGACTCTGGGCTCTGGGATTCTGGCTTACAGGATGCTCCTTTGAAAATTTATTTTCCAAGAGGATGGGTTTTGTGAAGATTCCACAAAGAGGTCATGTTGCTGGGAAGTGGCATTTGTTGGGTCTGGCTTTAGCTAATTCAGACAAAAAGAGGACAGTTATGAACAGACATACCTGTTTAAGGTACCCTTGGAGTTTATTCTCATGTTTTGTCTTAATTCTGATGAAAAAATCTTCTGTGGTAAGTAACAGTATATTTCAATTTTGCAGATATGGAAATGGACAGTCCAAGGTGTTTTCTAACTTGCCGAGGGTCCCACAACTGCAGCAGTGTGGGAAATGGTATTTAAACCTCCTCGTTTCTTTTCTTTTTCTTTTTTTGATTCAATGCCCTCACCCTAGCATGCCAATGCCTCCCACAAATTTCCTGAAGTTGCATTCTCATGACACATATTCTCAGGCCTACCTCCATTCAAAATCTTCAGGGGCCCCAGAAGGTATATCCTTGGTCACCAGTCTAAAGCAGGCTACTCCTCAGGCACTGACTCACCATTATTTTATTCCATTGCTATACTTATCACCACCCAATATCCTTCCTGATGCATTTACAGTTTTCTTCTCCACAAAGGGGTTAAGTTCCATAAATGCAGGGACAAGGCTCCCAAGGTGTATCACCTGGATAATTAACAAGGGGATGGTCTTTCCATACACACTCATTCAATGAATGAGTAGACCTTGTCCAAAGCACTATATTAAGTATTATGAGTCTGGGGCTGGAGAGATAGTTTAACGGTTAAGGTGCTTGCAGGCAAAGCCAAAGGCCCCAGGTTTGATTCCCCCGTACCCATGTAAAGCCAGATGCACAAGGTGGCACATGTGTCTGGAGTTTGTTTGCAGTGGCTGGAGGCCCTGGTTGCCCATTTTCTCTTCCCTCTCAAACAAATGCATTTTAAAAATGGTTTTAAAAAAAGAATTATGAGTCTGGACCCAGGTTCTTGGGGACAGAAGGCTATCATCATTGAATACTGATGTGTACCCCAAGGCTATGGGAGGAAGCATGTTCCCGCACAGGTCATATGCCTGCCATCCCAGAGAAAGAAACTCAATGCCAAGAAAGTCAAGAGCGAGATGACACTGCAAGTCAGAAGAGCCAAGGGAAGCGTGGTCACTGCCTTCAAGGACCTTCCTCTCTGATGTGGAAAGTCAGGATGGACATGGATTCAGTGGACAGAAAACACTGCTTGAGCAGTGAGGTGCTGACCCAAACTGTAATCCGTCAATGGGAGTGATCCGAGCTGGCCTGCCTCCCTGGACGGATTTCAGGAGAAGCAGACATGGAGCTGCGCCTTCTGACAAGTACCTGAGCACTCCCTTTGGGTCTGGCCTGTCCTAGGAGCTTCACAAAGAGTATTTTCTTTTTTTTTTTCAAATATTTTTTTGTTTATTTTTATTTATTTATTTGATAGTGACAGAGAGAAAGAGGCAGATAGGGAGAGAAGAGAGAGAATGGGTGTGCCAGGGCCTCCAGCCACTGCAAACGAACTCCAGACGCGTGTGCCCCCTTGTGCATCTGGCTAACGTGGGTGCTGGGGAATTGAGCCTCGAACTGGGACCCTTAGGCTTCACAGTCAAACACTTAACCGCTAAACCATCTCTCCAGCCCTGTATTTTCTTTTTTAAAAAAAAATATTTATTTATTTGTTTGAGAGAGAGAGAGAGAACAAGTGTGCCAGGGCCTCTAGCCATGGCAACAAACTCCAGACACATGCGCCACATAGAGCATCCAGCATTACATGGGTACTGGGGAATGGAACCTGGCTGGTTAGACTTTGCAAATAAGCACCTTAACCACTGATCCATCTCTCCAGGCCCATACCAAGAGTGTTTTCTTTGGTTCACACTAACTCCGTTCAAGTAAGGCACAGGAAGGCTAAGGAACTTGCTCCAGCTCCAATTCCAGAGAGACACAAGACTGAGGAGGGCGTAACAGTCAATGATTTCAAAACTGTTACTCCCTTTTTCAAAAAATTACTTTACATTGGGTGGGGGTGGGGGTGGGGGTGGGGGATAGGGAGGTGTGCATGTGGGCATGCACCTGTCATGGAGCATGTGTGAGGTCAGAGGATAACTTTTGGGTTGGTCCTCGCTTTCTATTGGGTCTCTCATTGTTCAGCCATCTGTTTTCAAGCTTCCGGGAAATCCTTGTGCCCCAGCCTGCCTTCTCACCTTGGTGCACCAGCAGTATAGAAACCCACCACAGCTTTCAGCTTTTATGTGGGGTCTGGGCACTCAAACCCAGGTACTCAGAGTTGTGCAGCAAACCCTGTGATCCACTCAAAACTGGTTTTCTTAACCAACCGCATAAATAAAGCAAGTGTGTCTGGTAGGAAATAGCCCAATTAAATGTGTGAATGTCCATCAGCAACTGGAGGTGACAAAAGCCAGGTGGGGGATAATGATAGGGTCACCTACCACTCCTTGTATCATAACAATATGCCAGTGAAAAGACACGTGCCTGTCTCTGCCTACCCCCTCTTTCTCTCTCCCTCCACCCCCTCTCTCTATTTGACCTTGTAGACATGGGACCCAGGACTTTGAGCATCTTAGGCAAGAGCTGTACCACTGAGACACCCCAACACTCTCCCCTGTTAAAGGTACTGAAGGTTAAAATGGCCCGCCTGAGCCAGTGACCACACGTAATTTGAAAGTCCATTCCTTACACAGGCATAGACATCAAGGGGAGCCTGTGGGTGAGGGGCCCCTGATAAGGGGACTTCCTGACATCTGGTGGTGAGAGAGTCTGGCCCTGGAGACGTTGATATGGGACAGGAAATCTATTGAATAATGCTGGATGGACAGGGTGCAGATTAATTTCAGGTGACTTGTTCCAACGAGGGTCAGTTAGGAAGGGAAGAGATGAGAATGGAACATGTGACTCGCTAGGCGTAACCGAAGGAGCGCGGCTGGGGCAGCTGATGGTCTCTGCCTTGGTGAGTGTTAATTCCGGTTTTGTCATTTTGCTGCAAGTCAATTTCTTTTTTTTTTTTTCTGAGGTAGGGTCTCACTCTAGCTCAGGCTGACCTGGAATTCACTATGTCGTCTCAGGGTGGCCTCGAACTGACAGAAATCCTCCTACCTCTGCCAACCAAGTTCTGGGATTAAAGGCGCGTGCCACAGCTCAATTATTTTTTTTTTTTTTGCACCTGACTCAGTTTCTCCACCATTCACTCCCTGACATTTCGCACAAATTCATATATTTGCACATCATTTTTCTTCTTTGAGCCAAGATTCTTGCCTACAAACTCGTGTGTAGGCTGTGTCAATTTCATGTGGCCATCTCAGTATGTGGCGTCTACCCGTGAGCGGGAGGGGCCCTGGAGCAGTGTCACACGCCCCGGGGAGTTCAAGGTGCCATGTAGCAAAGCTGCTTTGTGGCACAACTGTTGGGCTATTTGGCTCACTTTGTCTGAAATATTTATCCACGTGCGCTGGGCAGAGGATGTCCCTGAAGGTCCACAATCCTCCCCAGAAGCTACCAAGTCATCTTCAGGTGCCACGGTTTTGCCCTTGGGTAGAAGTTTCGAGGGCCACTGCTTGATGGGACCCTGGGTCTTTCTCTGCTGCCTGACATGGTTTCCTGGCGGGACTGTACTGCGAGCCCTAGGACCCCTCCTCTGCCCCCCCCCCCACTTATTCTCAGAGCAATGGGTAGGAGGACGGCTTGTCGTCCTGACTAGGGACAAGGACAGTGGGATTTAACAGGAGACTGCTACAGGGCCTGTCAGAATTAGCAATGTGCAGGTGAGTTTGAGCAGCGGGGACATCAGGAGCAGAGATGGCAGAGAGCAGAGCCAGGGTCCCTCTGGGGTGTATAACTTCTCCTGTTCCTGGAAGATCCGGGGGCTGATGCTACCAGCTGCACTGTGCAAACTGAGGGAGATACAGATATAGGCACGTACATTTGGGCAGACAGATGAGCAGGACGCAGGGCCAGGGAACAGAGTTGGTGTCAATCAAAGTACTATTGGACTGGCCCAGGAGAGGAGATGGCGGGGCTTATGGGCCTAAACTCGTAGCATTTGGTTTTGTGGTGCAAAAGAGGGAAACTGCTGGTGGGGGGAGATAGCAGGTCCAACACGGCATGAGGTCTAGCCATGAGGGATGTGGCCTCAGTCATGTGTACACACAAGTTAGCCCAGGATAGATAGCCTTAAGGCACAGCGAACCTGCTCTGGGAGGCCCAAGAAGAGAAATGGCAGCCATAATGGAATGAAGTGTGCTGTGTTCAATGGGGGGGGAAACAGGGAGAATTTGTAGCTTTGGTGATCTGTTGGTGGCTTCCGCTCAGGTATGTGATGCATAGAGAGCATGGAGTCCCTAGGGACAGATGCTTGTGTCCTGTCAGGGACACTTTGGGAGGTGAAGCCGATGGACAGATGAGTGGTCTTCCTGTACGGAGATGTGGCTGGGCACCTGCATGGTGACTGGTGATGTCCTGGGTCGGGGTAACTCCTGAGTCAGATTCGCAGAGGCACACACCGAGACGTAGTGAAGTTTGTCACGGGGATGTGCAGGGTACCTGAGGGCACATGGATCTCAGGCCCAGGCTGGATGCCATAACTCTAATAAAGGCCGCTGGCAGCGGGGTGGCATCTAAATGCTCAAGACCACATTGCCTTTTGTTGGTTGTGATAGCAACTCCAAATACTAGAATATTTCTGGGCTGTAGTACTGTGGCAGAAGGGCCATATATTCTAAATAGATAGGGATGGCCCTGTGGATGCAATACTTCCCAGGTGTCCTGGCAGGGACTAGAGGAACATTGTTCCAGATCCAGGCCATCAGCCATATCAAGCAGAGCAGAGCAGTGATAACCCAAAGGTTCCACAATCACAGGGCCAGGTTTTAAAGCTCTACAGCTGCCCATTCACAATAACAGGGGACTTCTGCATGCCACAGCTGTGCCCAGCTGTCCCTGCTTTGGCATCTGTGCAGGGGATGGATTGCCTTGGGTATGCTATTTCAGAATAGTGGGGTTGGGGGACCAGAATCCCCTTTGTCTTCTCTAAGATGCACATTGGTGGTAGGTGTTACTCCCAATGCCAATCCTTCTGTCCCCTGAGGGAGAAATTAGCTAGCCTTCAAATCCATCCTAACCAATGTCTGTTTTGCAGGATGACAGTGCTTGCCTTTGGGTGGGTAGAAATGTACTGTCAGGGATTGGGCTCTTCCCTCCATAGTCAGCAGGTCCTTGCTATTATCTGCCTTCAATCTGGCACTCATCCTTTGTGAAGTGAGCCACCTTGGAAGAGGATCATAGCATGAAAGAATAGAGAGGTCTGGGCAGGAGAGATGGCTTAGCAGTTAAGGCGCTTGCCTACAAAGCCAATGGAGGCCCTGGCAAGCCCATTCGCTCTCTTGCTCTCCCTCTCTCTCTCTCTCTCGCTCGCTCACTCTCTCTCTCAAATAAATGAATAAATTAAATACATTTAAAAAAGAATAGAGAGGTTTAAAGTGGGAGGTCGTACATAGGAGTCAATGACTTGGAGCCTGGATTGGCTGACAGAACTAGTAAAGCCTAGTGAGGGCATTTTGTTATCCCGTCGGGGCAGGAACCAGGGGAGAAGAGAGCAGCAAAAGGAAACTGATTTGCTAAAGCACATGCCATTGTGCGCCTTTAAGAGAAAACTCATCATCGTGGAGTGTGCAGTAACATGATGGGAAAAGTAAGACAGAAAAGGGCAGGATATGTGCCCAGCCTGAGCAGAGTATACAAGACTGGCCCAGGGTGTCTAGGCTCGCTATTGTTGATGCTCCATCCTTCGCCCAGTCCGTTTTACCAGTCATTCTGCTGGGAGTGACACACTGTGCCCAACTGTGTGTCTCACAGATGTTCATTGTTTTCGGTAGCAGGAGCAGTGAGTGGGAAATTTAAACGCAGCATCACATTGCGAGTGGCCTTGAAGAGCAGCCTCCACAGGTGTGAATGAATGAATGGGCGCCGCCTTGGCAGTGAGGAGGCAGGAGATGAGGTTGCCTCATGAGAAGCATCACCAACAAAGGGCTGAAGGAAAGCGGCATGGGGACAACAAAGGAAATGGATGAGTGAGCAAGGATAGGAGGGACCCTGCATGACAGGCGACAGCTGAGGAAGGGCTTGTGATTGCTACCCGCCATAGTGGGCTGAGCACTTACGCTCTGCCAGCCTTGTCCACGCACATGACTACATTGCCTTGTGTGTTCCTTACCGCGACTGGCCTGTTGCTTCTGCACGCCCTCCCACACTGGCCATTCCCCGGGCCACTGTCAGGACAGGCCTTCCCAACCAATGTCAGACCATATCATGCCTCTGCTTGAAGCTCCCAAAGCTTTCCTTCTCAGCCACAACAAGCGCCAAAGTCCCCCAAGGCTCACTGTCGCTGACCCCAACAGGCTCTGCATCCTCTTCTCTATTTCTTCCTTCTCTCCCTTGGCCTCAGCCATAGTTCCCCTTGTTACCCTATCTCTAGCTCAAGGGCCTTTTTTTTTATCAGAATGGTCTTCTTGTGGACTGGAGAGATGGCTTAGTGGCTTGCATTTGCTTGCAAAGCCTAAGGACCCAGGTTCGATTCCCCAGGACCCATATAAACCAGGTGTACAAGGTGACACATGCATCTGGAGTTCATTTGCAGTGGCTGAAGGCCCTGGCATACCCGATTTCTCTCTCTCTCTCTCTCTCAAATAAATAAAAAGTTTTAAAATATTTTTAAAAATAAGATTTTTTTAAAAAGTCACCTTGGGCTGGAGAGATGGCTTAGCGGTTAAGTGCTTGCCTGTGAAGCCTAAGGACCCCTGTTTGAAGCTCGATTCCCCAGGACCCATGTTAGCCAGATGCACAAGGGGGCACAAACATCTGGAGTTCGTTTGCAGTGGCTGGAGGCCCTGGTGCACCCATTCTCTCTCTCTCTCTCTCTCTCTCTCTCTGCCTCTTTCTCTGCCACTCTCAAATAAATAAAAATAAACAAAAAAAATTTTTAAGTCACCTGAATAAAACATTCAGAACCCTGGCTATACCATTCCCTCTGCCCTCACTCCATTTGTGTTTTCTCCAGGGCACAAATGACCACCTCACATAGTGCCTGCTGACTTGCTTATTTGCTCAGCATCTCTCTTGCTCTCTGATTTGTGAGTGCCATCCAAGCAGTGTTGCTATTGCCGACATCTATGCATCCCCATTGCCCAGTTGATTCCCATCATGTATTAGGTACGCGGTAAATGCTGACTGGATGGATGAATAAAGCCTGTGCTGTTAGCCTGATTTGTTGGAAGGGGAAACAGAAGCTTGGGAAGGGCAAGTGTTGTGGTCCTCTTCACGTTGCTGGGACAAATGTCCAACCACACACAGTTTATGGGAGGGTTTATTCGATGGATCAAGGCACAGAGAAAACAACGGAGGCAAGAAAACACCAGCACCAGCAGACACATTCCACCAGCAGAGCTCACACTCGTCTCTCCACACGTTTGGACTGGAACTCAGATGTGGCCCCAGTGATACACTCCCCCCCCCCATAGCAGGAGTCTGCCTGCTAGGGGTTGAAGCTGTGAACCCAATTTTAATTAAACACCCGAGTTTATGATGCCATATATTCAAACTACCTCAGCAACTTGACCATACGGTCAGCTAGTGGTTACCAAAGCCAAGGTCGAGACTAGGAAAGTGGCCACAAAGCCCAAGGTCCTTTCCATTAAGGTGGAATACTGCTTTAGACCCGTGTGACTGAGAAAAGGGGTTGCTAATAAACACAAAACATGTTTGGGTAATGGCAGGAAAAAGACAAATTTACTTGGGACTCTGCTCCTCTCTGAGGCCAAGAGTGGCCATTAGAGCATTTTCTGAGTGCCGGATGCTGTCCTGGGCACTAATGACTTAAGAATAAGCAAGACTTGGTCCCCACCCTGAGGAGTTTACCCCACGTACAGGTGAAGTGTCAAATTCTTAGAGCAGCAGCTGAGCCCACTGCATTGAGGAGGTGGGCCCCCAGAGGTTTGGTGTCATGGCAGTACCATATTGAAGAGTACAGGCAATTCTGACAGTGGTATTTGTGTATTAAACACAGAAATGGCACATTAAACAAGCAGGTTAAGCAGGTGAAACATTTCTGCTGTGGAAGAGGGGCACCTGCCTTGAATGGAGTTTGCAGGGCTTGAAGTTTCTCTGGGTGAATCAGTGAGTGAGGGGTGAATAGGTGTGACACCCGGATCTTATTGTGAACCACTGTACACTTGTAAGTGCTGTACCTTTAGGGTGTGCTAAATATATATGTATATTATGCATGCGTGCTTGTGTGTGTGTGTGTGTTTGTGTGTTTGCGCACATGAGGAGGCCAGAGGACAATCTTTGTTGTTATTCCTCAAGTATGCTATCCACTTCTTTTGGAGACAGGGTCTGTTTGTGGTCTTCAAGTAGTCTAAGTTGGCTGGCCAAGGAGCCCCAGGGACTCTCCTTTCCTGGCTACATCTCCCCAGTGCTGGGATCACTAGTGTCTGCTACCACCCTCTACATTTCACATGGGTGCAAGGACCGAGCTCAGGTCATTAAGCTTGCAATCTGTGATAGTTTGAACGCATGTCCCCCATAGACTCAGGTGTTTTGTTAAAGCTTGTCTCCAGCTGCCTGGCTGGAGGAGGTGTCCCTGAGGACTGATCCTGAGGTACAGCCTTAAGGTGTGTTTGGGGGCAGATCTGATTTCCAGCCCAAAGGCATGCAGAGCAGTCTGAGCTCTGACAGGGTCCTGCTGCTTGCTGCCCATGTGTGTGCTTGCTGCTTTTTATGGGCTATTTGGTTTTTTGCTCTGCTTGGATGTATGGAAGCAGTTCCTTAAATCACTGATGGAACTTTCCTCCTGGATCTGTAAGCTTAAAATATACCCCTTCCTCCCTTAAACTATGCCTAGTTTGGATGTTCATCCCAGCAATATGGAGCGATCTGCAACACAAGGCAAGCATTTTTATTGAGATATGTCTCTAATCTCACTAAATATATTTCCAAAATTCTTTCTTCAGCAATAAGTTAACTACTTTACTTTTCAAATTTGATTTTTTAAAAAAATGTATTTAATTATTTGCAAACAGAGAGCAAGAGATAGAGACACACACACACACACACACACACAGAGTGGGTACACTCTAGCCACTGCAAACAAACTCTAGACATATGTGCCACTATGCATCTGGCTTTACGTGGATACTGGGGAATTAAATCTGGGTCATTAGGCTTTGTAAGCAAGAGCTTTAACTGCTGAACCATCTTCCCAGCCCTCAAACTTGATTTTTTAAAATTAATTAATTAATTTGAGAGAGAAATAAGCAGAAAGAGGGAATGGGTGCACCAGGGCCTCCAGCCACTGCAAACAAACTCCAGATATGTGCACCCCTTTGTGCATCTGGCTTACTTGAGTCCTGAAGGATTTAATCGGGGTCCTTAGGCTTCTCAGGCAAATGCCTTAACTGCTAAGCCACCTCTCCAGTCCTCCAACTTTATTTTTAAAATTCATTGACTCTTTTGTAGCAACACGACTTAACATACAAACAAATCGTATGCAATAAACCAAGGTGTGTAAGTATACTGTAACAGTTACCTTTTCACTGCTGAGACAAAACGCCCAAGCAGAAGCAGATCATGCTTATTTTCACTTACAGTTTCTAGGGGAAGTTTCGTCGTGGCAGAGAAAGCATGGCTGAGCAGACAGGGCAGAACATCTTGTCACATCAACTGGGAGGAAGCAGCAATGAACACCCAGTGGGACTAGACTAATAAACCACAAAGCCCATCCCCAGCGACACACCTTCTCCCGCAAGGCTCCACCTCCCAAGATCCCAAAACTTTCCCAAATTGCTACCAGCTGGGGACCAAGCTTTCAAAACGTATCAGTTTATGGAGGGAATTTCATTCGAATCACCACAATATGCTCAGTGATATACATGCATGGGAATGAAATCATCCCGTGATACATTTCTCACAACACGTCCTTATTGGTAAGCAATGCATAAATGTGGGTCATTCATTTGCTCCTTAATTGATAAGCTAGAAAAATAGTGCTTATGATGTGCCACACTCCAAGGCTCTAGTTTATGAACAAAGTAGATGGTGTCCTACACTCAAGAAGCCTACTACCCACTGTGGAATCACTATAAGTGACAGACTGATTATTGTTAGGACTATTAACAATGACTAACAAGGACTGAGTGCCAACCACTGTCCAGTCAATTCCATGACTTTCCTCATTTAGTTTCATTATCACTTGTGGGTTCCCTACATTGTAGGTAGAAACAGAGGCTGCACAAACTCTAAAACCGAGTATTTAGTAGCTAAAGAGATGGTTCAGAGGTTAATGGTGCTTGCTTGCAAAGCCTGGCAGCCTGGGGTTGATTCCCCAGTACCCACGTAAAGCTAGATGCACAAAGTGACACATGCATCTGAAGCTCATTTACAGTGGCAGGATGCCCTGGTGTGCCTGTTCTTTCTCTCTCTCCTTGAAAATAAATAAATAAATTTTAAATGACTCTTTGAAATCACAAAGAAAGTTTTACTCAACTGCCAGATACAAATTCAACTGTTTGAATGGTGCCCAAAGAAACATTGAAAAAGAACCTGGAATGATGAAAACTAGCTTTTATTTTGTTTTATTTTATTTTATTTTTGCCACAGGGAAGCTGTGGCATGTGGGCAATATAAGATAGGTAAAACTGTGGCACAGTTCCTGGTAAGAAGTAGAATCCCCCAAATGTGTGTCCCCCATCATTGTTCTTCTGTGGTGCAAGGAACTTGTAACCACGTTCCTTATCCACCATGGTGTGTGTACACGTGTGCATATGCATGTGAGTGAGAGCGTGTTTATGTTGGGCATGCATGTGGCGGTCAGAGGGCATCCTCAGGTGTTATTCCTCACCTTCCACCATGTATGAAACAGGGTGTCTTTGTTGTTTGGTGCTGTGTACACCAGGCTAGCTGGCCCACCAGCTTCTGGGGAATCTCCTGTCTCCCCCTCCCATCTCACTTTAGGGGTGCTGGGATTACAGACGTGTTTCTACGGCTTTATGTGGGTTCTGGAGATCTAAACCCAGGTCAGCATTTACCTGACAAGTGTTTTACACACTGAGCCATCTCCCCAGCCCTCCACCTTGGTTTGGGTTGTGTGTGTGTGTGTGTGTGTGTGTGTGGTGCAGTATATGCACATGTGAAAATACAAACAACTCATGTAAATGTATTCAGAGGCCAGAAGAGAATGTTTGGTGCCTCTTATCACTCATTTGTGTATTTCCTTGAGCAAGCCCCAACAAACTTCTGGTATCTGCCCACCTCCCCCCAGCGTGGTTACAGACGTGTATTGTTATGCCCAACTTTTAACATGGATTCTGGGGAGTCAAACCAGGCAGCTTGCAGCATGAGAGACCCTCCTGCCTAAGTGGCATGCACTCTACATTGCTAAGCCTTCTCCCAAGACCTATTGTTTGTTTGAAAACTGCAGCCCAGGCTGATCTGGAACTTACCATGCAGATAAGGCTGGCTTTTAAAAAATTTGAGAGAGAAAAAGAAATAAAACAGATAGATAGATAGTGAGAGAGAGAGACAGAGAGAGAGAATGGACACACCAGAGCCTCCAGCTGCTGAAAAGGAACTCCAGATGCATGTGCCACCTTGTGCATCTGGCTTACATGGGTTCTGGGGAATTGAACCTTGGTCCTTTGGCTTTGCAGGCAAGCGCCATAACTGCTAAGCCATCTCTCCAGCACCCAGGCTGGCTGTGAGCTCACAGTGAACCTCCTACCTCTGCCTCCCAAGTGTTGGGATTGAAGACATACACTACCACACCTGCTCCATCTTGTTTTCTAAGAGTGTCTTCAAGGAATCCTCCTTTACAATCTTTGTCCTCCACTCAGAATGGGAATGTGTTTATATGAACAAAGTATAATCCTGGGCTGGAGAGATTGCTCAGTGGTTAAGGTGCTTGCCTGCAAAGCCTAAGGACCTGGGTTTGATTCCCCAGCATCCATGTAAAGCAAGATGCACAAAGTGTCACATGCATCTAGAATTTGTTTGCAGTGGCTGGAAGTCCTACTGTGCCAATTCTCTTTCTCTCCCTCATGGGAAATAAATAAATAAAGTATGTTAAAAAAGATGTAACCTCAGTGTGTATATGTGTGCTTGTGTGTGTATGTGTGTGTGTGTGCGCGCGCACACACATATACACACACACACTTGCTAGGGTAATAGAGGTAAGCTAGCCTTCTCTGTTTTGGATTCAAAATAATTGAGTGGCCCTCCTTTGTGGCTAGTGTAAAGGAACAAATTAGATGGGTAAATCAGCAGTTCCCGAAGACATTAGCAGGCGCCAACTCACACAGTGAGCACCTGACTCACCATGGGCTTCTGAATCACCCCTCTTTCTACCTCCTCAGGAGAAGCCTGAGTACCCAGAAAACCATGGGAGAAGCTTGAGGGCTTGGGCCCCCTCAGAATGTTTATCTTAAAAGACTATCTTAATTACCATGTCTTCTGGCTTCTTGAAGAAGCAGCAAGTTCCCTCCAGCCCTCCATGCGTGGGAGACCTAATGAAGCCTGCTTACCAGCAGGTGATGTAATCCTGCTGGCTCCGGATCACATCCAGCCTGTCTGCCCCACTGATGCCTCTGGGCTAATTGCCCTGCTTTGCACCTGTTCCTTCTCCAGAGGCCCTGGTACCCTAGCACCTGGTGCCTCTCTGCCACTTCCTCTCTCTGCCAGGACACCCACAGGCCTTGGTGGACAGCAAATCCATTCCATAGCCCGAGGGCTCATTTCTTTCTGAACATTTCTGCTCAAGGCCAGTTGCTATTCTTTCAAGGAGTTGCAGGCCCAGAGTTTGCAGGGCTGGGTCTTCCTGCAGCCTGATTGTGTATCATCTGATGGGGTAAGGGCCCTTGTCCATATGTGGAGCACTCCCATGTAATAGCTCCGGGTCTGCTATGACCCATCCCATGTTTCCTTGAGCCAGATTCTCCCACTGAAACAAGAGTTGCCATTTGCAGTCAGATTGACTGACCGGCAAACATTGGTGATTCCCTGGTTTCTGCCTCCCGCAGAACTGGGGTTCTAGGTGTGCGTGGCCATGCCCAGCTGTTATATGAATGCTGGGGAATTGAACTCAGGCCCTCATACTTGCGTTACAAGCACTCTTTCCCCCATGAAGCCATGTTCCTAGTCTGTTCTAGTTATGTATTTAGTGATTTGGAGAGTCAAATCCAGGGTCTTGCTCATGTTAAGCACGTGATGTACCACTGAGCTACACCCCAACCCCCTTGACAATGATGCTGCTCCTCCGCTGTGAACCCCACCCAACAGACCCTGTGATACTAAGAAGCCATCACTGACATGGTCCCACATGCCCCCTCTCCCTCCTAAAGCTCCTCCCTGCAAACTGGTTTCTCTTCAGACCCTATACACCTTTTACCCCTTACCCAGGGCCTCCCTCCAGATGCCCCTGCACCACCAGCCACAATACACTTTTCTCTCTTGCTCGATGTGGCACTCTGCTATTTCAGGAAAGAGGAGAGGAGACTAGGTTGGAACCTCAGGTCAGTCGCTTGCTGGCCAGACAAACCTAGCATAGATAGCTCTCAGAACCACAGCGCCTCCCACTTTGAAAATGGGGAGAATGGTGCCCACAGGGCTGTTGAGAGGCTTAAAGGACTAACAGCAGGAAAGAGCTTGCACAAGTGTCAACATGATGTAATAGCCAGAGTTATTTTCAGTGCATGGATTTGATCGCCTCTTAAGTCAATGTTCAATTCTTCTAACTTGGCTCTTCTTTGGAACCCCTGGGAGCCTGGAACAGTTGTGAGTGTGCAAAAGTCACTCTTAGTGACTCTTTTGTGCGTGTGTGTGCACATAAGTGTGTGTTTGCATGTTTGTATGTGTGTGGGCAAATGTGTATGCACGCAGATGCGCATACACCTGTGTGTGGAAACCGGAGGAGGACGCTGTGTGCTGGCCTCAAGGATGCTGCCCACCGCCTCGGAGACAGGGTCCCATTCTCTCCGAGCTCACGGATCTGGCTGGATGAGCTGGCCAGAGAGCTTCAGACTTTCTTTCTCTACCTTCCCAGAGCGGTGACCACCCATGCGCTCTGCCACACCCGCCATCTATTCCGGGTGCTGGGGACAGAACTCAGGTTTGCTTGCACTTACTTACGTAGCCGTTGACTCTTGATTTGCTGAATAAAAGGACACTTGTAAACCGGGCATGGTGGCACACCCCTGTGATCCCAGCACTGGGGAGGCAAGAGCTAGAAGGGTCGTTGTGAGTTTGAGACCAGCCTGAGACTACAGAGTGTACAGAGTGAGTTCCAGGTCAGCCTGGGCTACCTCCAAGAAAAAAAAAAGATACAAATAAAAGGATAACTGTGGCTCTCTTTTCCTTGCCTTCACCACAAAGGGTGTAGTCTTTGGGACCACTCCAGGCTTTCCTCTTCCATTCCCCCACTCCCCTGTGAACTCGCTGGGTCCTGACTTGCGTGTGGTGCGCGCACAATGGTTGCCATTCCCTGAAATGGCCTCATCTCTCAGCTGCCTCCTCTTGCATGCATCATCTGTCTGCTCCGCCAGGCCCTGTCGCAGGCTGACAGCTCACCCAGCCTTACCCCCAAGACTCTTCCAAGGATCGCAGCCCACCCCACTCCAAAGATAACTTTTATAGCTGATCTCCGGCAGCACCTCCTACCTTCCAATTAGGAGCCTGTCAACACCCAGACCATCACTCTTCCTGCAGCCGCTGACAGCTCTGCTGCCGGCCCAAGCTGCTCGGGGAGGGGAACAAAAGGAAATTATGTCCATGGTTCTGGGGGTGCTGAGCACAGAGGTGGCGTGGAGGCTGGAGCTGCCTCTGGGCCCGGCTGCCTGAGTCTGCAAGGTGGTGTCTCACTGGGCGCTCTGAGGCTGTGCCACAAACACGGCACCCAGTTGGGCACCTGATAAATGAGCTGAAAAGATCAAGGATACATGGGTAGGTGGGAGATTCCCTCTCTCACTGTCTCATTTCCTTCCCTCGTCCATGCAAATAAGAAAGTTTAGCTTGCTGGGGACGGTTCATGAACTTTCTTCACGGCTGTGGTTGAACTTAAACTTAACCAGAAAAAGAAAAATGCTTGATTCCGTGCTCTTCCCCCTCTCCCATCCCCTCTGATTCCTCACACCCTGGGGGAGATCTCTGGCATTCGGGACCCTCTGAAGAAACCCGGGGCCGATAAAGGAAGTATGACACAATCTATCATTTTTCTTATCTGACAGTGTGGTCTGGTGGTTCGCACAGGGGCTGTGCAAATCGGAAGCCTGGCTTTCTATTTCTGGGGCCGAAGGGAAGCCGTGTAACAGCAGCCTTTAGCTCCGCGCGCTCTCGCTTTCTCTCGGTCCCGGCCCCGAGCCCACCCCGGCCCAGCCACAGCAGCCAGCCCCGCGGGCGGGGAGGGAAGCGCTCCAGCCTCCGTCCCTGCTTGGGCCTCACTTGACACCTCCAGGGAGGACGCATGGGCCAACGGTGTATCTGTGGAAGACCATCCAGGGAAACCGGGAGGGAAGCGGGGAGCAGGAAGGTGGTTTGGGGCCAGGACTATGAAGATCCGGTGATGATAAGACTAACCACATCAAACGAACCCCTGTCTCTTTGTGCCACTTGTGAGCCGGAAACCCAAGGCAGCTCTGAAGGTGGAGATTTCCTAGGCTCCGGAGCACCTGTGTGCCTGGCCTAGGAGGCAGGGAATGACGTGAACCTTGCTTTGACCTCAGGGAGCAAATCCAGGTCTTCCATCTGAAGTAGAAACAGGTGGGGGAGAAAAAAACAGAGCAGCAGTGAAATTGATGGAATCAGAGAGGGAGGAAAGAAAGGCTGGAGAGATGGCTTAGTGGTTAAGGCACTCACTTACAAAGCCAAAGGACCCGGGTTAGATTCCCCAGGACCCATGTAAGCCAGATGCACGTTCTTCTAAAGGAAAGAGAATGATAATGACGCACTTTCTAGACCTGGGACAGTTTGTACAGTGGCTTTGGAAAGGGACAGCCGTGTGAAGCCAGCCTGGCATACAGACTTGTCAATCTTTAAGGGACTTTTTTATTTATTTATTTGAGAGCGACAGACACAGAGAGAAAGACAGATAGAGGGAGAGAGAGAATGGGCGCGCCAGGGCCTCCAGCCTCTGCAAACGAACTCCAGAGGCATGCGCCCCCTTGTGCATCTGGCTAACGTGGGACCTGGGGAACCGAGCCTCGAACCGGGGTCCTTAGGCTTCACAGGCAAGCGCTTAACCGCTAAGCCATCTCTCCAGCCCAGGACTTTTTTTTTTTTTCCAAGGCACGGGTCTCTTACTGAGCCCATAATTCACACATTCAGCTAGTCCAGGTAGTCAACTTGCCCCAGGGTTTTCCTGTGCCTGCCTGGAGGGTTCTGGGATTATTAGCAGGCTGTGATGCCTGCCTAGCATCTACACGGGTACTGAGCTTCAGTCCTCACGAGTCAACCATCTCCCCAGCCCCTCTCCAAGGAATTTTACTGAACTTCCAAGTAAGGAGAGGTTAGAAAAGCCTTGAAATCAGCAGAAAACTTTTCACATTTGACTAATCAAATGATTGTTGCAAGATCTGGGCTGTATCTAGAAAGAGCAAGTTGGAGAAAAATAGTCATTGAACATGTCATTTCCTTCCTCATTTCTACCCCCTTGGTCTTTAGGACACCAGTTCTGCTACTGTAGTTATTTGAGCAACCAGACGGCTGTGTGACTTTGGTGGGGGTGGAAGGATGTATCTTTGGAAGTTCTAGGCTGAGCCTTGGGCTGGACAATCAGATGGCATTTGTTGTGGGCTACCTCCTTGAGGTTCGGAACAGTTTTGTGTCCACAAGTGATGTTCATACACTGTGTTTCCCAACTTAACTTTATGTGCACTCTGCAGTTTCTGGCTTGGGGCGTGTTGCGGCATCCCATGAGATGCCAGGGTTGGCACTACAGCCAAGGCCAGCCAGCAAGGGAAGATCTGGGGGCTGGGCTGGACAGGAAAACACCAGCCTCTGGAGGGGAGCAACGCTAAGAGAAAGGCACTTAATCTGTACTTAGAAAAGCTGGGGGTTTGAGCTCGGTGTGGTGTGCATACCTGTAGTCCCAGGACTCAGCAGGCTGAGGCAGGAGGATCATTAGTTCTAAGTCAGCCTGAGATACTTGGGTTATATCCATTTAGGCTAGGGTGAGATACACAGGGAGACCTTATCTCAAAAAAAGAAAAAGCCTAGATTGACTTCAATCAATTTTGGTCATTCTGTTTCTACTTTTTGTCTATAAATGGACATCATCAAATTCTTTCAAGACTGAGAGAACTTGATAGGATAGGAAAACGATATTTACATTAGTTACCTTCTTGTTACTGTGTCAAAATACCCGACAAAAAATTAGGTTAAGGCAGGAAGGATTTGTGACAGCTTGCAGTTCCAGGTCACAGTCCATTCTGGTGGTGAAGGCATGATGGTAGCAGGAACTCAAAGCAGACCGAGCCACGTTCAGCCCACAGAGAGGAAGCAGAGAGTGGTGAAGGCCGCTGTCTCTCTCCTTTTCATACACTCCAGCACCCCAGCACATGGAATGATGCCACCCACAATTAAGGTGGCACACTTCAATTCACCTAAAAGATAATCCCTCATAGGCATGCCTAGAGACTAACCTAATACAGATACTTTCTCCAAGGTGATGATAGATCCTGGCAAGTTAACAATATGTACCCCACCACAGTAACCAACAAGTATAATTTATGGCATGTAGTAAGTTGTAACCTATTGTCTCTGTCTCAACATGCATGCTGAGACTTGTTTTATTGTAAACATGATCTCACTATGTTGCTAAGGATGGCCTTGAATTCCCTGGCTGGTGATCCTCTTGGTTCAGACTCCCAAGTAGCTGGGACTACAATTATATGCCACTGTGCCCACTTCAAGATTTAATTTTTTTATAAGTATTGCTCTCACTTTTTTGTTAAATAAACATCTTTTTTTCATTTTTAAAAAATATTTTATTTCTTTATTTATTTGAGAGACAGAGAGAGGAAGAGGCAGAGAGAAAGAGAAAGTGGGCGTGCCAGGGCTTGCAGCCACTGCAAACAAACTCCAGATGCATGTGCCCCCTTGCACATCTGGCTTACGTGGGTCTTAGGGAATTGAACCAGGGTCCTTAGGCTTTGCAGGTGAACACCTTAACTGCTAAGCCATTTCCCCAGCCCAGGACTTAATTTTTTTTCACAACACTAAAAAAGGGTAGTTTTGCCAGGCATGGTGGCTCATGCCTTTAATCCCAACACTCGGGAGGCAGAGGTAGGAGGATCGCTATAAGGTGAGGCCACCCTGAGACTCTGTAGTGAATTCCAGGTCAGCCTGGGCTAGAGTGAAACCCTACCTCGAAAATCAAACAAAACAAAACAAAATGGTAGTGTTAACCAACAGTGGACCCTGTAAGCCTTATGATTGGTCAGTCAGGCCAAATGGGGCATGTCTGTCATGGGGGACCCCAACTGCTCTCTAATTGAATTGGAGGCCCACTCCATGTGAGGGAATACATGCCTGGTATCAAAAATCTAGTCAAAAGCCTATGGCTGGGGAGGTCATAGACTTTAAGGGAGTAATGACTACTGTTATCTGGCTAAATGGATATATTATGACCACTAAACTTCCCTCTAAACACTTACGTTTATGCCTGCCTATTAATGCTACTCTCACATTTGTTTAGAGAAGCTTCTCTTTTCAGGTGGCAGTTTTCGTGAGACACAAAACTCACAAAAGTGTTGAGAAGAAATGACAATGGCTCTAACACATCCTCCAAGGCTCAGGGACCACTGAGGAAGAGGTGGCAACAAGAATGTAAAAGCCAAAGGAAGGGAAGAAACGTTTACAATACTGTCTTCCAGACACAAAGTGGCCTTGATATTCATGACCTCTCAGTGCCTGACACTACCTACACAAATCCTGCAGAACAGGAGAAAAAAAATATATGCCATGAAAATAGAACAGAGACCAGTTGGAAAAAAGAAGAGATTCAATGGAGGGTGGAATTGTGAGGGAGAAACTAAGGATTTTGGGAGGGAGTTAGCATGGCTTATTGTCTATACTTATAGAAGTTGTCAATAAATAGTTTAAAAAGAAATCCTTTCAACTAAGAATGTTAAAATATAATAAATCAGCCAGTAAGCTAGAAAGACAATATAAAGGGGATAGAAAGGGAGGTATGAGGGGGGAATTTAAGAGGATGGTACTGTATATATGTAATTAGAAGAAGAGATTACTGGGGGTAGGAAAGGCTAAGTGAGGTCAGGGGAAGACATTGAGTAAAGGAAAGGTGGGGGAAGGGCTAATTAAAATCTAAGAGGGTGGGCTGGAGAGATGGCTTAGCGGTTAAGCACGTGCCTGTGAAGCCTAAGGACCCCGGTTCGAGGCTCGGTTCCCGAGGTCCCACGTTAGCCAGATGCACAAGGGGGCGCACGCATCTGGAGTTCGTTTGCAGAGGCTGGAAGCCCTGGCGCACCCATTCTCTCTCCCTCCCTCTATCTGTCTTTCTCTCTGTGTCTGTCGCTCTCAAAAAAAAAAAAAAAAAATCTAAGAGGGTATGACTAAGTCGTATGGAAACCTACTTTTTTTGGACAATGGCACACCCCACCCAGAAGCCATAGATTGTTACTAGAAAATTTTCAGTGCCAGGGATGGGATACCTTCCAGTGAGTTGTTGGCCAGGGAGGTCTCTGATGCTTCCCAAACATTACATACCATTGCTGAGACTCTTGGTTTCCCACCAGGAATAGAGGGTAAGACCCTATTGCTGAAGATTCCACATATTTGGGCTGCAAGTCATGGAGAAATCCTGCTGGAGCTGAGCTGAAAACCTCCTTCATGTAGACTAGCTGACAGAAAGCTGGAAAAAGCTATGCTGCATGAAGCTCCATGGGAGAGAGAAATGGAAGAAAGAAATCACCAGTGGAGATAAACAACAGTGGACACTGCAAGTCTTAAATTTGGCCAGCCAGGCAAATGAGACAACAGGAGCAATAGTGGTATGTCTGTCATGGAGGAAACCAACCACTCTACTTGTACTGGAGGCCCGCTCCACCGAAGGGAATAGATGCTTGATACTGAAAACCTATGACAGAGGAACTTATGAGCCCTAGGGGTATAATGTCTGCTGGTGTCTTGCTAAATACACACACACACACACACACACACATACATACATATGCTATAAATATATATGCTCACCAAACTGCTGGGTAACACTTCTCTTAATTTTCATACCCATATATTAATGCTACTCTCACTTTTGGTTAGAGAAACTTTTCTTTTCAGATGACAGTGACCTTGGGATGACTCAGAAGACACCATGGTACTAAGAAGAAGTGAGAGGAGTGCTTAGCACTGAAATATCTCTACCACACCTTCCAAGGCTCAGGATCCATTGTGTAAGAGGGGCAGAAAGAATATAAGAGCAAAGGAAGGGTAGAACTCCTTACAAAGTGCTCCTCTAGGCACAGAATGGCCTGGGTATCCATGACCTCACGGGGTCTGACACTACCTACACAAGACCACCAAAACAGAAGGAAAATATGATGACATCAACATAAAAGAGAGACTGATTGAGACGGGGAGGGGCTATGATAGAAAGTGGAGTTGCAAAGGGGAAAGTGGCGGGGGGGGGAATGGTTTATTGTCTATAATTATGGAAGTTGTCAATAAAAATAATTTAAAAATCCAGTAAACTGGGCTGGAGACCTGAATGTTTATGAAAATGGGGTCATTGGACTGGGAAGATGGCTTAACAGAGCAAACACTTGCCTTGCAATTTTGAATACCTGAGTTTGGATCTCCAGATCGACCTCCATGTAAAAAAGCCAGGAGCTATGGTAGGCTTCTATAATCATAGTGCATCTTTGGTGAGCAGAAAGGTACAGGCCAGAGAATTTCCCAACAATTTGTGAATGGAGTGGTAGATATGAGATCCGGCCTCAAAACAGGTGGAAGGCAAGGACCTACCTACAAGTTACCTTCCCACTTACGTGCGCGTGTGTATGTATACACCCCCCCCCCCAAATAAATTAATTTTAAAAGGTTTTGGGGTGTTTTTTTTTTAAACTAGATTTTCATCCTGTTGTTCATGGAGAGAACTTTTAACTGGCAAAGGCTATCTATCAAAGCGGCCAAGCCCATTTCAGGATGGTGATTAAGACCCACAAACCTTCTATTCAGTAGAGCCCCACAAATGCTAAGGGACCTCACATTGTTCTACCAAACACAGGCAAAGGCTCTGTCTGCTTTCTTTCCAACTGTACTTCCATCTTTATTGACAGACAAGGTAGCTTAAGCTGGGTCTAGACATGTCTGAACCAGTCTGATACCCACAGGGCACCTCCCTTCCCAGAACCTAATTACCACAGGATCTAGGGGCTTTGTGGAGGACAGCTTGTCCCAAGGAGAAGCAAAGCTGAAGGGGGTCATCTGTCTCATCTGAGGACAAATAAGAGCGGGGGAGGGCAGGAGCGTTTCTAAGAACAGCTCTGGGGCCCCCAGTGGAGTCCTAGAGCAAGCGAGCCATAAAAAGAGAGGGGGTGAAAATTGAATCAAAGGCTTTTCGCCACAGTGTTCAGGGAACAGCAAGACACGAGGCATTGGGGCAGGCTGCTTGGCTGAGAACAAAGACGGTGGCACTGGTGACTTCAGAAGATGGCTCTCTAAGCCAGTCCCAGCTGCCTCAGCTCGGAGAAACAGCGCCCAGTTCTGCGGTCTTTGACCAAGTCACACATTCATGCATTCACTGGGCATGCTAGCTGAATGTCTGTTATGTATCAGGTGGCGCAGCGATGTTTTTCTCGTAGAAGTCAGTACCCACAATGCACATGAGCCCACAGGAACATTCCTGGGGATTTGAGAAGAATGTGGCATAGGGTCTAGAACCCCTGCAGATCAGGAGCCAGAGTGTCCAATCAGCTCCTGCCAAGTCCTTCCTCCTCCACACTGTTTTTTTTTTTTTTTGTTGTTGTTGTTAGTATTTTGTTTTTCGAGGTAGGGTTGCACTCTAGCTCAGGCTGACCTGGAATTCACTATGTAGCCTCAGGGTGGCCTTGAACTCATGGCAATCCTCCTACCTCTGCCTCCTGAGTGCTGGGATTAAAGGCGTGCGCCACCACGCCCGGTTTACCACACTGTTTTTATATGTTGCCGCTGCTGTGGTGTAAGCCCAGCCCACCATGCTCATCTGTTAAATGAGTTGGTTCAATTTGTATGACTCCTCAGACCCTTATTATTTGTTTATTTATTTAGAGGTGGGGGTCTCACTCTTACCTAGGTTTACCTGGATTTCACTATGTAGTCTCAGGCTGGCCTTGAACTCACAGTGGTCCCCTTACCTCTGCTTCCTAAGTACTGGGATTAAAGGTGTGTGCCACCATGCCTGGCCATATATTTTTTTTTTTAATATTTTTATCTGGGGCTGGAGAGATGGCTTAGCGGTTAAGCGCTTGCCTGTGAAGCCAAAGGACCCTGGTTCGAGGCTCGATTCTCCAAGACCCACGTCAGCTAGAGGCACAAGGGGGTGCATGTGTCTGGAGTTAGTTTGCAGTGGCTGGAAGCCCTGGCACGCCCATTCTCTCTCTCTCTTTGTCTCTCTCTCTCTCTATCTGTCTCTTTCTCGCTCTGTCACTCTCAAATAAATAAATAAAAATGAACAAAAAATTTTTTAAAAATTTTTTTATCTGTATATATAGATAGAGAGAGAGAGAGGGAGGGAAGGAGAGAATGGGTGTACCAGGGCCTCTTGCCACTGCAAAGAAACTCCAGATGTATGCACCACTTTGTGCATCTGGCTTTACGTGGGTATTGGGAAATCAAACCAGGAACAACAGGCCTTCCAAGTAATTCCCTTTAACTGCTGAGCCGCCTCTCCAGCTCAGATCTCTATTTTAAATGTCTATAGATTAGAACTCCTAGTCCTTACAATGAGCAAGAATCAATTATGAATTAGACATCTGAAACTCAGCTTACATGACCTGGTGATCGCATTCGGATTATCAGTTTCTGGAATGTGTGCCTGTGGACAGGTACCTCTCTTATTCTCATCTCTACCCTTTGAGCTATGCAAGGAAGACTTTTAAAGCTACACTTCAGATGAAAAGAAAAGCCTTCCTTCTCCTCCCTCTTTCTCTGCCTAGTGCTGGGAATTGAACCCAGGACCTTGCACATGCTAGGCAAGCACTCTGCCACACCACCAGACCAGAAGTTCCTCAAACACTATCACTAAGACTCTGGCTGGGAACATTATGTAATGCTATTTTTCATATCTTGAGTCATTTGTAATAACTTCATTGTGAATAATTCAATATTTGCCATTTTTTGCAATGCCTTGGATACTGTGTGCCTGGGGCCTCTCTGAGCCCGGCTAAATGGGTACTGTTTTTCCCCAAGTTACCACAGAGGAAACAGAAGCATTTGGACAGAAACATGACCAAAGAAAATTCCACCCAAGTCGACCTTAATGGATCAGCGAATTTATTGAGGTCACTTACAGGAGCATAGGTGACTCCAAGGCTGCTGTGTCACTGACAAGTGCACCCGGCATGGGTGACATGTCAGGGGAGCAGTGTCTCTGGAACCTGCTTACCTGACTTGTGGAAGTCCCTTCTTGCAAGTGGTTCTTACTCCTTACATAACTCTGGGGAGGGGCCTTAAGAATCTTGTAAGTTTTAGAAACTTTGCTGGATTGTGGGTGTTTACTTCCAACCCTTACCATGCTTCAGACCTGTGTTTTAAGATGAAATGTTTCAATTCTGAGGAAACTGTAGGCCTTTCTCAACTCCTAGCTCAGTCACTGGAATGCCCCTCCTTTGAGGGAATAGGCAGTGGGCACACTTCCTTACATTGGCCAAAGGAAGTGCCTTAACCACTGAACCATTTCTCCAGCCCAATTTGGAGCTTTAATTTATGAGCATGTTGTCATGTGGTCTCGTTCCCATCACATTGTCTTCTTTAGTCCCCTCTCCCCTGCCTACATTCTTTTTTATTTTTTTATGAGAGTGTGAGAGAGATTGAGAAACAGAGGGAGAGAAAGAGAGAATTGGTGCACCAGGGCCTCTAGCCACTGCAGTCAAACTCCAGATGTGTGTGCCACCTCGCACTCATTCATGACCTGCGCACAAGCATCACCTTGTGCAGCTGGCTTAGGCTGGTTCTGGGGAGTAAAACCTGGGTCCTTAGGCTTCACAGGAAAGCATCTTAACTGCTAACACATCCCTCCAGCCCTTGCCTGCCTCCATTCTACTGAGAGTCCTTCTTTTTCAAGGTAGTCCTTCCTCTGTTTTCTCTTGTTCCTTTTGCCCTCCTCGATCCTCTGTCAAAATGATTCTGGGTTCAGAACAGTGCTGGTCTTGTGGGGGTATCAGTAAGCACTAGAGGGTCATGAATGGTTCACGTCAGGAGAACAAGACCCCACAGTATGCCTTCCCGCCTATGGCTCTTAGATTCATCTTGCACCCTCTTTAATAATATTCCCCAAGCCTTGGAGGGCATGTTAGAAGTCTCCTTTAGTGTTGAGCTCTCAGAAGGCTCTTATTTTCTGCTTTGATGAATTTTGAGTCTCCTCAGCGTCAACCACCTTCTCCACCTTTAGTCCCAGCACTTGGGGGCAGAGGTAGAAGGATCAGTCGCTGTGAGTTCGAGGCCAACCTGAGACTACATGGTGAATTTCAGGTCAGCCTGGGCTAGAGCAAGACCCTATCTCATAAAACCAATTAAACAAACAAAAGAAAGATATCAAAGTAGAAGTGAGACTAATTGGAAAGAAGGGGTCCAGCAGGAAAAGGAATGGCTATTGTGATCAAAATACATTACATACATGTAGAAAGTTGTCTCAAAAAGTAAAATTGGGGCTGGAGAGATGGCTTAGCAGTTAAGGCACTTGCCTGCAAAGCCTAAGGACCCATGTTTGATCTCTCTCCAGATCCCACATAAGCCAGACACACAAAGGTGAGGCAAGTGCAAGGTCACACATATCCACTAGGTGGTTCAAGCGTCTAGCATTTGATTGCAGTGGCAGAGGCCCTGGCACCCAATTTGCTCTCACTTTCACTCTTACTCTCACTAAAAAATATAAAATTGATTGATTTTTTTTTTTTTTTTTTTTTTGGTTTTTTGAGGTAGGGTCTCACTCTGGTCCAGGCTGACCTGGAGTTCACTATGGAGTCTCACGGTGGCCTTGAACTCATGGCAATCCTCCTACCTCTACCTCCCGAATGCTGGGATTAAAGGTATGTGCTACCACACCCGGGTTAAAATTTTTTATTATTATTTATTTTTTATTTGAGAGACAGAGAGAGAGAGAGAAAGAAAGTGTGCACCAGGGCCTCCAGCCACTACAAACAAACTCCAGATGCATGTGCCACCTTGTGCATCTGGCTTACATGAGTCCTGAAGAATTGAGCCTCGAACTGTGGTCCTTAGGCTTCATTCAAGCACTTAACCATTAAGCCATCTCTCCAGCCCTATTTTTTTAATATTTAAAAAATTTTATTTATTTATTTGCAAGGAAAGAGAGAGAGAATGGGAGAATGGGGAAGCCAGGCCCCTAGCCACTGCAAACGAACTCCAGATGCATGTTCCACTGTGAGTCTGGCTTTGCATGGGTACTGGGGAATTGAGCCCGGGTTGTTAGATTTTGCAGGCAAGCGCCTTAATTCCTGAACCATTTCTCCAGCCCCAAAAGTAAAATAGACTTAAAAAAAAAAAAAAAAAGTAAAGCCAACTTCAACTGCCCCCACACTCAAAAAGAAACTGGGTAAGCTGGGGCATGGGAGCTTTTTACCAAATACAGCTTGTCTTCTGACATTCCCCAACACTCCTCAATCCCCCAGGATTCTGGGGTGATTACCAAATTACTAATGTCTGCCCCTCCCCACACAATCATCTCAATGTCTCTTTCGGCCCTTGCCCTTCTTCCTCTTCTAATTTTAATTTATTTCCTTTTTTTTTTTTTTTTTTTGTCTTTTGAGATAGGGTCTCATGTAACCAATACTTGCCTCAAACTGTCAATGTAACCAAGGATAACCTTGAACTTCCGATCCTCCTGCCTCCCCCTTCTGAGTGCTGGGGTTATAGGTGAGTGCCACATGCCCAGCCCTAATTCTTTTCTTGTTTCAATTTTCTCTCTCCTCTGCCCATGTCTCTAGTCTCTCAGGAGTCCTCTAGGCACTGGGTGGCACAGGGGGTGCTCAGCCCAGAAAACACTTTGATGCGGTTTCTGAGTGCCCACTGACCACATCTGTGCCCTTCTCAACCCACACAATTGTTGAGCTAAGACTTGCACTTGAAGAGTGAAACATTTGCATTTAAGAAACCATATCAATCAAACTGAAGCCTCCTCCCTGTTGGCTGTCATGATGCTGGAGACAGCTATGCAGCCTACTGGGGGATCAAATTCATCAATGGTCTTAACCAGCTGTGGACCTTGCAAGCTTCACAGCTGGCCAGCCAGGCCAAATGTGTCAACATTTGTGTCAACACAGTGGTGGCATGTCTGCAATGGGGGAAACCACCTGCTCTATGAATGCTCCAGGGAGAGAATTCACGCCTGGTACTGAAAACCTAGATAAAAGCCTGTGGCTGGAGAGATCATAAGCCCTGGGGTGTGTGGGGGGGGGCACTCCTGTTGTCTGGCTAACTGGATATACTGTGACCACCAAATGGCCTTCTAAGTACTTATGTTTATGCCCATATATTAACGCTACTCTTACTTTTGGTCAGAGAAGCTTCTCTTTTCAGATGGCGGGGACCATTGGGATGACTCAAGAGACTCATTGAAGTGCTGAGAAAAAAGTGACAGCGGAGTCACTAAAAAATTTATCTCTATGCCACCTCCCAAGGCTCAGGGACCATTGTAAAAGAGGAGGTGGAAAAGAATGTAAGAGCCAAAGGAGAGGGCGAATTCTTTGCAGTACTGTCTTCCAGACACAAAGCAGCCATGGCACTCGTGACCACACAGAGGCTGATGCTACCTACACAAGACCTGCATCATAAGAAGAAAAGAAAAATGATGACATCAAAATAGAAGAGAGGCTAGCTGGAAAGAAGAAGAGATTCAGTAGAGTGCGGATAGGGGAAGGTGATGGGGGCAGATTATGATCATGGTATATGTATGGTGATTGTCAATAAAAAGTTAAAATAGGGCTGGAGGGACAGCTTAGCCATTAAGGAGTTTGCCTGCAAAGCCAAAGGGCCCAGGTTCCACTCCCCAGGACCCATGTAAGCCAGATACACAAAGGGGCACATGCATCTGGAGTTCATTTGCAGTGGCTAGAGGCCCTGATGTGCTCATTCTCTCTCTCTCCCAGTCTCTCTCTCTGCTTCTTTCCTTCTCTTGCTCTCTCAAATAAACAAAAAAAATTTTAAAGTTAAAATAAATAAGTACATAAATAAATAAAATATAATTTAGCCTGGCATGGTGGTGCATGCCTTTAATCCCAGCACTCAGGAGGCTGAAGTAGGAGGATCACCTTGATACAGGCCAGCTTGGGGGTAGAGTGAGTTTTTAGCTAGAGTGAGACCCTATGTCCAAAAAAAAAGCAAGCAAGCAAGCAAGAAAACTAAGTCATTGCCCACTGGGAGATGAACTTTCTCTCCAGCCCTGCCCTGCCCAGCTTCTAGCCTCCTCCTGCACCTGTCCTTCTGACCTTGGCAAACTGAATCTGAGCCCTTGTGTTCCTGGTCTGACTCCTGCCCCCCAGTAATGTTGTCTGAATCTCAGCTCTAGGTTGGGGATCAGTCTGACAACCCACTGCCAATTCCTATGGATGCTTCTGCTCTGGCTTGGCATACCGCATCCACCTGGGTCCTGCCTCGGGCTCGGTCTGAGCCCTCACCAGACCTAGACCTCCGCTCCTGAAGCTGTGCTCTGGGGTGGGGCGGGCATATGCACAGCCCCTATCGTGGCTTCTCTCAACCCCCTGCAGGATTAGGGAAACCCAGAAATCAGTTTGGGATGAAGGATTTGAGATTCCTCAGGCAAGTGGGACAGGACTTGTGTCCAGATGCTGAAGTTCAGAGCAAGGGCTCTGGTCACCTATCCCGGGTTCTAGAAGAGCCAGAGATGAGTTGGCTCGCAGCAGTGGGACAGTGTGAAGGTGTCCCCCATGCTGCTCTGAGCACTTGCCTGCCTGTTGGTGCCCCGTGTTGTTTGTTTGCTTGGCATCCATCCCTCCCTCTTGTAGTGATTAGCCTTAACTTTGGGAAGCCATAGGGTTCCTCAGTTCTCAGCCCCTGTGCTCTGGATGGTTCCCACATCTCCTAGAGTTGGCCACATGACCACACCTGGCCAATCAGAGCATCATGCCTCCCTAGCCACTGGGGTGGGTTCAGAGAAAAACAGTCACCTTAGACAGTAGATGTGGCTGGAGCCATCTTGTCACTATGTGGAGCCAAGACTGCAGGATGAAAGGTCAGAAGAAGAAAGAGACGAGGTGGGGGAAGACTAAGCACTAATATTTCGGTGTCTTTCAGTCCAGCTATGGCTGGAGCCAGTCCCTGCCCTTGGTTTTTGATTTTTTTTAGTGATATAGATCAATAAATTTCCTATTACACCAAGTCAACTTGGTGTGAATTTTCTATCACTATTAACCCAAAGCATCCTCCCTGAAAGCTAAAGCAGCTATAGATATCCTATTTGCAGACCCCGTGTACTAATAATCATTAATACAGACAAAGTTGCTGGGCTTCCTTGAGGCTACAGTGACATTGGTCCAGGGCCTGGGTAAGGTTTAAGCTATAGATGCCTGGCATGAATGGGGGCACAGGAATAGGGCTGGGTTGGCCAAGCAATGACCAGACATACAGAAAGCCAGGCCCTTCCTGAAGCCTTATGTTCTGCTTTAATATTTCTATCTGCCATTGAAAGCAGGCGATTGACTGTCACCATTTTGGAGGGCATACTGTTTACACATTATCTTTAAGAAATCGTTTTTCTGTATCTGTCTGTCTATCCACTTATCTACCTTCCTTGCCGTGGGAGAACCAAGGCAAGACAAAAACAAAACAAACAAACAGAAAAAAGAAACCAACAAAAAAACAATAAAGCTAATCCCACCTAAAGAAAGCACAACCCCAGGGTAACCATAGTGACAACCCCGAAACCTTTTGAGCATGTTTTGTCTGTGACAAATAACAAAGCTATTCATTGCTATTAAACATGGGGTGGGGGGGGAACAGTGCTGGAGAGTTGGCTCAGAGGTTAAGGTATTTGCCTTCAAAACCTAAAAAAACAGGTTTGGGACTGGAGGGATGGCTTAGCGGTTAAGGAGTTTGCCTGCAAAGCCAAAGGACCCTGGTTCCATTTCCTAGGACTCACATAAGCCAGATGCCCAAGGGGGCACATGTATCTGGAGTTCGTTTGCAGTGGCTAGAGGCCCTGGTGCGCCCATTCTCTCTCTTTCTGACTCTCTCAAGTAAATAAAACTTTAAAAAAATAAAAAATAAAAATAAAACAGGTTTGGGTCTAGAGAGATGGCTTAGCAGTTAAGGCATTTGCCTGCAAAGCCAAAGGACACCAGTTTGATTCTCCAGGACCCATGTAAGCCAGATGTACAAGGGGCACATGCATCTGGAGTTCATTTATAGTACCTGGCATGCCCATTCCCTCCCTCTCTCCTCTTTCTCTCTCTCTGCCTCTTTCTCTGTATCAAATAAATAAATAAATAATATATATTTAAAAAAAAACAGGCTTGATTCCCCAGTACCCACATAAAGCCAGATGCACAAAGTAGCACATATATCTGGAGTTCATCTGCAGTGGCTAGAGGCCCTGAGTGTGCCCACTCTCTCTGTGACTCTCTCTCTCTCTCTCTCTCTCTCTCTCTCTCTCTATCTCTGCTTGCAAGTAAATAGAAAATACATTTTAAAAAGCCATCTGCTACTCCTCCTCATTTCCTCCTTCTTATAGGTATGACGCTTGAAGGCTTAATTATTCTATGTATTGGGTAAATTAGGGTAGCTACTAAAACCACAGATCCCAAATGGGTAAGGGTCAACATGATTGACGTTTATCTACTGTTCCCGTATCGGCGCTGAGCTGGCAAGCCGCAAGCAGCTGGGCTTCCCCTGCACGGCCACTCAGAAATTCAGGCTGCTGGAGAGCTGATCTTTCCAGCACAGGAGGTCCTTCCTGGCCAGCCTGGCTGCACGGGGACAGGTGCATGGCCTGGAGCGACGGCTCAGTGTTTAGAGGGAAGGAGCGCAAAAGACACTGGGCACAAGCCCCAGGTTGATGCATAGTGCTTCTAGAAATCGCATTGCATTGGCTAGAATTCAATCGACAGGCACAGCCGAGTGCAAGAGAAGCGGAGCAGGCAGAAGAGGAGAGCGCCTTTTGGGGAAATTCCCCTTCCCTGCTCAGAAGATGATGCTTCTTTTCAGAATCTGCATGGCATTTTGGTTTCCTGTGGCCTTCTTGAGGTCTTGGTGTTGCCCAATAGACATGAGGCTATGAGGCTCAACTGAGAGGGGCAATTATCTCCTCATGGAGTCAGGTGAGTACTCAGTACGCAGTTATCGAATGGGTACATAAATTCAAGAAGGTTAACAAAACGGAATTTGTTAAAGGGGATATATTGTTCATGAAGTCAAGCAGTTTTCGTTATCGATAATTGGGGAGTACGAGATAGAATGCTATCTAGCCCATTAGCTTACTTGGTTAGAGCATGGTGCTAATAAGATAAAATATTTTGATTTTAGAACTCTACCATATATATGTGTGTGTGTGTGTGTGTGTGTGTGTGTGTGTGTGTGTATTTGTATAACTACTCATTCCCTTTTAAATATTTTTTTTGTTCATTGTTTATTTATTTATTTGAGAGAGACAAACACAGAGAGAAAGGCAGATAGAGGGAGAGAGAGAGAACGGGCGCACCAGGGCTTCCAGCCTCTGCAAACGAACTCCAGACGCGTGCGCCCCCTGTGCATCTGGCTAATGTGGGACTTGGGGAACCGAGTCTTGAACCGGGGTCCTTAGGCCTCACAGGCAAGTGCTTAACTGCTAAGCCATCTCTCCAGCCCAGCTCATTCCCTTTTACCATTAGTTCTACAGTTACACAACTATCCTAGAAAGGAAATTGAAAGAACTAGAAACAGCAGTGGTAGCACATACCTAGAATCCCAGGTTGAGGCAGGAGGATTGCCATCAGTTTGAGGTCAGCCTGGACTACATAGCAAGACTCTTTATAAAATAAATAAATAAATAAAAACAAAACAGAAGAAGGAAGATAAGAAGAGAAGAGGAGGAGGGCAAAGAGAAACAGGTCCAGACAAGCTTTCCCATTAATCTCAGCTCTTACCAAGGCCCCCTGGCTGGGCCTTCCTTTGGGTGCTTGGGAAAACAGTACTCTCCTCACCTCTTGGTGCCTCCAGTGTGCAAGAGCCCTGAAACCCATGCTTCACTTTGCGCAGCTGCGAGGGCCTGAGTGTTGACGACTCTCTGCAGGGAGTTCCGTTGGCATGGCCTCCTCTCGCAACTCTGGCGCCCCGGCTCTCCTTTGAAGGTATTGCTTTCTGCAGTGCTTTGGTCTGGGGTTTTATTCAGTCCTCAGCAGGTCTGTGACGGTGGTGTGAGGGCACTGGCTTGGCCTGTAGCTACAACGGTGTCTGAGGTGAGGATGGAGCTAGAACCAACCCCCCAAGATCCTCTACTCTCCAGCCTGTTACCCAAAAGAGAGCTGCCTTGTAAATCTCAGACTCCCTCCTCAGCCTTTGCTCCTGGTGTCTATTCTAGGTCAGACATAGGAGGCTAGGGAGATTGCTCAGTGATTAAGGCCCTTGCCTGCAAAGCTTAATGACCCAGGTTTGATTCACCAGAACCCACGTAAAGCTGGATGCACAAAGTGGCGCATGCATCTGGAGTTCGTTTGCAGTGGCACTATGCTCTGGAATGCCCATCCTCTCTCTTTCTCTCTCTTTTTCTGGCTTTCAAATATTTTTTTTTAAATAGGAGAAAAGATAAAAGTCCTAGGTTAAAGTATACCATCTTTCCTTTACAGAACACAGCATCTATACTGCCCCTTCCTCCCTCCCCCTCCCCCTCCCCCCCACAAAAAATGATCCTCTACCAATGGGAGAAGCCTATGCACTCAACTTCCTGTCAGTCTTGTTTGCATGACAGGAGATTTGCATGGTTTTCCCTCACTGGAAGCTAAAAGCCATTCTACTATTATGGGCTGCCTTATGTAGGGAAACATATTTTGAATGTATTCAAACAGCATTTTGATTTGATTTGTTTTTTAAATTAGATAGTGGCTTTCTCCCTTTTAAAATCACAAGTCACTTGTTGGCACTGTCCCACTAGGGGTGTACAGATGGATTCTGGGTGATTTCTCCATAAGGATCCCAATAAAAAAGGATGAGAAATGAACTCTGAGTCACTAAACCCACTGCAGTGTGTATACGGGTTTATGTTTGGCTGAAGCCTTGGCGAGTTGCTCTGATGTGTGAGCACAAGCATAAAGCATTTTCCCGGGGATTATTTCTAACCTGCACACTTCTTGCCTTTGCCCTGCCCCCTGGGTGAACCATTAGAGGGCAATACCTCCCACCAGCAGTTCCCATGACGCTATCAATCCCATTAGAGGACCAACAATTAATTATAACAATGAGAAAGACATTATTCAGCCAGGACTCCCTTCCTGCTCTTGAATCCACAGACACCCCGACACCCTGCCAGTTATTGATGCATGTTTCTGTATGTGAGGGCACGTGCATGCCTCAAAATAACCCGGCGCAAAGTAGGTAGAAAATACCCACAGGAAAGATTCTGAGAGGAGAAGCCATCAGGAGAGTTGAAGTAGCCCTGTAGGAATGGTGATGTTAACGGAAGACAGGTCTTGGACGTGGCTCTTGTTTTCTGAGATAACCGTACTATGGTTTTACTGCTCAAATAGTTAGAATTCGTATTTCTGATTTCAAATTAGTTCGTCGTGAAAACTGCCAGCACTTTGCCAGTCCTTCAGGGCTTATCGAGCCGCTACGGCAGCAGGCACCAGGCTGCTGAAGGTGCGAGGCAGATGGGGCAAAGCTCTTCCTTGCATCAGCCTTCGCCTCAAGCAGGGCAACCAGCTCATAAGAAGTGATCATATAGATGCGTTAATGCACGTAGGCACCACATGTTTGTTGAGAACCTACTATGCAGCTGGGATGCTCTAGGATGGTGCATCAGCCACAAACAGAACAGGCAGGGGGCTGGCATTCAAAATGAATGCAGGCATGTGGTTTTCAGTTATAATGCATACCACGAGGAGAAAACACAGGTCTAATCCAGTCTGAAAGATCAGGAGCGAATTTCTCAAGGAAGTGACAATGATTTTGCAGTGTCTCACTCCTACAGGGCTTCGCTCTGCTGTCAGTACTCGGTATGGAAGAAGAACCCAGTGCGACTGGATTCTGGTGAATTCTCCCTGCTGAGGTCTGGCTGGCCATGGTTTCTGGTGCAGAGTGTAGCCTGGACACCATGTGGCCTCTAGATCTGGGGAGAGTGGTGACCTGGGGATTGAGTTTCCATTAGTGATCCCTGTCTACTTGAGAAGCAGGCCACTGTTCCCAGGAAGCCCTGCTACCCAGGCTGCAAGGCCATCCTGCCCTGGCAGCGCAGACAGTAACTAATGGGCCTGCCTTGTGCAGAGGGGAAAACGGGAGCAGAGGAGGCAAACGCAGGCTGCACGGGAGGCCTCTGCTTCACTGAGCAGAGCGCTCGGTGCTGGTGTGCGCCTCAGACAGCGCCGCTCCAGGTCACCAGCCTGAACCACTTAATGCACGTCACGCCCAGTCCACTTGGAAACACTTAAATGGAACTCCCAACCTTTGTCCTCAGCCCTGAAACCACAGGTAAGTATTTAGGTCTGCGATGTATCGATCATGCCTCCCACTGGCACTAGGAAAAATGCTGCGAAGCAAGTCAACTTTCCAGTGACAAGGGAAGTCATTCTCCTAATCCGCTCTTGCTGGACAATCAGGTTGACAAAAACCATTAAGTTTTCCGAGATTAGAAACTCACTGTCAGAGGGAGTCGTGTAGAGAGATTTCCACTCCATTACACCCAGGACAATAACCAGAGGCCAAGTGACAGGAAAAGGCTGCTTTTTCAAGTTTCCTGTGTCCTTAGGTAGAGGAAAATAAATTCACAAGTGTCTCCTTTTTGTAGGTCAGGGGATATATGTTATCTCATTAATCAATGCAGCAGTCTATGGAGGTGGCATCTGTTTCTTGAATCTGGGGCTCAGCAAGACCAGGTCACCCTGTAAGAAGAAGACAGGGTTGGGCATCTGTGTAGCTGCGCTGAGGGATGTGAAGGCTTCCAACACTCTTTCCTTAAGGCAGATGTAGATCTTGACCACCCTTGAACTGGCTTCTTTTTTTTGGTTTTTCGAGGTAGGGTTTCACTGTAGCTCAGGCTGACCTGGAATTCACTATGTAGTCTCAGGGTGGCCTCGAACTCATAGCGATCCTCCTAGCTCTGCCTCCCGAGTGCTGGGATTAAAGGCGTGCACCACCACGCCCAGCTCTGAACTGCCTTCTTTTTGGAAGACACTGAAGTTCTATAGTGGGTCAAAGCTGACTGTGGCACCCGGTGAGACCACAGATTGGGGTGCGTAAGGAACTTCTTGCTCCTGTTGTGTGACTTCCAGAATGTTCCCTGAGCTCCCAAGTTTCCCCTTCTCTGATTCATGATAGCTATCCCACAAAGGCTATGAGGAATAAACAAAATCCCATGAAAAAGGCATTCAGCATAGTGACTGGCGTAGGGCAAGCAAAAAAATAAACCAGAAAGTTGGTAGTAGAAAGTAGCTTTTTTGACTTATGCTATTCATATAACCATACAACCGAACATTTGGAAAATACAAAATAGAAAAAAAAATCACCTATTCTCCCAACAATTGTGGCATAGTTCTCCTAGTATTTTTGCCAATGAATGTTTTTCCCCCCACACACAATTTCTTGGGGCTGGAAAGATTGCTCAGTGATTAAGGCATTTGCCTGCAAAGCCTAAGACCCTGAGTTCAGTTCTCCAATACCCACATAAAGGATGCATAAAGTGGCACATGCATGTGGAGTTTATTTGCACTGGCTAGAGGCCCTGGCATGCCCATTCTCTCTTCTCTCTCTGCTTGCAAATAAGTAAATTAAAAGTATTTTTAAAAAAAAAAGATTCAAGAGCTAGAGAGATGGCTTAGCAGTTGAGATGCTTGCTGTCAAAGTCAAAGGACCCAGGTTCAATTTCCTGGTACCTGCATAAGTCAAATGCACGAGATGGCACATGTGTCTGGAGTTCATTTGCAGTGGCTACAGGCCCTGATGCACCTAGGTCCTTAGGTCCTTAGGCTTAGCAGACAAGCATCTTAACCAAAATGTTAAGGAAGGAGTGACAGTAGCGTGTGCATCATGAAGTGAGACATCTCCATCACACTCTCCATGGACCGGGAATCATTGTGGAAGAAGTGGTAGAAAGAAGGTCAGAGCCACAGCAGTTAGACTCTGGTTTACAAAGCCTGACCTCCATGGTTCGATTTACCAGACCCACATAAAGCCAGATGCACAAAATGGCATATGCATCAGAAGTTTGTTTGCAGAGGCAAAAAGCCCTGGCGTGTCCATTCCACATCCCCCTTCCCTGCTTGCCAATAAAAGACATTTAAAAATATTTTATTTTTATTTGTTCATTTGAGAGAGAAGTAGAAAGAAGCAAATAGAGAAAAAGAGTGGGGAGGGGGGAGAGAATGGGCACGGCAGAGCCTCTAGCCACTGCAAATGAACTCCAGACGCGTGTGACATCATGTACATCTTGGCTTACGTGGGTATTGGGGAATCAAACTTGTCTTTTTAAGCTTCACAGGCAAGCACCTTAACCGCTGAGCCAACTTTCCAACACCAATAAAAACACTGAAACATTTATTACTTAAATAGAGAATGGAAGAACCAAAGGTAGGAGAGGAGTGCTTTGTAATACTGTCATCTGGATACAAAGTGGCTTTGCTATTCATGACCACACAAAACCTGCATAGGAGGAGAGGGAAATGATGACATTAAAATAGAGGAGAGGATCACTGTGGATTGGAAAGAAGCAATTTGGTGGAGGGGGGATTTGGGAGTGGGAAAAGACAGTGTGGTATGAGGGGGTTATGACATATTGGTATAAATATATATATCAAAGAAGTTACAAAAAACAGTATTTATTTTGGGTAGTGTGGTAGTTTGAATGGATGTCTCCCAATGGATTCAGGAGTTTATTAAAGCTTTAGATCTCCAGCCACCTGACTGCAGGAGGTGTCACTGTAGGCAGATCCTAGGGTCCAGCTCTAAGGTGTGTTTGGGGATGGATATGGAATTCCAGCCCAAGGTATACAGAGTGCTTGAGCTCTGACTGGGTTCCTGGAGTGTGCTTGGGTACGGTATTAGTGGTGGCATTTCTCTCTACACGGACCTGTTCCACCATTATGGAACTTCCCCTGGATCTGTAAGCCTGAAATGAATTCTATTCCTCCTATAAGCTGTGTCTGGTCTGGCGGTTCTTCCCAGCAGCGTGAAGCTGGCTGAGCCAGGTAGTGATCTCAATTTGGGGCTAAGGATGTAGCTCAGCAAGAGGGTACCTGCCAGGTACATCCCCAAGCACTAGGGAAAAAAAAAAGCACACCTTTCTTAGGTTATGGACATCTACTGTAAAGGCAAACATAGCCAGGGATGGCCTGCAGTCTGTCCACCCCATGCTCAAACAGTGGTCCAGGGATCAGTAGTGTCTTTATGACCATAGTGAAAAACCTCGGGTCTCACCCTTAATTTATCAGACCAGAATCTCTAGGGAGGAGGCCATGAATCTGCTTTTTAGCAAGCTTGCCATCTATTTTCATGCACACTGCTGTGTGAGAATCGCAGCAGTGTAAAAACTCAGACATATGTGCACAAGTGTGTGTGTGTGTGTGTGTGTGTGTGTGTGTGTATGTGTGTGTATGTATATATACATATATATTCAAGAATGTACATAATAGCACATTTGTTATAAAATCAAACTGAAAACATTCCCTATGTCCAGGGATAGTAAAGTATTCAAAAGTCATAAAGCAGATAAGTAGAATAATGGTCATATGCAACATGGATTAAAATGATAATACTGAAAGACCGGTGTGGTGGTGGCACATGCCTTTAATCCCAGCACTCCAAAGGCAGAAGAGGAGGAACACGGTGACCACCCTGGGACTACAGAGTGAGTTCCAGGTCAGCCTGGGCTAGAGTGAGACCCTACCTCAGAAAAACCAAAACAGAGAAATAGGAAAATACTTTATCTATGAGCCTGCCAACTTGAGTTCAAGCTGCAGCACCCATATAAAGCCAGACACAAAGTGGCAAGTGCATGGATAATCCCAACATACCTACCACAGTGGGAGGCGGCGCCTGGAGAATCCCGACACTCAAAGGACAGCTGGACTGGCCTTCCCACAGGCAAAACTATAAAAACTCCATCTCCAAGAAGGAGAAAGAAGACTGGCACCCCAGTTACCCCTGACTTCCTCACACACACTGTGCACATGTGTACCCCCTATATACTAATAAATTTTATTTTTAATCTTTTTATATTCATATTTCTTTATTTGAGAGAGCAAATGGGCACACCAGGGCCTCCAGCCACTGCAAACAAACTCCAGATGCATACATCACCTTGTATATCGGGCTTACATGAGTCCTGGGGAATTGAACCTGGGTCCTTTGGCTTTGCAGGCAAGCGCCTTAACTGCTAAACCATCTCTCCAGCCTCAAAGAAATTTTAAGTATTTAATTTTTTTAAAAGTAAAGTAAGAAGATAGCCGGGTGTAGTGGCGCAAGCCTTTAATCCCAGCACAGGAGATACTGAGAGTTTGAAGCCAGCCTGAGACTACGTAGTGAATTCCAGGTCAGCCCGGGCTTCTTAGAATGACACCCTACCTTGAAAAACCAAAAACAAAAAGATAAACTTAACTGTCATTTAGGACATTGTCCTCATCAATTCAGAATCATTGTGTGAGAGCAAGGAGACTTCTGTCGGGGAGGGGGTCAGAAATGCCCTATTTCTTGACCTGGTTGTTACATATACATATTCATGTTTTGGATAATTTTTAAGTACATATTTATGTTTTATAAACCCTTTTTTTGTAAGCGTGGTGTATCTCACAATTTGAAAAAAAAAATTAAAAATGAATGCCAGGAATGACAACTTTTGGAGCTAACCCTGTGTGGAACCTGCCAGATCCACTTCACACCTTGACTTCCTGCTTGGCCAATTCCCCATAGCCCACCCAACTGCACGTTGCAAATTTATAGGCCAACTGAGCCCAGATGGTTTCCTGCGATAGCTGCAAGGGGCATAATAATGAATGCTCGTCTCCCTGCACATTCCTGAATGCGTTTTGGCAGCATTTTTACTGCAGGCAGTAAAACCCTGCTACAGAGTCCCTGCCTATCTCGGGGGCTTGGCCACATGGCAGTTGAGCCACAGTCTCTGGTCACAGGCTGCCTGTCATAGAGTCCTTGAGAGCTAGCTTTTTTCTGCATTGTCCTACGTGGCTGTTTGATTGATTGTTGTTAATAATCGTTGCATTTCAGAACCCCAGTCTCGTCCTCACGGCTGGAGCTTCCTCTTTGTCCTAATTGGCAAAACATCCTCCTGGGAAAGTGGGGCATCTTCATGGAGTCAATCTTTGGCCATGACTCCTCTGTCAATGGGGAAGATGACACTCCTAGCAAGGAGGTGACAATACTGAAACCCTCCCAGTGCTCAGGAACCAGGCTGACCAGACAGATACCCAGAGGAGCATGTGGAGAAACTGAGGTCTGCATTAGGGAGAAGCTAGAAAGGCTGGGGTCAACCCAGAGGTCAAAGCCAAACTGACTATTGGCCCCGTTCGCCTCCCTTTCTTGCTTATGCATTGAATATTAGATGCATAATTAAGGTCACATTTCCCAGGCTCCCTTGCAGTTAGATGCGGTAATGTGACTCAGTTCTGACGAATAAATGCAAGCAAAGGTGGCACGTGGGACTTTCAAGAGGGCAACTCAAAGGAAGGGCCTGTGTGTGGTCTCCTCTCTTCACATCCTTGTCTCTGGTTGGAATGTGGTGGAAGGTTCCACAGCCATGTTGAATGAGTCAGTATCACTGGATGGCAGAGCACTGTACTAACCTTGGACTAACTTCCTGTGCTCAAGAGAAGTAAATTTCCACGGTGTTTAAACCACACTTGGGTAGTGGTTTTGTTTGTTTGTTTTTGAGGTAGGGTCTCACTGTAGTCCAGGGTTGACCTGGAATTCACTCTGTAGCTCTAGGTTGGCTTTGAACTCATGGCCATCCTCCTCCTACCTCAGCTGCCTGAGGGCTAGGATTCAAGTTGTATGCCACCACACTTTGATGTGTGGTCGCTTGCAGCTGAACCCAATACACCTGTTTGCATGCGTGATGTATGTGCATTTGTATATGTGTGTGAGCATGTGTGTGTGTGTGTGTGTGTGTGTGTGTGCGTGCTCATGTGGAGGGCAGAGTGTGACCTCTATCACTATACATCTTATTTTTTGAGACAGAGTTTCTCATTGGACCGGAGCACACGGATTTGGCTAGTCTAGCTAGCTAGCTTGCCAGAGGGATCCTCCCATCTCTGTCTCTTCAGCCCCGAGACTGTAAGCATGAGCACTACACTTATGTGGATGTTTGGCATCTCAACTCAAATCTTCACACTTGTGTGGCAAGCACTTTCTCAACTGAGCCTTCGCCCTGACCCCTTGATACACCACTTTGTAAACTTTTTTTTTTTTCGAGGTAGGGTCTCACTCTAGCCCAGGCTGACCTGGAATTCACTATGTTGTCTCATGGCGATCCTCCTACCTCTGCCTCCCAACTGCTGGGTGTGCACCACCACACCCGTCCATTTTGTAAACGTTTTATTGGCACTTTTTATGCATGTACATGATATATTTTGATCATAAACCCTTCCCAATATCTTCTTTTTATTAATATTTTTATTTTTATTTATTTGAGAGAGAGAGGGAGGAACAGAGAGGGGGAGAGTGGGAGAGAGGAAGAGAGAGAGAGAACAGGCATGCCAGAGTATTCAGCCAATGCAAACAAACTCCAGATGCATGCACCACCGCGTGCATCGGCTTAACCTGGGTCCTTTAGCTTTGCAGGCAAGCACCTTAACTGCTAAGCTATCCCTCCAGCCTATCTTCTTTTTTTTTTTTTTACATGTATTTATTATTATTTGCAAGCAGAGAGAGAGAGAGAGAGAGAAAGAAAATGGCTGCTCCAAACCTCTTGCCACTGCAATGAACCCCAGACTCATGCGCCACTTTGTTGTGTACCCGGATTTACACAGGTACTGGGGATTCGAACCTGGGCTGTCAGGCTTGCAAGCAAGCGCCTTAACCACTAAGCAAGCTCTCCAGACCATTTCATGTTTTTTTTTTTTTCTTCTCTGAGGCAGGGTCTTATTCTAGCTGGACTGACCTGGAACTCGCTCTGTAGCCCCAGGCTGGCTCAATCTCACAGTGATCCTCTTACCTCTCAATACCTTCTTTTGTTCCCCCCCCCCAACCCCCTCTTGCACTGAATCTCCTATTCTTTTCAACCAGTTCCTCTTCGGTTTTCATCTCTTTTCCCCTCCTCTGTCGTCCATGATGGAGTGCTGATGGGTCCAGTGTGGTGCAGATCCTGTACAGGTATCAACAGCTGTTGTGAGGTCATAGAAGCAGTTCCAGGTATGGTCCATCTTCCCTCTCACTTCTCTCACAGTGTCCCATGAGCCTTAGAGGGCAGGAACACCATTAATTTTTTAAAATATTTTTATTGATTGATTGATTTATGTGGGAGAGATTGAGAGAGAGTCGGATAGAGAGAATGGGCAAGACAGGGCCTCCAGCTGCTGCAAACAAACGCTGGATGCATGCACTACCTTGTGCATCTGGGTTATATGGGTTCTGGGGAATCAAACCTAGGTCACTTGGCTTTGCAGGCAAGTGTCTTAACAGCTAAGCCATCTCTCTAGCCCTAACTTTTTTGTATTTTATTTATTAATTTGAGAGAGAGAAAGGCAAATAGAGAGAGAGACAGAGAGACAGAGAGAGAGAGAGAGAGAGAGAGACTGAGAGAATGGATGTGCCAGGGCCTTTAGCCACTGCAAACAAACTCCAGATGCATGTGCCACCTTGTGCATCTAGCTTATGTGGGTACTGGAGAATAAACCCTGGGTCCTTTTGCTTTTCAGGCAAGTGCCTTACCCACTAAGCCATCTCTCCAGCCCAAGGAACACCATTTTTGACCAAAGTTAATAAGTAGAAACAACCTCATTGTGCCAAAGAAAGGACTGGTTAAAATTGTTGTTCACTCATTTGCTTATCCATTCATCAAGATGTAAAGAGTACCTGCCACATACTTGACTCTGATCTAGGGTGTGATCTATTGGGGATTTTGTGGTTAAAACAACAACAACATCTTGTCTCTACCCTCAAGAGTTATTAGAAGAGGAGTCAGGAGGCGTAAATAAATGGATACCTACAATGTAATGTAATTAGTAGAGCCATAGAAGCTGAGTAGTTTAAAAAAATATTTTAATGAGATAAGGAAAATGTTGGTGACATGTTGCTGAAAACAGTGGGTTATTAAAGATCATGCACACTGTGTCCAATTTGTAAAGCATCACACACACATTTACTTGCAGGGATTAAAAATAGACTTAAGGGCCTGGAAAGATGGCCCAGTAGTTAAATATGCTTCCTACTGAAGCATGAGGGCCTGAACCTGCCAAGTTTGCATCTCCAGAACCCATGTTAAACATCTGGATGTGGCTAAAAGTGCCTGTAGCCCCAGTCCCATGGGGGAGCAGAGAACCAGGAATCACTGGGGCTTGGAAAAAAAAAAAAAAAAAGAGCAAACTCCAGGATCAGAAAGAGACTCAAACAAGAATGGGCAGGAGGGGCTGGAGGGATGGCTTAGTGGTTAAGGCATTTGCATGCAAAGCCAAAGAACCCAGGTTCGATTCCCCAGGACCCACGTAAGCCAGATGCACAAGGAGGCACATGCATATGGAGTCTGTTTGCAGTGGTTGGAGACCTGGGGCATCCACTCTTTCTCTCTTTTTCTCCCTCTTTCTCTGTTAAATAAACAAAGAAAAAATTAAAAAAAAAAAAAAAGAACGGGCAGGAGAACAATGGAACAGTACAGCAGATACTCCTCTCTGGCTACCACAGACAGGTATTCACAATCACAGGTGAGCATCTAGAGTGCCACAGGGGTACATACATGTGCATATTACACACACATGCACACAGGTGCACACACACACACCACATCACACAAACACAAACAAAAAATAACCTAGGGATGGAGAGGTGGCTTAGTGGTCGAGGCACTTGCCTGCGAAGCCTAAGGACCCAAGTTCGATTCCCCAGTACCCAAGTGAGCCAGGTGCACATGGTGGCGCATGCATCTGGAATTCATTTGCAGTGGCTAGAGGCCCTGGTGCACCCATATTCTCATTTTTTTTTCTCTCTCTCTCCCTCTTTCTCTCTGTCAAATAAATATATAAAAATAAAAATATTTTTAAAAAATAACCCAGACTTTGGTATGATTTGAACACTTTGCATAGCACTGGCATTTAATAGGTGAAAAAGAAATCATTAGTGAATAAAAGATCCTATTTCAGGGACTATTTTTTTTCTATATTTGCCAAATTTATTGCCTTTGTAATAAGGAAGAAATATCACCATTGGAGAGCATGAATTATGGAATTGAAGATGGAGTGCGTGAGGAAGTGATTTTTGTGAGAACAGAAATTAAGTTGTGCTATGGTCTGAAAAAGAAACTCAGGCAAGAGGTAAGAGTCTGGCCTCTCAGGGCAGGTGACTGGACCAGTCTCGTTCCTACCCCATGCATGGTCTGGAAACAGACAGGGAGGTTTGCCCAGGGCTTTGTTCTACATTTTTAGTGGGATAGGACCCACCGCAGCCAAGTTATTAAAGCACTACCCTATCGCTTTTCCTCCCATGACTCCTCTCTGCTGGGCCTCCTACCCCACCATTAAGGCAGCTGTTGTTGTTTTGTAGAGGCTAATTAACTCCACACTGCATGAAGCCAGATACTAATTGGCCCACTCACTTAATCAACTTTAATATCTCTCTTCTGTTGGACAGGGCTGCTGCTCCTCTGTTCCCCTGATCACCACCAAGTGCAGTTGCAGGGGAGCAGCTGCCGCCTCCCTGGGTATAGACAGCCCCAGCCCTGTCCCCCACTGCAGGGGGAGGTGAGGGCACATGCTGCCCTTCACTGAGCTCAGTGGACGGACCCTGAAGTTCATGATCACTGGAGCATCTTGGGACCTGAGCTTATTGCTTCTCTTCCAGGCATTGCATGATTATGTGAGTCATCAGATGGTTGATTCCTCATGAGAACTGGCCTCAACCCTGTCGGGGCTGACACATACTTAAGACGAAAAATCTAACCAACTTACACAACTGTTGCAACTATCTTTTATTGGGTTTTGTTTTTTTCTTTCTTCCTCTGTAGCAGACACTGGGTCAAGCACTTTCCAATGTAATAGAAACACAATAACAGGGCAGATAAGCAATACTTTTTATGAGACAGGGTCTTGCTATGTAGCCTAGGCTAGTCCAAACTCACCATGTAGACCAGACTGACCTCAAATTTATGATCCTCCTGCCTCAGCCTCCTGAAGTTGGGATTATAGAAGTGCATCACCATGCCCAGAAACAATGCATATTTGTATTGTGTGTGCGTGTGTGTGTGTGTGTGTGTGTGTGTGTGTGGTGTGCATGGCTGTTTGCATGTGTGTGGAGACCAGAGGTTGACATGAGGTGTCTTACTAAATTGCTGTCTGTCTTATTACTTGATATAGAATCTCTCAGTTGAACCCCAAGCTAGCCAGCAAGATTTGGGGATCCCAACCAAGTGCCGGGAATTCCAGGTGCGCCGCCCCTCCCTCCCAGCATTTATGTGCATACTGGAGATCCGAACTCACGTCCTCATGCTCACGTAGCAAGCACTTTACCCACTGAGCCATCTCCCTAACCCCATATTTTTTAACTGAATAAAGAGCCACCACTTACCCTATTTTTCCAGTGCAAATGTTAATATCTATCTGTAATTGAGATGATAATGCCTATTCCTATAAGAGGCATTATAATACCCATTCCTGGGGAGAAATGGAGATACTTTTTGTTTTGTTTTTTGAGGTAGGGTCTCACTCTAGCCCAGGCTGACCTGGAATTCACTATGTAGTCTCAGGGTGGCCTCGAACTCACGGCAATCCTCCTATCTCTGCCTTCCAAGTGCTGGGATTAAAGGTGTGCACCACCACGCCCAGCAAGATTTAAACAGGGCAAATATCAAACTCTGTAACTCCAAGTCCAACAACTCTAGCCAGTGACAAGTCTCCAAGTCTGATAATTGTAAATGAACTCCAGACGTGTGTCCCCCCTTGTGCATCTGGCTAATGTGGGTCCTGGGGACTCGAGCCTTGAACCAGGGTCCTTAGGCTTCACAGGCAAGTGCTTAACGGCTAAGCCATCTCTCCAGCCCCCAGCGTGGTGGTTTTGAATCCTGCTCCTCCCAGCTGCATGCACTCTGCTTCATTCCCAGTTCATTTCCTGCCCATGTGGTCCTTTTTCCTCCTCTTCTTCCTTACACACTTAAACCCTCCTGAAGCCGGGCATGGCGGTGCATACCTTCAATCCTAGCATTTGGGAGACTGAGGTAGGAATTCAAGACCAGCCTGGGCTGCATGGTGAGAGCCAGGTCAGCCTGGACTAGAGTGAGACTGCTTTAAAAACAAAACAAAACAAACATCAACAACAACAAAAAACAAGTGGCTAGAGAAATGGCCAGTGGTTAAAGGTGCTTGCTTGAAAGCCTGATGGCCTGGGTTCAGTTCCCCAGTACCCATGTAAAACCAGATGCACAAAGTGGCACAAGCATCTGGAGTGCATTCTGGCTCACCTCTCTTCCCCCACACACGAGTAGACTAATAATTTAAAAAAAAAAACCTATGATAGAGCTCATACAGGAAAACCCTTAGTTCTGTCTCGATCTGAAGATCGGTTTTGACCAGGGCAGAATGAATCACGTAGCTTGTGGGGGTTAGTGATCAGAGTGGATAAGCTCATGCGTTCGAATTCTACCTCCCTCACTCCCACTGTATCTCCTTTAATCTCCTATGTGAACAGCGGTTGTAAAGAATAGCTGGGGAACTCACATGCCAGTGCTTAGTATAAGGCCTGCAAGAATAAGCATACTTGGCAGATGTAGGAGATAAGACCCGAATTGAGCTCCTGTGAAGCGAGGCCCACTCCTCAGAGACTTGAGCATCCAGAGCAGTGCTCTCAAATTGCAACACACCCTCATTAGAATTTCTCGCAAGGGCTGGGGAACCCATGTCAGGAATCTCGACCTCAGGCTGAGGCGGGGCATGTCTGATGAATCCCCAGCTGCTAAGATTCACCCGTGGTTCATCCTGCAAAGGTCGCTGTGTGGGGGCTGGTCCTTGGTGTCACCGTGAACGTGGCAGGACTTCTAAGGGGTGGGACTCAGTGGCGATTGTGCGGGTGCCACCTCCATAAGGAATTAAGATGGTTCTTATGAGTGACTTCTGGAGAGTGAGTTGTTGGGCTAGCGAGATGGCTCAGCGGTTAAATGCTTGCTAGTGAAATCCAATAGCCTGGGCTTTATTCCGTAGTAGCCACGTAGTCAGGTGTACAAAGTGCTTCTGTAGTTCATTTGCAGTGGCAAGAGGCCCTAGTGTGCCCATACATTCTCTCTCTCCCTGTCTTAAACAAATAAATTTTTTAAAAAGTTGCTTACTGCCGGGCGTGGTGGCGCATGCCTTTAATCCCAGCACTCGGGAGGCAGAGGTAGGAGGATTGCCATGAGTTCAAGGCCACCCTGAAACGACAGAGTGAATTCCAGGTCAGCCTGGACCGGAGTGAGACACTACCTCGAAAAACCAAAAAAAAAAAAAGTTGCTTACTGGATATCAAACTCCCACCAATCTTGAGCTACAAGAGGGCCTTCACCTATTAAATTCTCTCTAAAATAATAATGGTTATTCCATTTATCCGGTGCTGACTTCACTCTCCATTGGAGAATCTGCTTCTCTTTTTCAGATGGACTCAGAACCTGAGGAGAAAATCAGCCCATCGCACCTCACCAGGGCCCCAGCTGAAACCATAGAGGAATTGGGGAAATGAGCAAGAGTGCTGCTTTCTTGGTGAACCTGGTACCAGCACAAGGGTGAAGGAGATAGACGCAGAGAACACTCAGCTCCTACCAAACCAGATATCCAGAGACGCAGAGGCTCCCAAGATCTCATCACTGAAGCAGACCTAAAACGAACCCAGCGTGGCTCAGGGAAATTTGTTAGAGCCACAAGTTGGGACACTATGCACAGAGACATTGCCTCTGTCCCATAATTGATGGCTACCCCCACAACGCACAACCCACATTCCCCAACAAGGAGGGTCCCTTCAGCCGGGGGCGAGGTGGGGAGAAGGCTAACGGTGGTACCAACATGGCTGTTTACACACTAAGTACGTACGTAACTAATAAAGAAAAAAAAAAACTGCTTATTGGAGAGTGAACTGTTATAAGAACCCAAGACCTGAAACATTCTCTTTGGGCTTCCGGTCTGGAGATGTGATTTCTTCCTCCTGCAATCACCTTGCCACTCTTACCCATCTTCTGAGCTAATGCTGGACCATGCCCTTGAAGCTCCAGAACGATAAACTAAATAAATAAGCCTCCCTTCTTTCTAAAGTGGCCTCCTGTGGAACTTTGTTAGGGTAACCGAAAGCTGAAAACTACAACCGAGCAACAGAAACTCAGCTGCCCCAAGGACCAGACTTTAAGAACTGTCAAAAACGAGGCCTTTCTTTTTCTACTAATTTCCCCCTGTGCCCAGCACAGTGGTTGATATATAATGAGCCCTCAATAAATATTTGTAGAACTAATACATTTTTCTCATTGTCTCCCTCAAGCTTTAAATGCTGGCAAGCTGCCCTTCTCCATAAGAGAATTCTATTCTCTATCTTTTTTATCGCCATCATATTTACTACAACTCGGTGCCGACAATCTCCTCTTCATAGACTCCCTGTTTTCCCCTTGAATACCCTCCATTTCCCCAGTGAGTGTCTCTCCCCTCGATCTCAACCTTTTCCATTAACTCCATGCACTGCACAGCCTGTTCCAGGACATCAAACTTTAATTTAAACAGAAAATAATCAATAAGCTTAGCAAATTGCCCATGGCAACCTCTACTGAGTGAATCAAAGGGTTTTATAGGTAATTTAAAGGGTGTCTTCACTCATCCCTCAAGGTAAAGCTTAGCACATTGACAAGAGCCCTTTCCTAGCCTGACCTGGGAAGCTCTGGAAGGAAATGAAAGAAAAAGGACTTAGGTCCTGGGGTTGAAGGAGAATGGGCCAGGAACACTGGGTCTTTTAAGAATAAGAGCTTCTAAGAAGAAAGCACTTGAAATTCAATATTGACCCCTATGTGAGTTGTTTTTTTTTTTCATAGACAACAAGAAATGGCATCTGGACAAATCAAAAGCAATGTCACACAATAGGGTATGATTAAAGAAAGAGAGCTCAGTATTGGATCTCAAACCTGTTTGAAACTACTTCTCCCAGGTCACTTTCTCAAGGGGACGACTTAGGAATGTGTCTGTGTTCTTTTCTGTCTTTGATCTGGGCAAGCCCTAGAAGCAGCGTCCCTGGGGTCCCAATCATGGCCCTTCCCTGGAGGAAGAGCCCCTGAAGGACTGTCCCACCAAGAACGCAAGTGGACAGGGAGGGCCAGTTCCTCAAAGCAGTGTCAAAGTGTGACAGGAATGCCATTGCTGGGCTAGCAAAAATATAGCTCCACCACCGAACATTATCAGAGTGAAAGAAGTCACTCTATCAGTTTTCTCAGTGTTTATAAGACCCTGAGCCCGCACAGGACTCTGAGGGGCCATCAAGCATATGGCCTGGATATCTACCCACGCCAGGGAGCTGTCCATCATTTTCTAAGAATCTCTTCGTCTTTCTCTGAGAAGACTGTCCAGCTTCTAAATCCTTACAAACCAGATGCTCTTCTCTCTCCAGGATGATGCTAAATATATTTTAGATAGGAACTCAAGCTGGGCACGGTGACACATGCCTTTAATCCCAGCACTCAAGTGGCAGAGGTGGTAGGATCACTGTGAGTTCGAGGCCATCCTGAGACTACATAGTGAATTCCAGGCCAGCCTGAGCTATACAGAGACACCCCAACACACACACACACACACACACACACAAAACCAACAAAAAATCAGCAGGTATGGACTATTATCACTATAAAACTAAACCAGTGTACATTGGCTAGCTTAGTTCATTTTCTCTTGCTATAACTGAATACCACAAACCGAGCAACTTATAAGGAAAAGAGGTTTATTTGGGACAAAGATTGTTCAAGATCAGGTGGACATAAGTGGGGACACTGCAGAGTCCCAAGATGGTACATGGCATCACATGGCAAGAAGGACTGAATGCCCTATCTCGGGTCTCGCCTCTTCTTTTGTTTTACATGTGTGTATGCGCATGTGTGTGCATGGTGTGCGTGGAGGCCAGAGACTACCCTGGGTGTCATTCGTTAGGTCATTCCTCAGACACCAAGACCAGCTTTGGAGAGAGAGAGTCTCTCTCTGGCCGGGAACTCATGAAGCATGGGAGGGCTGGCTGGCTGGCCAGCAAGCCCAGGGATCTGGCTGTGTCGGCCTCCATGACACTAGAATGCACGTCCGCTGCACCAGGATTTCCCTCTGGTCCATTCCCCGGCCCACTCTCCTCTCCTTCCATAAAGTCACAGTCCTGCCCTAGTGGCTTTATTTAACTTTAATTGCTTCCCCAAAGTGCCAAACATCACAGATTTGTTTTTTAACCCTTCTTTATACCTCACAATGGAGCTGGATTTCAACCTGAGTTTTAATGGGAACATGCAGACTGAACTACCAGCTGACCCTTACCCACTGCGTCCTTCACCTTAGTGGGACGTGGGGAGCTGCTCTGTTCCCACGGTGTGTGTGGAGAGCCGCTCTTCACTCCTGGGGAGAGTGCTGGCTGCTTCTTTCTTGTGTTTCATACATCCACAGTCTGTAGCTTGCTTACTAGAGATGTGCTTAGTATGAAATTGAACCTAGCTTGTTTTTTTTTGATGGAGAGAGAGAGAGAGAATGGGCACACAAGGGCCTCCAGCCACTGTAAGCAAACTCCAGACGCATGCGCCACTTTGTGCATCTGGCTTATGTGGGACCTGGAGACTCGAATCTGGGCTCTTGGAGGCTTCACAGGCAAGAGCCTTGACCACTAAGCCATCTCTCCAGTCCTTTTGTTTGTTTGTTTAACCACTGAGCCCCAACTTTCCAATTCTTATACAGTACACACTTAACATAAATTCAAACTGTGTGGACCCACTTATGCATGACAGGGGGGAGGGTGTTGACAATTTGAAAAAACTTGCAGATGAACCATGCAGCCTAGCAAGGTTGAAAAAAAATTAGGCATGTCATAAATGCATGAACATATACAGATAATAGTCTATGTTACCATTTATGGATATGAAATATATACAACATACTGTAAAAGTTAAGATGTATCCAGACTTATGTCCACTCTTACAGACTATATGTGGTGCCACTTGCAGTCCGGAGAAATGTAGCCAATCATGAAGACACTGTATCAGATCAGAACAAATGTCAACTCCACTAATCCTGTCCCATCGAGTGACCTGGCAGCCACTTCCTGTTGCTACTGTAGCCAGCACGTGTACTTCCATATCTTCTGAAAGCACGGTGGGATGCTTGCTGTTCATCTCCCTATGAACAGTGCTCTCCAGGCAAGTGTTCACAACGAGCTCTCCTTGTTCATGCACATTTGTCATTGTGTCATACCTCCAGCATCCAGAATACCTGTTAACCAATACTTTTATGTTGCCAATCAGGCTTCCAGTGACAAGCAGGCCATCCGTTCTAATTGGGGTGGGGGGCAGTACAAAGCCATAGTGGGGTTAGGGAGATGGGTTAGAGGTCAAGAGGCTTGCCTGAGAAGCCTAAGGACCCAGGTTCGACTCCCCAGAACCCATGTAAGCCATATGCACATGGTGGCACATGCATCTGGAGTTCATTTGCAGTGGTTAGAGGCCCTGGCGTGCCCATTCTTTATCTCCCTAATAAACAAATAATAGAAAAATTTAAAAAGCTATAAATGAATTTTCTACGGCTCTTGGGTTGGCACCCCCATATTGTTCATGGTTCAGCTGGATTCTTGTGTTTCCATCTGCCTTTTCACTGGTCTGTAATCCAAGAGGACAGGGTTTTGTTGTTGTTTTGTTTTGTTTAATAGTTAGGGTCTCACTGTAGCCCAGGCTGACCTGGAATTCCCTATGTAGTCTTAGGCTTGAACTCACAGCCGTCCTCCCAAGTACTGGGATCAAAGACATGTGTGACCACACCCTGCTGAGGACAGGATCTTGTCTGATGAATTGATTGGCTGACTGATTTATTGGTTGTCTCTCTGGTTTGTTTAGTCTTTTTATTTCATTTTTCCTACCTATTCCAGTAGCTTGAACAAAACAAAGTCTTGAATTCTTCTTAATTAAGGAGCATATGACTATAAGAATATGTGTTGTTTAGCAACTGAACACTTGGCCCCTACCTGGTGGCAGTTTGGACAAGTTGTGGAGCCTTTAGGAGGTGGACCCTTGCTGGAGGAGATGTGTCTCTGGGGGTGAGCCATGAGGTTTATTAGTCCAGCCCCACTGGGCATCCCTAGCTCACCAGGACTACTATCACAACACGTGACATTCAGCTGTCTGCTTTGCCATGATTTCCCTGCCATGGTGAAGCTTCCCTGCAAGACGGTAAGCTGAAATGTAACAAGAATTGGCAGTAATGCAGAGAAATTGGTTGGAAACCAAGTCCATTAATGATAGAAATAGTTCAGACATATTGCAAAACAGGTTGGCCATTCCTTAAGAAGTGTCATATAGGATCACCATACAAGCCAACAAATCTGCTCTTAGGTATACACCCAAAAGAAGTGAAATAAGTAGAAACAAGAACTTGTATGTGAATGTTAATAGATTGCTATTGATGATGATCCAAAGGGAGAGGCAGGCATGGTGATGCACATCTGTTATACCAGCACTAAGGAGGCAGAGGTAAAGGAATCATGAGTTCAAAGCCCTCCATAGTGGATCCTGTATCAAAAACAACAGCAAGGCCTGGAGAGATGGCTTAACGGTTAAGGCATTTGCCTGCAAAGCCAAAAGATCCCAGTTTGGTTCTCCAGGACCCACATAAGCCAGATGCACAAGGGAGCGCATATGTTTGGAGTTCGTTCACAGTGGCTAGAGGCCCTGGCATGCCCATTCTCTCCCTCTCTTTTTCTTTCTCTCTCAAATAAATAAATAAATAAATAAAATATTTTTTAAAAAGGCAAAAAATATTTTTCCATATATGATAGAAACAACTCAAATGTCTATCAACAGGTAGATTGTTAAATAAAAAAACGTGTTGTGTGAACACAATAGAGTGGTCAGCAATAAGAAGCAATGAGGTGCTGATAGATTCTACAGCATGGGTGAGCCTCAGAAACATATGCACAGTAAAGTATTTGAAGAAAAGGTCACATATGATGTGGTTCAATATGTATATAATATCCAAAAGAGACAAATCCACAAAGAGCAAAACCAAACTGGTGGCTAAGGGAAGTTGGGAGAAGGGAATGGAGAGACCCCGCTACATGGGCATGGGCTTTTCTCTGGGGTGATAAAAATGTTCTAGAACTAGATGGAAGGTTATACAACCTTGAAAATCAACTGAACACCAAAATGGAGTATATACTTAAAAAAAATGATCAATGTTGTATAATATGAGGGTTGCTACAAAAGTAAAAACAAACAAAAACAACAACAACAAAATGTATTAAGGAGCCAGGCATGGTGGCACATGCCTTTAATCCCAGCACTTTGGAGGCAGAGGTAGGAGGATCACTGTGAGTTTGAGGCTACTCTGAGACTGCACAGTGAATTCCATGTCAGCCTGGGCTACAGTAAGACCCTACCTCAAAAAAACTAAAGAAAAAAAAATTTATTAAGGGCTGGAAATATGGCTAGTGGTTAAGGCACTTGCTTGCAAAAGCCTAAGGCCAAGGTTAGATTCCGCAGTACCCATGTAAAGTCGACCCACAAGTTGGTACATGCATCTGGAGTACGTTTGTTGTGGTTGGAGGCCCTAGAACACCCATTCTCTCCCTCACACACAAATAAATGCATAAATAAAAAAATTTTAAAGTAAATACAACAATGATTAATGAGCTACCTTACATTGTTTTGTTTTCTAGAGAGTCTTCAGAAGTAGCTGTGCTTTATACCTTAGCACATCTCAATTCAGATGAGCTATACTGGGCCAGAGAGATTTCTCAGTGGTTAAGGCTCTTGCCTGCAAAGCCTGAAAACCTGGGTTCAATTCCTCAGTACCCATGTAAAGCCAGATGCACACAGTGGTGCATGCTTCTGGACTTCATCTTCAGTGGCTAGAGGTCTTGGTATACTTGTTTTCTCTCTCTCTCTTCTCTGTCTCTCTCTCCTTGCAAATAAATAATGTTTTTTTAAAAGCCCCATCCTGTCAAGGCCACATCCCAGCCAGATGAGCCCCTATTAGAAAACTTTATAGCTACATGTGGCTAGTAATGACTGCATTAGATATTGCAGCTCAGTGTTCTCTATCAGTCCTTCTCCAGGCCCCTAGGAGCCCTCAAACTTTTGTTTTAACTTTTATAGGCAATGAAGATCCCAACCTTTGGATTTGGCTAAGGATAGCTTATTACCTGGCTTTCCATCTATATAATTTTCTACTTTACTCCCAAAGATGGTTTCTGGTATGTGGTATGTTTTTGACCTTCTAATACAGCACCTCTTACCCAAGTCTATACCACACTTGAACGTGTTCACGGGTCGTGCACCTGCCCTTTCTGAACTTCCTTTTCCCTCAGGGGCCTGCACTCAGGTTTGGGAGGTAGTCATAATGAAAACTACTGGTCAAAAGAAACTAAGGTGTTCTTCCAGGGTATTAGGATATACCAATTGACTTCAAAAGTTTTCCCTTTTGGGGTTGGAGAGACGGCTTAGCAGTTACAGGCACTTTCTGGCAAAGCCAAAGGACCCAGGTTTGATTGCCCACATAAGTGCCCACATAAGCCAGATGCACAAGGTGGCACATGTATCTAGAGTTTGTTTGCAGTGGTTGGCAGCCCTGGCATACTACACCCATATTCTCTCTCTCTCTTTCTGTCTCTCTCTCTCTCTGTCTCTGTGTGTCTCTCTCCCCCTTGCAAATAAATAAAAACTATATTTTAAAGGTTTCTTTTATTTTTTAATGTGGCTACTAGAATTATATATATATATATGCATATACAATATTATATGAGCTATATATAGACATAGATATATAGATACATATATATATCTCACATGATATTATCACTGGACATCACTACCTCACTGTTCGCCAGATTGTTGCATTATTCTTCCAGGGCACAACTGGTGCTCTCTAAGCCTAATGTGCCATGTAGGCATACAAGCTTCCCAAATGGCTGCCAGGGACATGTGGGCATGTCTTACCACAAAACAGTACAACCAACAGAACCCATTAAGCAAATCCAGTTTTCCCTGGGTCATTGACACAAGCAGTTAGATCCCAAACGTAGCTGTTTCAAGCAACTTGATTTCCTCAAAGGTACTGTGTGGCCATAAACACATGTCAATGGAAGCCATACCAAGTGTGTTCCTAATACCCGAATGTTTCACTACAAGTCCCAAAGGGGATAAATAGAATAATCCAAGTTTCAGAAACATTTGAATTTTGCCAGGAAAACTAAACCATTTACTCGGTGGCAGAGCAGAGAGATCACACATTTTCTATCAAAATGGAAAATCAGAACAGCAATACAAACAGCCGGTCGTCTCAGCCACCATTTTAGTCATAGCCTGCCTGTGCTTTTGGCTGCGTCACAAAATGAAATAAATCCCTTTATAATCCTTCACACTGGCTCTCAAATATATTTTCACAAGCACTAGAACATACCCTTTGGGTATTTCTTTCCATAAATGCTCATCTCCACTCAAACACCTCCACCTATGATATTCTTACACACACACACACACACACACACACACACACACACAAATGGTGAAATGAATTGATCCTTGTGCAAGTTATCAGAACAGAGCGGGGTGGGTGACCCAAACAGAGATCACCTTCTTACACTCAATCACCCTCCCAAACTGTTTACAGCCACACCCCTTCCTGACTGAACGTACTGGATATCCATTTTCTGCCTGGCAGCATTTTCTCATATTGTTTAACCCCAAGATGTTGCTTAACACCTCACACAGTATGTGGGGTCTAAGAACAGTATGGTGCTACCCTTAACCCCTCCCCTGTACCTAGCTCAGGATGACTTCACATAACACTCAATAAAAATTTGTGGAATGACTGAATGAAGGTGAATCTGGTATTTGCCAACTCTGATAAAATAGAGAAAATCAATGTCAGTTTTCCCAGCTAGATAGGGACACAGGACAGCTATATAAAATGATCTGTAGGAGAAATTGCTTCCAACACTTTACTTTCAGTTCTCTGAAGGAAGCTGTTATAACAATGGACTATAAATACAGGGTGAACGCTGTATCAGTAGAGAAGCAATTCTAACAGTGGTCTGCAGGAGCCAAGAAAACCCAGCTCTTCTCCCCACGTATATACACAGGTGCGCTCTGTGGAATGAAATCCACTTAACTTGATTTTATGGACAGTGATTCATGCAAACTCAGTTCCAAACTGCTCGGCACGGCTCAGTTAAATAAATTACAGGGAGAGTAAGCCAGCCAGCAGTAAGGCAAAAGACAGAAAATAAACTTGAGGTTGAGGATTAAAATTTTAGGAGCGTCAGGTGTGCCAGAATCATCTTTCTTCTGGAAGGTCTGAAATGATCCTAGAGGTTCTTCAAGGTCAAGGTCCCGATTGACTGATGAGGAAACTGAGTCCCAGAGAGGATTGAGAACATGTTCAAAGCTACGCAGAGAACAGCCAGCCAAATCAGGGGCTGCTGGGTCCTAGGTGGGAGCATTTTGTTTTTCAACTCATGGGGCTCCTGTATGTCTTGTCCACCACCACAGTGCTGAGTTCACCTGAGAAGGCTCAGCGAGGGCCACCAGAGTCAGCCTGAAGGTCAGAGGGGAGACAAGAGATGTAAGAAGAAAAGGCGAGAATCAATTTCCACATGCTTGGGGACGGAGGGCACCGCTGCAAGCAGCCCTCCCTAGATCCTCGTTTTCCAGCAGCCACCCTGGGGGAGACACAGCAAACCCCAATCCTTGTGGCCTCCTCCCTTTCTCTGCGACAGGCCTGCACCCATGCTCTGCTCCTCCACTGGTGGCCCTCCCTGACAGTCTTCAGGGCTTTGGCCCAGGTGTGGTGAGACCCCAATAAGGATGAGTTTGCCTTGTGAACCCCCTCAGCCCCCACCAACATGAGCAGGAGATAGCACCACACTGACAACATCTTGGGGCTGTTCTGTGAGCAAAACTTATCATTATCGTTATCTGTCGCTTCCCCTCACACTCTATGGTAGCTTGAGGGTTTTTTATTATTATTATTGTTTGCAATGAAAAGATTCTTACACAAGAGAAATAATCTGTCAACTAGGAAGAATGAATACATGAGTTTAAGATGGCAATTTAAAACCATGGCTGTGGGCTGAGGAGATGGCTTAGTCGTTAAGGCACTTGTCTGTGAAGCTTCAAGACCCAAGTTTGATTCCCCAGTACCCACATAAAGCCAGATGTATAAGGTGGTACATGTGTCTGAAGTTCATTTGCAATAGCTAGAGGCCCTCTCTCAAATAAATAAATAAAATATTTGAAAAAACATTTTTGGGCTATAGGGATGGCTTAGCAGTTAAAGTATTTGCAAAGCCTAAGAACCTAGGTTCAATTCCCCAGGACCCACATAAACCAGACATATAAGGCAGCGCATGCCTCTGGAGTTCGTTTATAGTGGCTAGAGGCCTGATCCTACCCATTCTCTCTCTCTTTCTTTCTCAAATAAATAAAATTAAATTAAAAAAATTTTTTTTTTCTTGCAAAGCTTAATGACCAGGGTTCAATTCCTCAGCACCCACCTAAAGCCAAATACACAAAGTTCATTTTCAGGAGCAAGAGGCCACGGTGCACCCATTCCATCTCTTTCTCCCCTTGCAAATAAAATAATACTATAAAACCATGACTTCTGAGCTGGAGAGATGGCTTAGCGGTTAAGCGCTTGCCTGTGAAGCCTAAGGACCCCGGTTCGAGGCTCGGTTCCCCAGGTCCCACATTAGCCAGATGCACAAGGGGACACAGGCGTCTGGAGTTCGTTTGCAGAGGCTGGAAGCCCTGGCGCGCCCATTCCCTCTCTCTCCCTCTATCTGTCTTTCTCTCTGTGTCTGTCCCTCTCAAATAAATAAATAAAAATTTTTAAAAAAACCATGACTTCAAATTCTTTGACACTTGTCCCATCAGAAAATGAGATCCTTGGGCTGGAGAGATGGCTTAGTGGTTAAGCACTTGCCTGTGAAGCGTAAGGACCCTGGTTCAAGGGTCAATTCCCCAGGACCCACATAAGCCAAATGCACAAGGGTGCACACGTGTCTGGAGTTCATTTGCAGTGGCTGGAGGCCCTGGCGTGCCCACTCTCTCTCTCTCTCTCTCTCTCTCTCTCTCTCTCTCTGCCTCTTTTTCTCTCTGTCTGTCGCTCTCAAATAAATAAATAAATAAATAAATAAAATAATAATAATAAAATTCTTAAAAAAAAAAAGAAAGAAAGAAAATGAGATCCTTGTCCCTTCTCTTGGACTCTGGGCAATATTGTGACTTCTCTTAACCAATAGAGTAAGGGAGGTATAAAGGTCTACAATGAGTTCCAGGGAGAAATCAGAAAAGGCCTTGAAGTGTCCACCACAAACTGCTAGGACACCCATCAAAAGTACAACTACCTCAAGGCCACCATGCCATGGGCATCCTGTTCCAACAGAGTCTAACCCAGCCCATGCTCCAGGCATGTATGAACGGAGAAGCTCCCAGATGATTCCAGTCTCTACATTCATGTCATCCCAGTTGAAGCCTCGGGCCTCTTAGAGCCATGGTAAGTACCTTCCATGTCTTTTCAAGTCCCTGTGTAGAACATTTTAAGTTGTGGGTAATTTGTTAGGTGATGATTTATAGCCGAGGCAGCAGTGCATAAAGAGATAAGAAGCATTTCAAGAGCATGGGGCATGGAGAGGAGAGAACCAGTGGCTTTCTCTAGACCCCAGAAGCTTGGGGGTCTCATGGCATCAGCAAAGCAAGCTGGCTTGTTGCAGAATGACTTTGCCTGGTTTGGTGGAAGCCACCACTGGAAGAAATCTTCTCTGTAAGACAAGTGGGCTGGCACAGGAAACAGGCAGCCCAGGCCCCCCAAGTGTGTTTTCTCCCATGGCCAGAACGGAAAGACGAAGTGTAAATTGGCACCTCCCAGGAGGCAGGTGATGCAGTCTCACCCATACAATCTTGACTCTTGGGGTTGCAGGGAGCAGAAATCCAACTCCAAATGCACAACTCGTGCTTGGAAAAGGCAACATGTAACTTCTGACCCAAATGAAACTTTCTTTGTCCCAGTAACTTTAAACCTTATTCAGTCAGAGATGATGGCACCTTGGAGTTCCTGGGTGGCCCAGTGATACAAGGTTGCAGTTTGAATGAAATGATGTCCCAATATACTCCAGGAACACAGATCTTACAGGCTTCTGTAAACAGACACTTGCCAACAGGGCAGCCTGACCTTTTGCTGTGCTGAGGCCAAGTTGTACCCAAGTCTATTAAGCATTTCATAGCTTGCAGGCTGGTTTATCCTAGTCACTAAATACCGCCACTGCAGGACACAGGATCCCCCCCATGGACACGACACTTCAGGACACAGGATTCCCCCCCATGGACACGACACTTCAGGACACAGGATTCCCCCCCATGGACACGACACTGCGGGCCATATTATCCCACCCATTGACATAGCCACTGGAGGACACATTATCCCACTATGAATACAATCACTTCCAAACACACTGACCCACTATTTACACAGCCAGGACACATTGCCTGGCACCACCATCATGCTACAAACCACCACAAAACCTCAGGGACATATAACAAAGAGCGTGCTCGCCAGTCGCTGAGTCAAGCACGTGCTTTCACCAGCTTGGGGATGCTCACTCGGACATCCACAATCTCTGCCAGGTTGACGTGGGATGCTCTGCTGACTGCGACCGGAGTGCACACCGTCACGTATCTGGGGGCTGTCCTGGCTTCGCTCCTGAAGTTTTATCTCCTAACAGTGGAGCAGCAGAGCGAAAGCCAGCAAGAGCTCTGAAGGCCTGTGCTCAGAACTAGCTGTGCCATGTTTAACCCTTTCCATCGGCCAAGGCATAAGGAATGAGAAGTCGCCTTCGGATCTCAATGGCAGAAGCCACAAAGGAAACTGAAGAAGACATGGATATGGGGAGAAGTGAAAAAATGCAGAGCCACGTGGTGTTGCTCTCAGCAGCAAAATACATTTACATATGTGATTAGCAGCATGCCCAGTAAAGTTTGCCGCACACCAGAATCACTAAGCATATGGGTTGAGGACCACGGGGACACTGCTCTGGAATGGGGACCACAGTGTCAGCTGTGTTCCATTTGCTCTATCATTTTTTAAAAAATTTTTTTGTTTATTTTTATTTATTTGAGAGTGACAGAGAGAAGGAGGTAGAGAGAGAGCGAGAGAGAATGGGCGCGCCAGGGCTTCCAGCCACTGTAAACAAACTCCAGATGCGTACACCCCCTTGTGCATCTGGCTAATGTGGGTCCTGGGGAACCGAGCCTCGAACCGGGGTCCTTAGGCTTCACAGGCAAGCGCTTAACCGCTAAGCCATCTCTCCAGCCCTTCTCTACCATTACCATGTGCACAATTCGTAACTTTTCTTAGCCTCAATTTCTTCACCTAAAAAAATGGGAATAATAGAGGCTGGGAAGATGTCTTGGTGGGTAAAGTGCTTGCCTAGAAAGCATGAGGAACTCCGTTTGGATCTCTCACCCCCACATAAAATGCAGCACAAGGTAGCATGCATATGTAACCCCAAGGCTTGGGAAGTAGACATAGGACAATTCCTGGGGCCCACTGGCGGCTAGTCTAGCAGAATATAAGCTCTGGGTTCGCTGTGAGACTTTGCTCTTAAAAGGAAGGTGGAGGGCTGGAGAGATGGCTTAGTGGTTAAGGCTTTTGCCTGCAAAGCCCAAGGACCCAGGTTCGATTCCCCAGTACCCACATAAGGCAGATGCACAAAGTGGTGCATACATCTGGAATTTGTCTGCAGTGGCTGGAGGCCTTGGTGTGTTCATTCTCTCTACATATATCTGCCTCTTTCTCTCTCTCTCTTCTTCCCTCTCAAAATAAACAAATTAATTAGTTAATTAAATTAAGTAATGTAGAAAGCCATCAAGTAGACACCAACATTGACCTATGGCCTCCACACATATGAACATACATGCACAAGTACCTTCAGGTGCACACACACACCCACATACACAACATGCATACATATATCTGTTCATGCACACCACACACACATAAACATGCAAAAAAGGGAATAATGGTAGAACGCATATCACAAGGTTATGAAGACTAAATGCTAATATTTGTCATGGGATTGCTATATAAAGTGCCCATGAATATTAATAACATAGTATTAGTTTTATAACAAAGACCCTAAGCAGAATTCAGAGGACCCAGTTCCCCTCAATGGCATTGTCATTTTCAACTCATTAAGCTCACCCTCAGTTTTGCTAAAAAGAACAGACCTATTAAATGAAAAAGAAAGAAACATGAAGCAGTCCTTCAATTAATTAGTTGTCTATATATTATATATGTTACATATATATTCATATATTCTTCAATTTGCCCCAAGCCACCATAATTTTAAAGTGATCTGGCCTTTGCAAATAAACTCAGTTGTATACAAGGATTTTCAATGTATTGCTGATAATATTGAAAAATTATACACCACAAGAATTTAAACTAATACATTATATCAATATGGCATACTGAAATCTAAACATTAAAAATTGTATTGTTGGGGGCTGGAGAGATGGCTTAGTGGTTAAGCGCTTGCTTGTGAAGCCTAAAGACCCCTGTTCGAGGCTCAGTTCCCCAGGACCCACGTTAGCCAGATGCACAAGGGGGCGCACGCGTCTGGAGTTCGTTTGCAGTGGCTGGAGACCCTGGCGCGCCCATTCTCTCTCTCTCTCTAACTGCCTCTTTCTCTCTCTGTCACTCTCAAATAAATCAATAAAAATACACAAAATATTTTTTTTAATTATATTGTTGGGCTGAGGGTGTAGCTCAGTAGTAGAGTGTTTGCCTAGCATGCACAAACCCTGGGTTTGATTCCCAGAACCAAAAGAAAAAAATACTTATACATAATGGCATAGGAAGGTATCAATGGTTTATTGCTTTAGAAGCAAGGTAGCTAGGTATGATGGTACCTTTAATCTTAGCAGAGGAGGCCACCCTGAGACTATATGGTGAATTCCAGGTCAGTCTAGGCTACTATGAGACCCTACCCTGAAAAGCAAAAAACCCCCAGCAAACTAATTACTGTGAATTCAGGGATTAGCTTTTGTGATTCTCACAATTGTAGGCCTGCTGAGAGGGCTCCAGAATTCTTTCATTCAGGGCTAAAGAGATGGCTCAGTAGTTAAAGGTACTTGCTTACAAAGCCCACCGGCCTGGGTTTGATTCATCAGTACCCACATAAAATGCAAAGTGGCACATGTGCCTGGAGTTCATTTGTAGTGGCAACAGCCACTGGTGCAACCAAACACTATCTAACTCTGTCTCTGTCTCTGTCTCTGTCTCTGTCTCTGTCTCTGTCTCTCTCTCTCTCTCTCTCTCTCTCTCTCTCTTTCTCTCTCTCTCAGGCTGAACTGAAATTCACTACGTCGTTTCAGGGTGGCCTTGAACTCACAGTGATTCTCCTATCTCTGCCTCCCGAGTGCTGGGATTAAAGATGTGCACCACCACACCTGGCCAAAAATATATTTTTAATTTTTTTTTTTTATTTTAGGGATAGTGAGACACACAGAGAGAGAGAGGGAGAAAGAGAGAGAGAGAATTGGCATGACAGACCCTCAGCCACTGAAATTGAACTCCAGACACTTGTGCCACCTAGTGGACATGTGTGACCTTGCGCTTGCCTCACCTTTGTGTGTCTGACTAACAGCATCTGGAGTCGATCAGGGGTCTTTAGACTTTGCAGGCAAGCACCTTAGTCACTAAGCCATCTCTCCAGCACCCTCCAAAATTTTTTTTAAATAAAGTTTTCTGGGCTGGAAAGATGGCTTAGCAATTAAGGCACTTGCTTGCAAGGTCTAAGGACCTAGGTTTGATTCCCCAGTACCCACATAAGCCAGGTGCACAAGGTGGTACATGCATCTGGAGTTTCTTTGCAATCACTGGAGGCTCTGGCACACCCATTCTCTCTGTCTCTGTCTCTCACTCTCTCTTTCTCTCTCTCTCTGTCTCTCTCTGTGTGTGTTTCTTTCTCTCTCTTAAATAAATAAATAAAACATAAAACCATGAAGAAAAAAATAAAGTTTTCTAATTCATTAGAGAATATTAGGACTTGGGAATTCAGGCAATCTCCTCTCCCAGTAACATATCATTTTAACTACTTGGAACTACTTTCAACAATTATTCTAAATGCAATCATGAAAACACACATAAAACATTTTCATCCTCATTAATAGTCAAGGATGACAAACAAATTAAGATCACACTGAAAAAAAAATAGGGGAAACACTTCAACATGTAGGCATAGGCAAGGACTTTCTGAATAGGACCCCAACCTCTCAGGAAATAAAACAACTAACTAATCAACTATTGGGGCTGCATGAAACTGATAACCTTTTTACATCAAAGGACACTGTAAATAAAGCAAAGAGGCAACCTACAGAATGGGAGAAAATTTTTGCCAGTTCTACTTCTAGAGAGGATTAAGATCAAGGATGTACAAAGAACTCAAAAAGCCTTAAAAATAAGAAATCAAAAAACGAGCTATAGAACTGAATAAAGAGTTTTCAAAAGAAGAACTATAAATGACCAATAAAAATCTAAAAACAAAAACAAATGTAAAAACATGTTCAATATCCTTAGCCATCAGGAAAATGCAAATTAAAACTCCTTTGAGGGTCTGGAGAGATGGCTTAGTGGTTAAATGCTTGCCTTTGAAGCCTAAGGACCCTGGTTCAAGGCTCGATTCCCCAGGACCCACGTTAGCCAGATGCACAAGGGGGCGCACGCGTCTGGAGTTCGTTTGCAGCACGTGCAGAGGCGGGGGGCCCTGATCACCTATTCTTTTCTGACTCTAACTCTGTTGCTTTCTAATAAATAAATGAAAACAAACAATTTTTTAAAAAACTACTTTGAGATTCCATCTCACTCGTGACAGAATGACAATCATCAAGAAACAGGGGCTGGAGAGATGGCTCAGCAGTTAAGGTGCTTCCCTGCGAAGCCTAAGGAGCCATGTGTGACTCTCCAGATCCCTCGTAAACCAGACGCACAAAGTGAGGCAAGCACAAGGTCTTACATGCCCACTAGGTGACACAAGCATCTGGAGTTTGATTTCAGTGGCTGAGGCCCTGGAACACCAATTCTTTCTTTCTTTCTCTAAAATAAAATTTAAAAAGAGATAAAATGATAATAACTGCTAGTGAGGGAAAAAGAGGAACCCTTCTACACTATTGGTGGGAATGTAACTGGTGCAGCCATTGTGGAAATCAGTGAGGAGGTTCTCTAGACAGCTGAAAATAGATATATCATATTATCCAGCTATACCTCTTCTTGGCATATACCTTAAGGACTCTACACATTACTGCATAGATGCTTGCTCATTCTGCATTTATTCCTGCTCTATTTACAGTAGCTAGGAAATGGAACAGATTAGATTCCCATCAACTGATGAATGAATGATGAGGATGCGGTACAGTTACACAATGGATTTTATTCCGATATAAAGAAAAATGAGGGCCAGAGAGATGGCTTAGTGTTTAAGGAGTCTGCCTGTGAAACCTAAGGACCCAAATTTGATTTCCCAGGACCCATGTAAGCCAGATGCACAAGGTGGCACATGCATTTGGAGTTCGTTTGCAATGGCTGGAGGCCCGGGTGTGCCCATTCTCTCTCCTTCTCACACACACACTCTCTCTCTTTCTCTCAGATAACTAAACCAATAATGAAAATATGGGATTTGCAGGGAAATAGATGGATCTGGAAAAGATTCTACTAAGTGAGGTAACCCAGGCTCAGAAGGTCACACACTGCATGTTCTCTCTCATATGTAGAGCCTGGCTTCATAGGATTAGATTTGCATGTGACTTGAAGTAGAGGCCAGGAAGCTAGAAAGGGCCAGTATGGGAGAGAAGACAGGGGAAGGCTTAAGGGGAAGGTATAGTAGGTATGCAAGCAGACGGGCAGAACACTGGGGGTGAAATGATCTAAGGGGACAAGGCGAGGGAATTGAAGAGAGAGGGGAGTGGGAGGAGGGTTAGTCAAAAGTGAAGATAATATGAATATTTATTGATCTGTAAACCTACTTCTTCACTAGCTCATTAATATGCATGTTAGAAAAAGAAGATGACTTGGTGGTTGAGGAGCTTGCCTATGAAGCCTAAGGGCCCAGGTTCGATTCCTCAGTACCCACGTAAAGCATATGCACAGGGTGGTGCAAACATCTGGGGGTTCATTTGCAGTGGTTAAAGGTGCTGGTGAACCCAATCTCTCTCTCTCTCTCTCTCTCTCTCTCAAATAAGTAAATAAAATATAGAAAAGAAAAGAAAAGAGAGAGTTTGGACAGAGGAGCCCTGTCAGGGAGGATAATGCTGCTCCCAAAAGCCATGGAATGTTACCAGAAAATTTCAGTGTCAGGAGTGGGATAACTTCCAGCAAGTTGTTAGTCAGGGGAGTCCCTCATGTCCCTAAAACATTGCAGGCTATTGCCAAGGCTCTTGGTTGCCCACCAGAACTAGATAGTAAGACCCTACTAGTAGAGACTTCACATGTTCGGGCTGCAGGTCAATGAGCAATCAAGTTGGAGCTGAGCTGGAAGCCTCCTCCCTGTTAGCTAGCTGTCAGAAAATGGGAAAGAGCTATGAAGCCTGTTGGGGTAGAAAAGTAACCAACAGTGTTAACCAGCAGTGGACCTTGCAAGCTTTACAACTGGCCAGGCAGGCCAAATATATCAACTGGTACAATGGTGGCATGTCTGTTATGAGGGAAACCAACTGCTCTCTGACTGGATTTGAGGCCCACTCAATGGGAGGGAATAAATGCATGGTAACGAAAGCCTAATCAAAAGCCTATGGCTGGGGAGGTTGTAATTCCTAGGGGGGAAACCACTACCTTGTCTGGCTAAATAGATATATTATGTCTACCAAACCGCCCTGTACATACCTATGCTTATGCACATATATTAATGCTATTCTCATTTTTGGTTAGAGAAGCTTGTCTTTTCAGATGGAAGTGACTACTGGGGAGGCTCAAAACTCACCAACATGCCGAGAAGGAGTGACAGCGGAGTGCTCAGCACCAACTGAGACATCTCACCCTCCAAAGCTCAGCAGTCATTTCAGAAGAGGTTGTGGAAAGATTGTAAGAGCTAAAGGAAGGGAAGGAGTGCTTATAATACTGTCAAAATGGCCTTGATATTCATGACTGATGATGCTTACCCAAGATCTATATAATAGGAGAAACATAATGACATCAAAATAGAAGAGAAAGCAATTGAAAAGAAGAAATTTGGTGGGGGGATTTGGGATGGGAAAAATGGAGTGTGGTGGGAGGTGTTTACATGTATGGAGGTTGTCAATACAAAGATTTTTAGGGGCTGGGGAAATGACTTAGCAGTTAAGCGCTTGCCTGTGAAGCCTAAGGACCCTGGTTCGAGGCTCGGTTCCCCAGATCCCACGTTAGCCAGATGCACCAGGGGGCGCACGCGTCTGGAGTTCGTTTGCAGAGGCTGGAAGCCCTGGCATACCCATTCTCTCTCTCTCCCTCTATCTGTCTTTCTCTCTGTGTCTGTTGCTCTCAAATAAATAAATAAAAATTGAACAAAATAACAAAAAAGCAAAACAAAAAAAAACTTAAAAAAAAAGATTTTTAGGGGCTGGGGAAATGGCTTAGTGGTTAAGGCATTTGCCTGCAAAGCCTAGGGACCTTGGTTTGATTCCCTAGGTAGGACCCACGTAAGCCAGATGCACAGGTGACACATGTGTCTGGAGTTTGTTTGCAGTGGCTGGAGGCCCTGGCATGCCTATTCTCTTCCACTGTCTCTCTACTGCTTTCCCTCTCTCAAATAAATAAATAAATAAAGATTTTTAAAAGATCACACGTGCTAAAATTTAAAAAACTGGGCAATGGGCTGGAGAGATGGCTTAGTGGTTAAGGCGCATGCCTACGAAGCCTAAGGACCCAGGTTCAATTCTCCAGGTCCCACATAAACCAGATGCACATGGTGGCACATGCATCTGAAGTTCATTTGCAGTGGCTGGAAACCCAGGCGCACCCATTCTCTCTCTCTCTCTCTCTCTCTCTCTCTCTCTCTCTCTCTCTCTCTCTACTTCTCTTCCTGACTCTAATAAATAAATAAAAATAAAATCTTAAAAAAAAAACTGGGCAATATCAAGTGTTTGTGAGGAAAGGGAGCAGCGGCCACTTACACACCCATTTGCACAGTTTAGCCTAAGCTATCAAAGTTGAACATAGAGGCTGAGGATATGCTCAGTGGTTAAAGGTGCTCGCTTGCAAAACCTACTGACCAGGGTTCAATTCCCCAGTACCCATGCAATGTCAGATGCACAATGTGGCACATGCATCTGGAATTTGTTTGCAGCTTCAAGAAGCTCTGATGCGTCCATTGTCTGTGTGTCTGTCCCTCAAATAAATAAATAAAAATATTTCAAGCCAGGCATGGGGACTCACGCCTTTAACTCCAGCACTCGGGAGGCACAGGTAGGAGGATCACCGTGAGTTCGAGGCCACCCTGAGACTACATAGTGAATTGCTAAAGTGAGACCTTACGCCCCCCCCCAAAAAAACTTTAAAAATAAATAAAACAAAATAAAATACAATTTGAACATGAAGCTGGAGAGACAGTTCAGTGGTTTAGTGCACTCCCCATACAAACATGAGGACCAGAGGGGCCCTGAGGCCACAAGAGTTCAAAACTCCAGATCGCATATAAACAGCTGGGCCTGGACTTACGCACCTATAACCCGAGCATAGCACGGGAACAGAGACCCGAGATCAGTGGAGCCTGCAAGCTGACACCAGCTCAGAAACAAAGACTGAGTGCAGGCAAGGAGCCGGGCACCCCAAGTTCCCCTCAACCGCCATAGGCAAGTGACCCCCCACCACAGGCAAGCATATGGGGTGCCATACCACACACGCACATGCTAGGAAAATACAGGAGGAAAAGAGTTGATCACGGACCTCAACGATGCACGTGACCCAGCCCCCGCTCCTGGTTGATGCGCCGCTGAGATCCACGCCGGACTGTTCACGGCAGCGTCGGTCAGAGTAGCCGCGAGCTGGAAAGAGCCCATAGGTGCTTCTCAGTCAAATGGATAACCTGTGTCCTACGGATCCGTGGGATGCTCCGGAGCCATGACAGTGAATGAGTTACAGCTATAAGCAATGAAGCGAAGTAGAACCACAGACGTTAAAATACACCCACTCCCATGTCGCATCGTCCCGCGCAGATGAACTGCTAAAATGGAGCAACAGCAGTAGAACCTTCGAGGAGGAGGGGAAACATCGAGTGGGCAGAGGTAACATGGAGGAGCCCAGGGCAGCAGTGATGACCCACTCCCGACCTGTGGGGGAGTTTTTGTCACGTGCCAATGCACCGAGCTGCATACTCAGTAATATCTGCACTTTTTATGTGTGTAAGGCATCCATTGTAGCATTTAATTATTTTTATTTTTATTTATTCAAGATACAGATAGAGAAAGAGAAAAAGAAAGGCAGAGAGAGAGAGAGAGAGAGATTGAATGGATGCTCCAGGGCCTCCAGCCACTGCAAATGAATTCCAGACGCATGCGCCCCCTTGTGCATCTGGCTTACATGGGTCCTGGGTAATCAAACCAGGGTCCTTTGGCTTTGCAGGCAGATGCCTTAACCACTAGGCCATCTCTTCAGCCCCATTGTAATATTTTTAATATTATAAATTGGAAATGCATCTAGGAGTGGGTGTCTAACAAATGTGTTTAAATGCTTTTTATGGATTCCTTTTTTATTTTATTTTATTTTATTTTTTTGGTTTTTCAAGGTAGGGTCTCACTCTAGCCCAGGCTCACCTGGAATTCACTCTACATTCTCAGGGTAGCCTCAACTCACGGAGATCCTCCTACCTCTGCCTCCCGAGTGCTGGGATTAATCTTTTTATGATTCCTAAAGGGATTAGAAGATGTCCTTCTGAAAGTCACCTGGATCCCTAGGAGGCACCAAGTACAGTATAAACCACAGACACAGCCCAGCCCCTGATGGCCAAACTCAGGCTGACAGCAAACTTCAGGGCAGAAATCCCCAGTAGGAATTTCTGCAAGGAGCCCAAACAAGGTAGGTGACCAGTGGCCCATGGGAACCTGTCCCTCTGCCTGGGATGAAAATAGATAGGCATCTTGAAGGGAACAAAGCCCCTCCCAGCCCCCACCGAAGAAGCTGTTTGTTTCCAAAGACCTCATGGAACAACGAACTGTAAGCATGGAGAGGAAATTACACAATGGATGTTGAAATGTGGGCTTGTTGAAAAGTTGTCACTCCAGTAATGAATGCCCTACTTCCTGTTTTGTTTTGTTTTTTTTCCAAAAGTTAAGTGCTGGGCATAATTAGCTAGGGGGGAAAAAAAGTGAGCTTGGCAACAGAACAAAAATAGCACATTTTGGGAGCCCAGGCCAATTAAAATTGTTTATGCAGCCATTTAGCAATATTTTTCTCCAAACTGTTATGACCAGGAAATATGCAGCCTGAAACTGGAAGGCAAGTTGCTCTGAAGGTGGGGGGTGGGGGTCGCAAAGTGATTCTTTAAACAGCCTGTGGTTCTCAGGGGATTTTATAGCTAGAATGAGCACTTCCATGTTCCAGAATTCCCTAGGCCTCCTGGAACCTTGAGAAGAGTACACCTCTCTCTCTCCCCACAGCAGGCAGTTGGGGAGGCCTGCTACTTCCCAATGTTCAAATTAGCTAAACTCCCTGTGTGTTAGAGAGGCCGAGGATTACGGACTTAGCTGCCTGATGCAGCCATCACCTCAGTGTAGGAGACATTTTCATTCTTTTTTTTTTTTTTTTCAAGGTAGGGCTTCACTGTAGCCCAGGCTGCCCTGGAATTCACTATGCAGTCTCAGGGTGGCCTCGAACTCACAGCAATCCTCCTACTTCCACCACCTGAGTGTTGGGAGTGAGCCACCACACCCACGACATTTCGTTCTTTATTTTATTGACAACTTTCATAATCATAGACAGTAAACCATGGTAATTCTCTTCCCCCGCCCCCACTTTCCCCTTCGAAACTCCACTCTCCATCATATCCCTTCTCCATCTCAATCAGTTTCTCTTTTATTTCGAGGTCAACATCTTTTCCTTCTATTATGAAGGTCTTGTGTAAGTAGTGTCAGGCACTGCAAGGTCATGGATATCCAGGCCATTTTGTGTCTGGAAGAGTAAGCAGTTCTACCCTTCCTTGGGGTCTTACAGTCTTTCAGCCACCTCTTCCATGACATTTTTGTTCTTAAGTGGACAGTGTGACTGGGGTTAGGATTAGTTGCCAGAACTCGGCAACATTACCCTTGGTCAAATGTGTTGTGACACCAGCTCCTGTCATTGCTCTCCGCATCACTTTTGATGTCCCTGACAATCTTCACAGTTGGGGGTTCAGGCTGCATCTTTCCCTCTCTAGCCTCCCTGTCAAAACTTGCCTTCAGATCCTCCATTTACAGCTGGGGACAGCTCTGAATGTTAGCCATACATCTTCTGGTTAAGACATGACACTCCGATGATAGAATCTCAGACATTCTCCAATGGGATCAGGAGACAGGGTTGAGTAGTTTAAAGACAGGGAGGTGCCTGGCATCCCTAAAAATCTTTAGCTGACAAGGTTAGCCCACTTGTCTGGACTCCTGTTTTGGCTGATAGGAGAGAGATTTATAAAGATCTTCATAGCCTATAGGCATTGCCACAGAAGCCATAGAATGTTTTCTAGTTTGGGCACATCCTCTGCTAGGATCCTAGACACATCGCACAGGTAGCTTCTGAGCCTTGAGGCACTGAGGGGGTTCTCTGAAATCTATGTCATCACTGGATTGGTCAGAATCATCCTCACAGCAGAACCATCTCCTTCCTTCATGGTTGCCCTCTATTCCTTTCATTCACTCATTCATTCATTCATATACAGAGTATAATAACATGAAACAGAAATAAGAAATCGGCTTAATATGATGTGCTATTCTTGGCATGTCTGCAGCCTCCCTTTTTCTCTGACTACTCATTTTCCTGAGCTTACCAGGACATTTTAGGCCCAGAAGCACAGCCTGTACTTTTCCATGTTCATGCTTGGTTTGAGTTCTGCCTCCTGCTTCGTTATCCAACCCCCGTGTCCAGTTCTGTACCATCGCATAAGAACCCCACTCTTCACCCACAAAGACATGTCTGACCAGAATGGGCTCCTAGTCATCTGAACTGCCAAGGTCGTTATTCCTGCATGTGGCCTCTAGTCAGGAACCACCTTCGACATGTCCTGTTTTGCTCCTAAACCTGTTCTGGAGAGAGGAAGGGCAGCATAGGGTCAGCCTTCCCCACCCCGGCCTTTGGGCATTCGAGTCAGAAGAGGACCCCTGGTCCAAAGCTCGGTCAGAACTAACTACACTTGCTCACAATGGTCCCTCCCTGGGTCCCCCCACAGGAATTTCCTGCCCACCCCCATTTCCTTTCCTCCAGAGCCCACCTCTGAATGGTAACTTTCCCTGCTAGCTCCCCCATTCTGTTTGTCCCCTGCACTTCAGTAGGCATTACAAGGCTTTGGTTAAGAAAACCTGATGAAGATGGGCTGGAGAGATGGCTTAGCGGTTAAGCGCTTGCCTGTGACGCCTAAGGACCCCGGTTCGAGGCTCGGTTCCCCAGGTCCCACGTTAGCCAGATGCACAAGGGGGCGCACGCGTCTGGAGTTCGTTTGCAGAGGCTGGAAGCCCTGGCGCGCCCATTCTCTCTCTCCTCTCTATCTGTCTTTCTCTCTGTGTCTGTCGCTCTCAAATAAATAAATAAATAAAAATTTAAAAAAAAAAAAAAAGAAAACCTGATGAAGAGCTCCAAGTCCCCACACACACCACACCATGAGCTTTCTTCTGGCTCCACACAGAGCTGGCAGGCAGCGGCTGCAGTGTTTTCTGAGCCCATCCACGTGCTCTGTCCTGCCCTAGGCACCAAGGAGCAACCGTGAAGACCCAGCCTCCGCCCTCCTCCAAGGAGCTGGGGGTCTCGAACAGGATCCAGGCTACTGAATAAGCAGATTCCATACAAATTCTGTATGGCCGCGCTGGGAGAGGATTAAGGAGTCCCACATGGATGAAGTTCTGCGTAGAAGCCAGGCCCCAGAGCTCTTCTGTAACATCTCCACAGGCTAAAAGTTCTGCCTTTACGGGTCACCTAAGACTTCAGAAATCTCAGGTTGTTCCCATGACCCAGGAAAATTGTCAGTAATTGTTAGAAACAAGACAAAAGAATGAAACAAAACAAAAATACGAAGTGCTGGTCACAACACTTAGGAGGGCTTTTCACAGGTTGCATCCAGGGCAGCCTTGAGGTCATGCCTCCAGCTTTCCACCAGGTGCTCTAAGTGCCTAATGCTTCGAATTATGCAACAAAAGCCATGATTCAAGCACTCTGCTACTAGCTGTCACTTACCCAACATGTCCATTGCAGTGGCAGGCACTTTCCACACATTCTGCCTTATTCCTCACACAGTTGAGAAGAAAAGTCTGAAGGGTTCTAATTCACCGCACACTGGGCCATTAGCGCCTACTGTGCCTCTCTCCCCAGATGTTTTCCTACTCTGTGAATTGCATGATTTCCACCCTCCCCCACCACTACCCACCCCAAGCTCTCCTCCTCTGGCATGGTTACTTACCTAGTTTAGATACAGTTCATCTAACTGCCCCCACCCTCCTTTAGCCAAAAGGGAAGGCAAGTAGCCCAGACTAGACCCAAGGGATGTTCTCTCCCTTAAACTTGACTCCCGGGCTGGAGAGATGGCTTAGCGGTTAAGCGCTTGCCTGTGAAGCCTAAGGACCCCGGTTCGAGGCTCGGTTCTCCAGGTCCCACGTTAGCCAGATGCACAAGGGGGCGCACGCGTCTGGAGTTCGTTTGCAGAGGCTGGAAGCCCTGGCGTGCCCATTCTCTCTCTCTCCCTCTATCTGTCTTTCTCTCTGTGTCTGTCGCTCTCAAATAAATAAATAAATAAATAAAAAAACTTGACTCCCAGAAGTTTAGGGTAGAGCTCATCTCGCCTCCCTGCTGAGTTCCAAACAGACTTTCCATTAAGGCATCTTTTGCTTATGGTCACCACAGTCGATTTCTGTTGCTGGCAACCAGCAAACTGTAACCCAAACCATCATCAGTTACACCTTGCTGCTGGCAAATACACCCCCCCCCTTCATCTGTCCTGAGGAGAGAAGGCCCACATGCCTGGAGCTTGCACACTCCCCTTGGCACTTTGTGGATGAAGGAGAGAGTTGGGTGCCAGGGCCATGGACTGTGTGACGTTAGAAGAAGGAACTGTCTGACAAACAGCTATCATGCCACATGAATGTTTCCGGGGAGCAAGGGTTGCCTGAACGCTATTGATTTGGGTCTAGTCGTGGTTCAGGCCACAGGGCCAGGAGGCAACTGCTTTGCTTCACTCAGTAACAGTACACTCCCCACATCGGGCCTATTTTCTTATGTCAGCCTGGAAATGGGAGACTATCAGGGAGCACCTTATCAGGAACCAAGCTTGGTGTCACTGGGGAGGCGGTGGCAATTAGCATGATGGAAGTCACGAGGCAGCCTAGCATCCTGGCCGGATGCAAAGGAAATTAAGAGGGCGAGAGAGAGATAGCTTAGCCATTAAAGTGCTTGCCTGCAAAGCCTAAGGACCCATGCCCAACTCCCCAGGTCCTACGTAAGCCAGACGCACAAGGTGATGTGAACTCAAGGTCACACATGCACAAAAAGGGGTCACACATCTGGAGCTTGATTGCAGCGGTTAGAGGCCCTGTATTGCCAATTCTATCTCTCTCCCTCTCGCTCTCTCTCACTCTGTCACATAAAGAAAAGAAAGACAGTCTATTGGGCTTTCCTCCAAAAAAAAAAAAAAAAAAAAAGGAAGAGGAGGAGGAGAAAAATTAGGAGACCTCTTAGCTCCCAGATCAATGCGGATACTCAGTTTTCTCTGACTGAGAAGTGACCTCCCTGATCCCAACCCTCACCCTCGTATTCCTAATTATCTTCTCTTTTTGTTGTTGTTTCAAGGTCTCTCTCTGGCCCAGGCTGACCTGGAATTCATTATGTAGTCTCAGGTTGGCCTTGAACTCATGATCATCCTCCTACCTCAGCCTTGGATAAAAGGCATGCACCACCATGCCTGGCCTGGTCACCTTCTGATCTGTTATCTACATAGACATTTTCCGGTGTCTGTCTATGGACAGTGCCTTTGCCTCAGTTGCAAAAGCAGCAACCGCCTCTTTGATTTGAATGCAGCACATTTGAATGTCAGGCAATCAGTGTGGTTAGGGGCCCAAGCTTGTGGGTCTTTACCCTCTGGGACTTTTGAACTAGAGAAAGCTGTAAGTGAATGTGGGAGGAGGCTTATTTGGAAGAAACTCTCACACAAGACCCATCACTTCTCGCCTATCCCATCTCAGACACACCTGATGTAAAGGAACCAGCTACGGCCTGCAAGCCAAGCTGGCAAACCCATTTCCTGCCCTCCAGGGATTCACCATGTAACTTCAGAAAAGTCCTTTGTCTCTCTGAGCTTTGGTTTTCTGAACTATGAAATAATACAATCTACCAGTTAGTCCAGGTTCTCCGGGAAGCAGAGCCAAGAGGGGATTAAGTTTTCAGATATGTAAAGGTGACTGTGAGAGGGAAAAAGCTGAAACAAGATGAGAAAGCCCGAGTGTGCAAAGGCTTGGCTGAGTCAGGCAGTAAGAAGGATAGGTAGAAGGCAGTCTAGGGAAGCTAGCTTCAGGAAGGCCACTGGGAAGACTTCGGGACTAGGCCACCATCAAAAGCATCCAGTGGGCTGGAGAGATGGCTTAGCGGTTAAGCGCTTGCCTGTGAAGCCTAAGGACCCCGGTTCGAGGCTCGGTTCCCCAGGTCCCACGTTAGCCAGATGCACAAGGGGGCGCACGCGTCTGGAGTTCGTTTGCGGAGGCTGGAAGCCCTGGCGCGCCCATTCTCTCTCTCTCCCTCTATCTGTCTTTCTCTCTGTGTCTGTTGCTCTCAAATAAATAAATAAATAAATTTTTTTAAAAAAAAAGCATCCAGTGTCCCCCAAGAGGAACTCTGCCTCAGTTTCTCCTGCCATGCTGTCATCGGGGTGGGGTGTGTGGCAGTGTCTCGGGGACCTCCTGTGGTTAAAGGGCTATGACTAGCAACTTTTTGCCCGCAATGCCAGATGCTCTGATATCCAACATGTCAGCAAACCCAGACCTGTGTCAGCCCTGGAGGATCCGGCTGCAGGCCGCCGGCAGGCTGACCTCCTGACTGGCCCCCGCGTGGCGGCAGCTGCGGGCTACTCCCTGCCGGTCGAGTCAGCAGGATGTTGTTCTCATGTGGCACTTGGGGATCAAGTCTCTCCTATTTTTGGCCTAGCTTTGGTGTTCAGAGAAAGGAAGTCGGGGGCTTTAGTTCCCTGCTGTCATCTTTGTTTGAAGTAAAGCCAAACAACAGGAGTCCCACCCCGATCGCATCTGTCCTGCCCTTCCTGGTAGCCCCTGCCCCAGGCGTGACAGCAGCCCAGCCAGCAGCGCCTCGGCACACGAATCTGCAGGCAGGAGGCAGTATGCCTCGGACTTGTGGGCAGACCTGGGCTCAGAAAAACCTAGACTTCCACTTTTGTCCTGTCTCTTCATGCTGCATAATACTGCAAATGACCTTAATGTTCTCAACTGTAAAATGGGGACAAAATATCTACCTCAGTTTCTGTAAGATAAAGTACATAAAGATCTTAGCACAATATGGCACATGGTACATACTCAATTAAAAAATAATCCTGGGAGCCGGGCATGGTGGTGCACGCCTTTCATCCCAGCACTCAGGAGGCAGAGGTAGGAGGATTGCCATGACTTTGACCATGACTTCATAGTGAATTCCAGGTCAGCCTGGGCTACAGTGAGACCCCACCTCGAAAAACCAAATCATCATCATCATCATCCTGGGGGGTAACTGGAGAAATGACCTAGCGGTTTGATTCTCCAGGATCCACGTAAGCCAGATGCACAGGGGGCATGTGCATCTGGAGTTCTTTTGCAGTGGCTGGTGGCCCTGGCATGCCCATTCTCTTTCTCTCTTTCTCTCTCCTTCTCCCTCTTTCTCTCTCTCAAATAAATAAATTAAATGTTTATTAAAAAATAAATCTGGGAGGGTTGGAGAGATGGCTTAGCAGTTAAGGCACTTGCCTGTGAAGCTGAAAGATCCAGGTTCGACTCCCCAGGACCCACATAAGCCAGATGCACAAGGGGGTACACACATCTGGAGTTCATCTGCAGTAGCTGGAGGCCCTGGCATGCCCATTCTCTCTCTCTCTCTCAGCCTCTCTCCCTTTCTCTCTCTACCTGCCTATTTCTTTTTTTTTCCTACCTGCCTATTTCTGTATCTCTCTATCTATCTCTCAAATAAATAAATAAAATATTTTTAAAAAATAATAAGCCTTGGGCTGGGTGTGGTGATGCACACCCTTAATCACAGCACTAGGGAGGCAGAAGTAGGAGGATCACTGTGAGTTCAAGGTCAGCCTGGAACTACAGAGTGATTTCTAGGTCAGCCTGGGCTAGAGTGAGAGTCTACCTGGAAAAAAAAAAAAAAAAAGTCCTTGGATCTGAGCAGACAGGTCAGTAGGTAAGGTGCTTGCTGCAGAACATGGATCTGAGTTGAGATCGCCCCAGAGCCTATGTGTATATGCAGGGCACGGAAGCGCTGGGGAGGTGGCGATAGAGGGCTTGCTGGGTAGCTAAACTACCAAATCGGTGAATTCTGGATTTAGTGAGAGACCTTGGGTCCAAAGAATAAGGTGGAGAGTGGCTGAGGAAGGCAGCCACTGCCAGCCTCTGGCCTCCACATGCAGGCACAAACACCTGCTCACCCTGTCGCATGGGGTGGAGGAGGGAGGCTCCCCACACACGGGAAGGAGACGAGGCGCAAGTCTCAGGGGGCTCCTGAAACTCACAAGATTCCCAGGCCCCTTCCCGAGGTTAGAGAAACACTAAACCGTGGCAGAGGAGATTCTTCCACCTGCAGAGATGCCCAAAGCCACGCTGGGAGCCTCAAGGGTGCCGTTTTTGCATCTTCACCTATGCTGCGGTGTACTTCCTGGTGATGCAGCTACTGTTGAATTGACCACGTGGGATTTGGGCGCAATCATACCTTGGTTTGTTGTCTGTGCCCTGCCTAGGATGAATAGCTATCTGCTTGCATCTCTTCAGGAAAAGTAAATAAGACACACCCTGCAATACACATCTACCCTCAAGTATGTGAATGCACATTATATAAAGGCACACAGAAAAAAAAGAAAGAAAGAAAGAAAGAAAGAAAGAAAGAAAGAAAGAAAGAAAGAAAGAAAGAAAAGGAAAAAGAGACAGAAAGAGAAGGTCCTTATTGGCAGGAGCACTTTAATATGACCTGAAACACTGGGGTTTCTGGGATGTATCCTGTCCTTCAAAGCATACAACTGGGGCTGGAGAGGTGGCTCAAGGGTTAAGACACTCTCCTGCAAAGCCTGAGGACCCAGGTTTGATTCCCCAGTACCCACATAAAGCCAGATGCACATGGGGGCACCTGTGTCTGGAGTTCCTTTGTAGTTGCTAGAGGCCCTGGTGCACCCATTCTTTTTTTCTTTTTCTCTCTCTTTCTCTCTCTCTCTTTCTGTCCTCTTTCTCTCAGAAAGAAAGAGAAAGAAGGAAGTAAGGAAGGAGGGAAGAAGGAAGAAAAGAAAAAAATACAAATGGACAAGGATGCACAGAAGGCCACACTGAGATTAGCTGCTTGAGTTTGAGGGCTGACTTAAGAAGCCTGTCACACCCCTGTCTCATTTATTTCCAGTTTCCACAGGCCTTCCCACTTGGCTCATGAGTAGCATCCCAAAGCCAGTGCATCATGTACAGAGCGCAGACGTGGTAGCGGCCTTCTAGGCTGGAAGGGTGGGAAGGGAGAATGCCGGTAGAAAGGATGACCAGTAAGGTAAGACGCAGGGCTGGACCACTGGGCCTAGTTAATGAGGGCTCCATAAACCACATTGAGGAACAGAAGATGCCCTTGATGGGTTTTAAATAGGAGAGTGACGTGATCAAGTTTGTCTAATGGCTTTGGAATAGTTTACCAGGGTTAGCCTCCCAGACCCATCCCCTGGAGAGGAAAAAGTGAAGAGAAAGGTCTGGAACTACTCCACCCTTAAAGCCATGGCCCACTCAAACTTTCCCTGACCTGTGGAGGTCTGAACAAAGGCCCAGCAGCCAGCTGGAAGAGAGCCTTGTTGATTACTCACTGTTCCCTCCCTGAGAAGACAGGCGCTGATGTGTTTTCTCTTGATAACATTGGCTCCTTTCTAGTAATAGGACTTCCTGTCTGATCAGAGAACAATTACTGCACCTCCAAGGAGAAAATAAACAAATCCAGTTTTAGCCTCTGATACAGAGACATTTGCTCATCCATCAGCCATTAGCCCTAGGTTAATAAAGGGGGGAAGGGGGGCCCTCAGAAGACATAGGTTGTTCTAGGAAAATCCCAGGGGTGGGATGCCTCCCAGTGAATTACTGTATGTCAGGGAGGTCCCTGAAGCCCCCCAAACAACACAAGCCAGATGCTCTTGATTATCCACCACAACTAGATGATAAGACCCTGTTGCTGAATACCACATGCTTCTGTTGCAAAACATTAAGAAATCAAGCTGGAAATGAACTGGAAAACTCCTTGCTGGCTAGCTGTCCTAATGCTGGGAAGTGCTATACAGGCTATTGGGAGAGAAAAGTCATCAATAGTCTTAGCCAGCAGTGGACCCTACAGCTACCCAACAGACCAGCCAGACAGGATGTGCCCTCTGGTGCAATAGGGCCCTGACTGCTGTGGGGGTAACTGCTCTCTGAGTTGAATTAAGGGCCACTTCATGGGAGGGGCTTCATGTCTGGTACTGAAACCTAGTCAAAAGCCTATGGCTGGGCTGGAGAGATGGCTTAGCAGTTAAGCGCTTGCCTGTGAAGCCTAAGGACCCCGGTTCGAGGCTCGGTTCCCCAGGTCCCACGTTAGCCAGATGCACAAGGGGGCGCACGCGTCTGGAGTTCGTTTGCAGAGGCTGGAAGCCCTGGCGCGCCCATTCTCTCTCTCTCTCTCTATCTGTCTTTCTCTCTGTGTCTCTCGCTCTCAAATAAAATAAAAAATAAATAAATAAAAATAAAAAAAGCCTATGGCTGAGAAGGAGGAAAGCTACTATTGTTCTTTGAATCAATGGCCACGTTTTATGTGCATTCTCTTAGACTAGCGCTGCCCTCACCTTTGTCAGAGAAACTTGTGTTTTGAAGATGGCAGTGACTTACGGGGCAGACTCAGAACTTACTGCAATGACACAGTCAGTGACTGCTGAGTGCTCAGCGCTAAAGGAGACGTCTCTGTTATGCCTTCTCTTGTAGTAGACAGTTTCACGTTGCTGGGATGAACTTCCAAACCAAATGGGAGGAAGGGATTTATTGAAGCTTACAGATCCAAGGGAAGTTCCAAAATGGTGGTGAAGAGAAAACCCACCACCAAGAGTGAGAGCCAAGCAGAAGGGCAGCAGGCAGAACTCAGTCTGCTCTCTGCGCAGCTCAGGCTGGAATCCCAGATCCACCCACAAATGTACCTTAGGGCTGGACCCCAGGATCCGCCCGCCCGCAGTGACACCTCCTCCAGCCAGGAGGCGGGAAATCCTATCAGGGGACATCCATTCAAACTACCACAACTTCCAAGGTCAGGGAATTTGGAGGAGAGGAGTCAGCAAGGATGAGTGGGGAAGAGTGCCTTAGAACACTGCCTTCCACACATGAAGTGGTCATTGCATTCAGCACCCCACAGCAGCTGTCATGACCTGCATACTTTTGGGCCCATCAACATTTCATCATGGATGATGGAGGAGGAAAAAAAAAACAAACCAAGATATCAACATAGAAAAGGCACTAATTAGAAAGAAGGGTTGGGCTGGAGAGATGGCTTAGCGGTTAAGCGCTTGCCTGTGAAGCCTAAGGACCCCGGTTCGAGGCTCGGTTCCCCAGGTCCCACGTTAGCCAGATGCACAAGGGCCCGCACGCGTCTGGAGTTCGTTTGCAGAGGCTGGAAGCCCTGGCACACCCATTCTCTCTCTCCCTCTATCTGTCTTTCTCTCTGTGTCTGTGGCTCTCAAATAAATAAATAAAAATTTAAAAAATATATATATATTTAGAAAGAAGGGTTTCAGTGAAAGGGGGATAGAGGAAGGGGGGGCAAAAGAAGGTAATGGGAGGGGATTGTGATTAAAATGAATTATGTACATGTAATGAAAATCATTAATAAGAAAACTTAAAAACAACAAAGAAAAGGGGGCCTTAAGATGCCCCATATACAGAAGGGTGTCTCTAGAGCTCTTGGCAAAAGAAGCCAGGGATCAAAGGGAACCCTTCTCCCACCTTAGCACCCAGCCTGCTTCCAGGGCTCTTTTAATTCCCAGCCCCCAAATCTGGCACCAGCGGCTTGGGCCCGGCTCAGGTCTAACCCAGTGCCCTCTGGTCAGACTGAAACGGGTCACTAGAAAAATCTGCATATAAAGCAGCAAAGTGAGCACCACCTTTTTGTTACGACTTGAGAAATTTGAAAATGGAAAGTTCCGGAGGCTAGAAAATTTCTGTGTGTACTCCATGGATAGAATGCTTGCTTTATAAGCATGAGGCCCTGAGTTTGGCTCCCCAGCACCGATATGCAATGCTGGGCATGGTGGTGCACATCTGTAATCCTTACAGTGGGGACACAGAGACAGACAGTTCCCCAGGGCCTGCTGGCTGGCTTGTCTTGCTGGCTTCGTGAGTTCTAGATTCAGTGAGAGACCCTGTCTGAAAAAGATAAGGTAGAGAGGGACTGAGGAAGATACCTGACATTGACTTCTGGTCTCCACGTGTGCATAAACACACATACACAAACACCCCAAAAAGAAAATTGGAAGTTCTACCCCCAAATGAACATTCCTTCCAGAAACTATGAGCTGTCATAACTGTGACCTTTCTGTTATCTTCTGAAACATCAGTCACTCCTTGCTTGTTATTTCAAGACTGAAAAAAAAAAAAAAAAGTGGATGGGGAGATAACTCAGCAATTAAAGGCACTTTCTTGCAAAGTCTGATGGCAGGGGCTTGGTTTCCCAGGACCCATGTAAAGCCAGATGCACAAAGTGGCACATACATCTGCAGTTTGTTTTCAGTGGCTGGAAGTCCTGGTGTGCCCAGTCTCTCTCTCTCTCTCATAATAAAAATAAATAAATGAACAAGTAAAAATAATACTACGGCCTGTGTCATTGGGATGTACATGGATGGTGTTAAGCACAATTCCAGGCCAGCAAAGCTATATGTCAGCTCTAGTCTTCTCTCAGTCTTTTTAAAATGTTTTCAATATTTTTTAATATTATTTATTTATTTACTTACAAGCAGAGGAAAATAGAAGAAAAACCGAGAGGTGGAGAGAATGGATGTGCCAAGGCCTCCAGCCACTGCATGTGCCACTTTACATCTGGCTTTATGTGGGAATTGGGCTGTCAGGCTTTGCAAAGGAGTGCTTTTAACTGCTAAGCCATCTCTCCAGCCTCCCCACCTCCATCTTTTTTCTTTCTTTCTTTCTTTCTTTTTTTCTTTTTTTCTTTTTTTTTTCTTTTTTTTTTGGTTATTGTTGCTTTGAGACAGGGTTTCATGTGGCTTAGGCTGACCTTGAACTCCTTGATCCTTCTAATCCCACCTCCCAAAAGTGTTAAGAGTACAGGCATGTGCTCACGTGAGTCTCGGGAGAGGCTGTGAGCTCCTGCAGCCTTCCTTGGTAAAAAGCTCAATCCAAAACATGCTTAGTCAGAACTAAAATCTGACATTTTTGTCTACTTTCTGTCATGTTAGGTGGAGTGGGCAAAGTAGCAGCCCCCTCAAAAGGTCTTAACCCCTGGAATCTGTGGCTATGCTGTGCTCAACACCAAATGAGGGTCACATTTATAGGTGGTATGCAGCTGACCTGGAGATGAGAATGTCTCCTGGATTCTCCGCCAGGGCTCAATGCTACAGAGATGGTCCTTCAAAGCAGGAGGCCTTGGAAGATGGAGGAGGAGGCCTGGACAGCTTGGAGAGTATCCCTTGGGACTCTGGAGGGGTACAGCTTTCTGACACCCTGAAGCAATCCTCACGAGGCCCATTTCAGGGTTTCTGACTTCTAGAACTGGAGATGATAAATTCATGTTGCTTTAAGCCACTAAGTTTGGGATCATTTGCTACAACAGCCATAAAAAAGAATAATCAATGCATACATACACTGATACCCTGCATATAGCAAGAAACAAAACCTACAGGGTGCCTGTCTTTAAAAGGCTTACTGGACATCCCAGTGTGTAGAGACTGGTCTGGCAGTCTCTAAAGCATATGAGGTCCCAGAAGTCTTTCTGGGACAGTGAACAATCAACACTTTAGGGGACCAAGAGCCTGTCAATGGGCCTACCTGGCTTCTCTCTTTGGGCTACCACTGATTATTTTCTTTGTGGGTGACTCCAACAAAGTATTTTGCATCGGTATCTAATTTCATCCGAGCCACAGCGCTCTGAGAAGTATTTTTATCACCATTTGCCAGAATAAGAACTACAGGCCCTGTGAGAAGGGGCTCATATAGAACTAGGTAAGTAGCCAATGTGCACCCAAGATGTCCAGCTCCGGAGGCCACGGTGTTGCCACCCACTCTGACCCTGCATGCATGAGCCAGGCCAGCCCACCACGCCTCCCCACCCCAGGCCCCTCAAAAGGCAGTTGCAGGGGGGCCTCCTCATCAGTTTCCAGAAACAGGGCGGAGGCCTTTGTTCAAGCAGATGTTCTCACGCTTGTCACTGAAGGTGCTTTTTTTCCTTCCTCCCAGAAGCCTGAGGGAGCCCAAGATAAGGATGATTCAAGACAGCCCATGAGGATCTGTTCTGGATAACAGTCTTGGGCAGCCTTGCTTGGGCAGAGGGTGGGCGAGGGCAGCACCCAGCAATATTGGAGATGCATGCCAAGTGCAGGGTGAGACAAGGCTTCTAGTTCAAGGAGCTGTGGCCTAAAGAATGGCCCCAGGTGACCCCAAAACTACAACACGGCTCTCCTCCAGGCCCTCGCTCCCTATACTGTCGACCTTCCCAGCCATCTCCTCCGAGGGGGCTGTTCCACGGGATGAGGGGGACCCCAGCCCGCTGTTGACTTGCGGAGGGGAAGGAAAGACAACTACAATCAGAATAACAATAGCTACTATTTATTAAGTGCTTACAGGCAGTAAAGTCTTCCCATTTAACCTTCACAATACACATTCAGTATAGTTTCTCATCATCCCCACTTTATAGACAGGGAAAATGAGACTCAAAGAATGAATTTCTTAGGCTGGGCGTGGTGGCATGTGCCTTTAATCCCAGCATTCAGGAGGCAGAGGTAGGAGGATTGAGATGAGTTCAAGGCCAGCCTAGAACTACAGAGTGAATTCCAGCTCAGTCTCAAAAAACAAAAACAAGCAAGCAAACAAACAAACAAACAAGCAAAAACACCCCGTAACAACAGTAACAACAACAACAACAACAAAAAGAATGAACTTCTCAAAGTTATATAGCCAGTAAACACAGGGCCCAATCTCTCCAGTTCCAAAGCACTTGCTATTGTAGGATTTGGGGACAGAGTTATGATTTAGCATTTAACCATGTTCCTAGTCATCATTGCTTAGAGTAAAAATGAGGACAGGGTGCTCTCTGGCCTGTGTCCATTTCTCCAGGGATCTTGGCTCTGGTGAGGCGCTGGACAGCCCCTGTTGGAGAATCTTGCTGTGGGATTCAGAAGTCTGGCCAGCAAAGGGTGCATGTTTCTGTGAGCAACACTACCACACTGAAGTGGAGTGGAGAGGAAGTGACTCAATCATCAAAGGCCTGGTCTTCCTCGGGGAACCGTCCTAATCACAATTATCCCACTACAATAATACCGTTTCAGAGAGGCATGCAAGCAGGGGCAACGTGTAGCCATGTAAACTGCTTCCTGTATCTGCCAAGCCCAACAGCATTCGGCAATTAATAGAATCCAGCTAGGCCAACTGCTCCGATAAGGCCACAGCCTTGTTCTAATGACGAATGGCCCACAATGCACAGGCATTCTCTTCTCCCTGTAGCATGAGACCATGGGCCTGAGGTCCCCAGGAGACCAAGGAGAGCCAAGCACATACTGCTTGGTTTGGAAATTTCCTAGAGGTGGAAATTATTTTCATTCTCCTGTTAAAGAAAAGTCCCAATAATCCATGTCATCCCTAGGATCTTAGTGGTGAATGAATGCTTTGGGTCGGGGCAGGCCCTCTGCAGCCTAGGACAGAGACCCACAGAGAGGCAGGCACTTCAAGAGATGGTTCAAAGGAAGAAAGAGTTAGGGGTGGGAGGGATGGCTTAGCAGTTGAGGCGTTTGTCCACAAAGCCAAAGGACCCAGGTTCAATTCCCCAGGATCCACGTAAGCCAGATGCGCAAGGTAGCGCATGTGTCTGGAGTTCGTTGGCAGAGGCTGGAGGCTATGGTGTTCTCTCTCTATCTGCCTCTTTCTCTCCCTCTCTCTCTCAAATAAATAAATAATTCTTTAAAAGAAGACGTTAGGTAAAGTTGATACAGTGGGACAATTAAGTCATATTTGATATTTAAGATCCTTACAACAAACTGCTTAATAGCCTAGGAGAAATGCTTGGAAAAATAAGGCCCATAAGTTCTCTTTGTTTCCAAGACACTGTGGAACTGTGGGTACCATATTTCACAGTTCTAGGTCCTCCCCGAACCTCCAGTAGTGGCAACCCTGAGGATGGGGTCCGCTAGGGTACAAGCTCTTCACCAGGCTCTCCTGCTCCTCTGCTTTCTTCTGGTGACCAGTGCCGTCATTTCTTGTCACTGGGTGGGGCGCATTCATTCTCTTGTGAAAGGCCAAGGTCCTACCTTCCCTTTGGGGAAAGCTGACTAATTTGTTTGACGCATTTGGACTGTAGGCCAACTTCCCACAAAGTCGCGGCTGGTCAAGTCCAATGAGGTGTGACCCTGACACCCCTCTCAAGGGAAAGACCTCAGAGCTTGCTCACTTTCTCCCTCCCAAGAACAATGCAAATGACTGCAAAGAGATTTTTGCCTGAGCGGCCCCAAGGACTCTTGAAGGGGAGGTGAGGCCCAGAGGATACAGTCTTTAAAAAAAAAAAAAAAAAAAAAGGCCCTCAATTTTGCCAAAAGGCTCTTCTCAAAGTGATTTGAAAATTGTCCAGGGTAATTTCCTGTGATTTAGGCCTTTTTTTTTGTTGTTGCTGTCAGTTACTATTCTTATAGTGGGGCTCATTCTGCTGAATGTTCTTGGGTGGGAGTCACTTTTTTAAGCTCTACTAGCTTTCACACTTGAATAGAAGGAAGTGGGAAGGTAGTGTAGATGCAGAGAGGAGGAGGGATCGAGGCAATGCAGCTGTTAGGAGCTGAGCCGCAGCTCTGTACTTCTTGCTGGGGGACCTCTCTCAGTCTGTCTCCTTGTCTAGCTCATAGGGACAATTGTGGGGCTCACTGTACAGGATTGCACTGCGTGATGCACCAAGTGCTAAAGACCAACAGATTGAGCTACTAATGGATGGACTCTAATTTGTATGCATCCCTCGAATATCTTTCTCCCCTGCTTCCAGTCTCCAGGCCGTTCCCAGGAAGGGCTGACCTATGAAACATACGGGACCTATGAACCAATACAGGAGCCAGGCTTGAACATCTCCAGGACTGGGTATCCATCTTCTCTTCTGACAGTTGTAGCTGATAGACATTTCTTCCTTTTACTGAGTCAAAGGCAGTCTCTCTGGAGCCATTCTTTAGTTCTTGCTCAGTTTCAGAATCACAGGAAGTTGAAATCTAGTCTGTTCTGTGTGTGAACCCTGTAAATAGTTTAAGAGAACTGGCATACTTCTGAGATGGCTCCATTCATAATGCTTGGGAATCTTCTATTCTCATGGAAGCTACACCCCCACATCCCAACCTCACCCCTACACTCAGTGTCAGGAGAGGCTGCCATCAAAAACATCTGAACCAGCTCGTGAGAGACACACTCAGGTTAGGAAGGTGAATCTCCACTCCTTGGCACCCAAACCAGTGAGGGCGGCTGATGGACAAGAGCTAATTCTGAAGGTCAATTTCCAACACCCACCCCCCCCACACACACACACCATACCACCAAGTAACTGATGGAACATTTTTATCTTCCTTACCCCCAGAAGTACTGGAGGTAGCTTTACTGCGAAGTGCAGGGCCTCTCTGAGGTGGGGCTGTGGCTCAGCCCCCACTCCCCCAGACCAGGCAGCAGGTTGGGTCAGATAACAACAGGATCTGGGCAGCAGGGAGCCACAGGAAGACCAGCTCTAATCTCTCAGGCCGGGTTGTGTGACCATATGGGATCCGGGAGAGGACATGATAGTCTTTGATGCACTTGAATTAGGCCCAGGAATGCACCTCCTCCTTCTCTTGCAGCAGTTAGCTGCCTCAGAAGATAATGGGTGGCTGTACCCTGTCGCACCTAGTTCAAAGGGCAGGGCTCACTGGTTTTGAGTAGCTACCTAATGAGAATTGTAGTCCAGATCCCTTGTGTGGGTCATCACTATCTAATACATTTGAGTGGTAAGTTTACGTTGATATTTTACATCTTCCTTCACTTAGAATACATTCATTCATTCATGTATCCATGAATTCATGTATTCAGTAACTCGTTTCTGAGTTTCTACTGAGTGCTAGACACTCTGATAGGCATGGAGCCGGGTTGGTGAGCAAACCCAAAGATTTCTTCCTTGACTGAGCTTAAGGGCGCCCAGTGGCCAAGGTAGATATGACTTACGTAAGTATCAAAGTGCATGCAGCACCACAAGGTGATGCAGGAGTCACAAAGGAAAGGAGGGAAGTTCTGCAGAAGTCATATGTGGAGGCTCCCACCTAAGTACACTGAAGGTTCCAATGTACCTGATAATGATGAACCAAGCCATGCCGTTTGAACTAGGAGTGACAGAGTACAGACAACCTATGACCTTCTGCAGTAGCTGACGCTTGCAAGTGGGCATCTGTGAAACCTTGCCAAGAAAACCCCCCACTTGCCAAGAAAACGCCCCACTCCCTGTACTTCCCAGGGGTCTAGTACAGTCCTCAGCACGTAGTAGGTACTTAATCATGAAGGCATGATGTGTACATCTGTTGATCGTGTGGCCCTTGAAGAATGTTCTAGAGTCGTATATAGTTTTCTTGCATATGTATAATGTCGTCATGTGCAGGATGTTTTAATCCTCAGGATGGCTGAGTAGTGGAAAAGATGGGTATGAGTGTTTCTGTTTCATGGGTACGAGAACCTGCAAAACTCTGCCAGGGAGGAAGTGAGACTGGGAACGGCTTGCTGTCTGAGTCCTTCTGCCAGGGAGATGCTGAGTCTCTTAGCAGCTGGGGCAGGGGGATGGGGTGTGGAGATGGCTAACTGTAGCTTTACCCCATTCCCCCCCCCCCCGCCAGGGCTGGGTCTTGAATTCAAGTCCAAGAATTCAAGAAGACCCAAAGGATTGTTCCAGGACTTCTTAGGGACTCGTGAGAACAGGGCTTGCTCATGATTCATGGAGTAAATTCTCCTATCGATGTCAGTGCCCTGGGAAAGGAAATGGACACTCTTCAAATCGTGATAAAACTCAAAATTCCAGCTGCGTGTGGTGATGCACGACTCCAATCCCAGCACTCAGGGGGCAGAGGCAGGAGGATCACTATGAGTTCAAGGCCAGCCTGAGACTACATAGTGAATTCCAGGTCAGCCTGGGTTAGAGCGAGACCCTACCTCAAACAAACAAACAAAAAACCCTTTCTTAAGTTTATAAAATATTATTGTGGGCTGGAGAGATGGCTTAGTGGTTAAGCACTTGCCTGTGAAGCCTAAGGACCCTGGTTCGAGGCTTGATTCCCCAGGACCCACGTTAGCCAGATGCACGAGGGGGCGCACGTGTCTGGAGTTTGTTTGCAGTGGCTGGAGGCCCTGGCGCGCCCATTCTCTCTCTCTCTCTCTATCTGCCTCTTTCTCTGTCTGTTGCTCTCAAATAAATAAAAATAAGCAAAAAAACTTTTAAAATATTATTGTGTGTTTCTTAAAAAACAGCCCACTCTGACATAAATTTTTATGTGTGTGTGTGTGTGTGTGTGTGTGTGTGTGTGTGTGTGTGTATGTAGCATGTGTGGTAAATACATGTGTGTGGGCAAATGAGGGTACCTCATGCCCATGTGTGCAGAAACCAGGGGAAGTTACATGTCCTCCTGTGTCGTCCTTCTACCTTATTTAATTTTATATCATGATGAGGGGAATTGCCTTCCAGAAATGTCTATTTCGAGTAAATTAATAAACATGCATATCACTTGCTGATCCCTTATTTTGTGCCAGATACTCTGCTAGAGACTTGCCAGCTTCCATAATGGTGTAAGCCTGTTGCTTAAATCTGTGTGTGCAGATAATCTGCAACCGCGGTATCTACAGCTTGGGCCTACAGCTGCTGTTCCCGCAGTGAGCCCCAGCCCTTCCCATGAACCCAGCCCAAGCTCAGGTCACCATCTTCCCTCCTACCCCACACTCTCCCGCCCTCCTGGCTTTCCTCTCGCTCCTATCACTAGGTCCCCAGTCCTTGTTTTTAAAACTTGCTTACGGATTCGCTCGCTCTCTTCATTCTTGCCTCTGACACCCACCACCAGGTCTGCAGGACCTTCCCCGAGTGGCGGTGGCAATGCCTGAGTGATTCCACAGCAGCAGAACGGACAGCTCAGCATGGGATCTGCCTGAACTCAGCACCCCCCCTCACAGCCATCAGTCACCTGGCCGGGCCCTGCAAGCTCTATGGGGGTCCAAGATGCTTTCATCCTAAAAGAAAAAAGAAAGTATTCTGAGACCAAACTGTGAAGCAACAAATCAAATTAATAAATGTTCAAGCAATGCTTAAAACGCTAAATCAGGGCTGAAGAGATGGCTCAGTGGTTAAGGCGCTTGCTTGTAATGTGTAACGACACAGGTTTGATTCCCCAGTACTCCCGTACAGCCAGATGCGCAAAGTGGTGTATGCATCTGGAGTTCGTTTGCAGTGGCTAGAGGTCCTGGCACACCCATTCTTTCTCACTCCCCTTGCAAATATATAAATATTTTTTTTAAAGCTAAATCATTAAACTTTGTGTCTGTAAAATTACATCTCAATGGAAAATAATTTTAAGTTAGTTTTTTTTTTTTTGAGACATAGTTGGTTGGCTTTGAACTCAATATGTTGCCTAGGGTAACCTTGAATGACCTTGAACTCCTGATTCTTCTGCCTGTTACCTCCCAAGTGCTGGGATTGGAGAATTAAATCACCACCACCAGCTTATGGGTGCTGGGGGTGAAACCCAGAGCTGTGTGCATGTTAGGCAAGTACTCTCCCAATTGAGCCTCATTTCAGCCTTATGTCTTTGAAACATGTCTGAGCATGCCTGAGGACAGCCGAGTCATTACGACCATCGTAAAAGCTCATTTAAAGCCTTAAATGTCCCCTTTGCCCTGGACCATTCTTGCTTCAGCCCCTGTCCCCATCACTCCTCTCTGCCCCAGGCCACCCATTTGCCACCATCTCTGCCCAGAGCCCTCCATTGCCCGACTCCTGCTCTGCCTCCTTTATTCATCCAGTGAATTTGATTGATATGGCTGCCATTGATATCCAGAGTTAGTTTAAGTTGTACGTGGTGAGTAAGCAAAGCAAATTTTTTCTATGCTCCAGAAACTTATATTAAACTAATGGCAGATGGTTTGGAGGCAGCCAGTAAGCAAAATAAAATGGATTAAAATCAACTATGGGGTGGGGGGTGAGGGTGGGTAGCAGGTGGGTGCTGGGGAGATGGCTCAGCAGGTAAAATCTCTTGCTTGCAAGGCCTGATGGCCTGGGTTCAATTCCCCAGTACCCATGTAAAGCCAGATGCATCTGGAGTTTGATTACAGTTGGCATACCCATTCTCTCTTTTTAAAAAATTATTTATTTGAAAGACAGAAGGGAAAACAGTGCGAGAAAGAGACACGCCTGGGTCTCTAGCCACTGCAAACGCACATGCCACCTTGTGCATCTTGCTTACTTAGGCACTGAGGAGTAGAACTTGGGGTCCTTAGGCTTTCCTGGTAAGCCATCTCTTCAGCCCACACTGACTTCCTTTCTATCTACCTCTTTCTCTCTGTCTTTTTCTCAAATAAGTAACAATAGAGCCAGATGTAGTAATAAACAACTTTAATCCCAGCACTCAGGAGGCAGAAATAGGAGGATCTCTGTGAATTCCAGACCAGCCTGGGCCAGAGTGAGTCCCTACCTGGAATATATATATATAGTATTTTTAAAAATCAACCACTAATGGACCTGGAAAGTATTATACTAAGTCAGGTAACCCAGGCCCAGAAAGCCAAGCGCCACATGTTCTCTCTCATATGGGGATCCTAGCTACAGATGACTGGGCTTCTGCGTGAGAATGAAAATACTTAGTAGCAGAGGCCAGTAAGTTGAAAAGGAGACATAAAGGGTGGAGAAAGGAAGGGAGGAGGATACTTAATAGGTTGATATTGTATATATGTAATTACAATGATTGTAATGGGGAGGTAATATGATTGAGAATCAAATTTCAAATGGGAAAGTGTGGGGGTGGGGAGGGAGGGAATTACCATGGGATATATTTTATAATCATGGAAAATGTTAATAAAAATTAAAAAAAAAAAAAAATCAACCACTAGAGCCAGGCATGGTGGCGCACGCCTTTAATCCCAGCACTAGGGAGGCAGAGGTAGGAGAATCGCCGTGAGTTCAAGGCCACCCTGAGACTACAGTTAATTCCAGGTCAGCCTGGACCAGAGGGGGCCCCACCTCAAAACAACAACAACAACAACAACAACAACAAAAAATCAACCACCAGGATGATTGGAAGACAACTAAATGAGGGTAAGGACTTTGTATGTGGCCAGAGGACTACGGCTCTTGGTGGACTGGGAGGCTAGTGAAGACCTCCCAGAAGAATCCACATTGAAGTGAGGACATGCGCTGAGTCAAGGAACCCAGCAAGCAGAGGTCTGAGCAGGGAAGAGGCCCGGAAGAGGCCACAGCCAGTGCCAGGCTCTGAGGGCAGCGTGGGCCTGGTGGCCTGGAGGAAAGGCGGGGAAGCCAGGAGCTCCAGTGGTCACAGGGACACTTGTGAGGAAGGGAGGTCAGAGAGCTAGGGTGGAGTGGGCAGGAAGTGCAGATTTAGGTGGAAGCTCAGCGATCTGCTCTGCAGTGTGGTCCTGTTCGATTTGCAAGCACAGCCGCGGTGCAGGAGGCGCTCTGATGGCCGACTGGATCATTAAGCAGTGGCCTCAGTTTGCAGAGCCATGGGGCAGCGGGGTTCTGCCAGAGCCTCCTGCCCACCCTCCGACAGGCATCTCTGTGGGCAGGGCCAGCCAGGCACAAATTACCTGGCTAAATGGCCACTGCCTGCCAATGGCAACAAAGGCCCCATGCCCCCTGTGGCTTTGCTGCCCTGAGAGCCCCACTCGACACCCCCAGTTTCCTCTTGAATGGCAACTGCTCCCATCCTTGTCTGGGCACCCACCGTGCCTTGACTGGTCTTACAGTGGTCAGGGAAACGCGTGGTGTGGGCTCCTGCCTACCTCCCACTCCCTAAGTCAGGATTCTTGAAGGCCAGCAGTAGTTAAGCGGGAGTGATGTAATCCGGAGAGCCCAATCTAAAAGTCTGTGGGGCCTGGTAAATACAGACTTTCCCTGTGGATCAAACACATTTGTGTTTGACTGGGCAAAAGTGTGGAGCACATGTCCTTGCCAGGTGTCCTCCAAGACACAGGCAGATCAATGAGCCACACCAATGATCAAGGAATCAATGATCGAGATTATTTATGTGTATGTGAGAGTGTGAGTGTTGACGTGTGCAGAGGTATGCACGTGTGTGTGTTAAACCAGTTCCCTTACTGGTTTAGACATCCCCGAGTAGGCTAGATTGGTTGGCCTGCTGGCCCAAGGGATCTACTTATTTCTGCTTCCCCAGTACTGAGATTACAAACACACATCACCAAGTTCAATATTTTTACATGGGTTCTGGGGATCAAACTCAGGCCCTCATGCTTGCAAGACAAGCATTTTACTGACTGATCCATCTCCTCAGCCTTCAAGGTATATTTTTAAAATATTTATTTATTTGAGAGAGAGAGAGACAGAGACAGAGAGAATGGCACGCCAGGGTCTTCAGCGGCTGCAAATGAACTCCAGATGCATGTGCTACCTTGTGCATCTGGCTTACGTGGGTCCTGAGGAATGGAACCTGGATCGTTTGGCTTTGCAGGCAAACGCCTTAACCTCCAAGATATCTCTCTAGCCCTTCAAGGTGAAGTGAACACCACAGAGAAAGTGAAGGAAGGTGAGAGACAGCAAGCTGCACCTCTGGGCCTGGGATAAGGGTAGACATACCTTAGACCTAGTGGTCCAGGGTCACTTGCCTCTTTCAAAATAAAGTGTCCCAGAGAAGATCTGAATGAAAGCAGAGAGTCAGCCATGATCAAGACTCAACTCTTGAGTAACAGAAAGTGCAAAGACTTGTGGCAGGAATGGGTACGCCCTTGGTGAGGTATCAGGGTTAATGTGGCTGGATAGCCATTAACAATAGGAGACAGGAGTATAAGATGAGGCTGAAACAGGTACCCTCAGCCAGCTTGTATAAAGCCTAGTGGGTCAGGTTAAGACACTTTGGATTAGGTTGGTTTCAAGATGGGGTGGGGGGGGGTCTCATTATGTTGCCAGGTGAGCCTTAAACTCTTAGGCTAAGTGATCCTGCTACCTCAACCTCCACGTATCTGGGACTATGATCATGAGCTACAGCATCCAGCTTGAATGTTAAATGTGGCACTGAACCTACAGAGGGCTTCTAGATTGCTTAGAGTTTTCAACAGTCTACTGTGGTCCCAGGCGAGAAGCCAGCCAGCAGCCATTGGACCTTATACCTGAGCAGAGTGTCTGCAATGTCGTTCGCTACTCAACGTTGAGTGAGGTTGTGTGCATGCCACGGCACTTGCGCAGAGCTGGGTATTTGCGACAGGCTCTCTTGCTTGTCCACTGCTGCAGGTGGCAGCAGACTTCCCAGGAGTCTCCTGCCTCTGCCTCCCACCTCGCAGCAGGCATGCTGGGATTACAGGGATTACAGAAGTGTGTGACAGTTCTGGGGATCTCAAATCAGGTTCTCACACTTGCGCCAGCAAGCACCTAACCCACTGAACCATTCCCCCCCACCGCCACGTTGGGAGCGTTCCCATTGCAGAGGCCCCAAGGGGTTCAAGTGACCAAACCCAGTGAGGTCATCAGTAAGTCACAGGACTCCAGTGGCGAGTTCTTAGCGTGGTGTCTGCTGCCTAGGGGGCTCCTGGGGCTGGAGTGGAGTGACGTTGACAAGCAGCTATAGTTCTCCACCTCCTTCCTCGCCAGAGACAGCAGGATCTCGCCTGCTTTGCTCCCCTTCCCCAATCACCCTCCAAGGTAAAAGGCCACCCTGAATGCTTAACTGTCATTGAAGCTGTGTGCCCTGATAGGCAACGACACACTCAACCCTCTGCAGACGCCACTGCCCACCCAGAACTTGCTAGCACCCACAAACTAAATCCTGTGATCAAGCAAAGCAGGTGACAGGCACTCAATATCAAACGGAAATCTTACATTTAAAGAATTAATTATCACTTACTTTTTCCTGTCTACTAGGCACTTGAGTTGCTGGTGCTTTCCAAAATTCATTCCAGTTAATTGTAAATAGCCCTTTTGAGAAAGGTATTATTCTTATTGCTGCTTTATACATGAATACGCACGAGCTCATAGACATTAACAAGGAGCAAGTGACCCCGACGCCTATGCTATTTCTCTCTGCTGTGCTTTCTTATTATTGGAGTAAAAGTATCTCCAGTTGTTGTTGTTGTTTTTTCCATTTTGAGCCGTGATATTTGAACTTTAAGTGTTATAAGTCAGATTCCAAAAACAACCTAGGTGCTTTTTCTGCTGCAATCGCATAGAAGAGCATTATGAAACACCCTGAGATTAATCCAGTATCTGCCCACCTGTCCACATATTTATCCATCCATCCATTCATCTATCCTAGTATCCGTCTTTCCCTCTGATTTATACTTCCTTTTTTTGTTTGTTTGTTTTGTTTACAATCTAGCAGTCTTTTTTTTTTTTTTTTAATTTAGGGCTGAAGAGAGATGGTTTAGCAGTCAAGGCTCTTGCTTGTGAAGCCTACAAATCCAGGTTCAATTCCCTAGGATCCATGTAAACCAGACACACAAGGTAGTGCATGTGTCTGGAGTTTGTTTGCAGTGGCTGGAGGTTCTGATGTGCCCATTCTCTCTGTATCTATATAAAAATTTTTTTTTGAAATGTAGATCAAAATTGTACTTTCCTGTCAACCATTGATGTACTTGGAATAGTGATAACTTATTTCTAGATTACAGCCATTCTTTCACATGGAAATATTAAAGATTTACTTAGGCTGGGGGTATGGCTCAGTGATAGGGTGCTTGCTTAGCATTCATAAGGACCTGGGTTTGATTTCTATCAGAGAGAGAAAGAGAGGGTTGGGAGAGATATCTCATGGGACAACATTTGCTTACTGAGGGAATACATGAGCTATATATAGTTAATGCACTATAGGAATAATATATTTTTTTGCAGTCAGGAATTGCAATGATGTATCTTTACTAAACACTTGGTAAGTCATGTAGAGTATTAATTTCTGCAAAAGACATTAAACTAATACAGTAACAAAAAAAAATTTTTTTTTTACTTGAGTGAGAGAGACAGGCAGAGAGAGAGAGTGTGTGTATGTGAAAGAGAGAGAGAGAGAGTATGGGCATGCAAGCCCTCCTGCCGCAGCAAGTGAGCTCCTGACACATGTGCTACTTTGTGCATCCGGCTTACGTGGGTCCTGGAGAATCAAGCCCAGGTCATCATGCTTTGCAAGCAAGTGCCTTTAACTCACCAGCCCCTCTTTTGCTTTTTTTTTTTAATTTTTTTTTGTTCATTTTATTTATTTATTTATTTGAGAGCAACAGACACAGAGAGAAAGATAGATAGAGGGAGAGAGAGAGAATGGGCGCACCAGGGCTTCCAGCCTCTGCAAACGAACTCCAGACGTGTGCACCCCCTTGTGCATCTGGCTAACGTGGGACCTGGGGAACCGAGCCTCGAACCGGGGTCCTTAGGCTTCACAGGCAAGCGCTTAACCGCTAAGCCATCTCTCCAGCCCTAATTTTTTTTTACAACTATGAAGCCATGACTTCATGGGGAATAGGGTCCAAAGTCTCAGGCTACGTTCTATTGGTCTCCCAAAGGGTGCTTCTCTGGGCACAGCAGGCTGGTTGGTATTTCATTTGAACACAATTGGCTTTCTCTTTGAGTTCGTGCTTGTTCTCATCATTTTTCTTCCTTCATTTCTGGAAGTTATCTTGCCTCCAAGGGTGCTTCATAGGCCCAATAAGAATAAAATTAATTCCTCTAGCAAGACTCTTGTTCTTAACTTGCTTGTTTACAATAATGTGAACAGTATGCTGGGTAACACTCTTCCAGTTCTGCCATGGTAACATTGATTGGGCATGGTTGAACAGTATCCATTCCCTTGAGGGCGACAATATCACCCTTTTTGTAGACTTGTGTGTGAGGCCCAAGGACCACACCAGATACTGTAAAAGGTGTAGAGAGCATGGATCAGAAGCCTCTCCTCTTTCCGTGTGTGTGTGTGTGTGTGTGTGTGTGTGTGTGTGTGTGTGTGTTGTCTTATTAGTGGAAGCTGGAAGTTTCAGCTGAAAGAGCTAAGTTTTTGTTGTTTGTTTGCTTGCTTGTTTGCTTTGAGAGAGGATCACATGCAGCCCAGGCTGACTTCAAACTCACTGTGTAGCTGAGGCTGGTCTTAAATTACCGATCCTTCTGCCTCCCCTTGCCAAGTGCTAGAATGACTGGCAGGCATCCAGCTCTGTGCTGTCTTTGAGGAAAGTGTGTGTGTGCTCTATAGATCATGGTTGGAACGTGTTGCGGTCAGGTTCGCATTGCTGGGAGAAATCACCCAACCAAGAGCAACTTGTGGGAAGAAAAGGTTTATTTTGGTTTACAGGCTCAAAGGGAAGCTCCATGATGGCAGGGGAAAATGATGAGTGGACATCACATCCTGGCCAACCTCAGGTGGACAACAAGAACAGGAGAGTGTGCCAAACACTGGCAAGGGGAAACTGGCTATAATACCCATAAGCCCACCCCCCAACAATACACTACCTCCAGGAGGCGTTAATTTCCAAATCTCCATCAGCTGGGAACCTAGCATTCAGAACACCTAAGTTTATAGGGGACACCTGAATCAAACCACCACATTCCACTCTAGCCCCTATAAACTGATAACCATCCATGATGTAAAATGCAATGTATTCAGTCTATCTTTAAAAGTCCCCATAGTTTTAATCAATCCCAATAATGTTCAAACATCCCCATAATCCAAGGTCTTTTAACTGAGCCATAATACCAAAAAATACCCCCCCCCAAATCATAATGGCACAGAATAAACATTCACACTGCAAAAGATGGTATTGGGCATAACAAAGAAATATTCAACTAATACAAGATTTTTTTTTTTTTTTTGGTTTTTTGAGGAAGGGTCTTACTCTAGCCCAGGCTGACCTGGAATTCACTATGGAGTCTCAGGGTGGTCTCGAACTCACCACAATCCTCCTACCTCTGCCTTCCAAGTGCTGGGATTAAAGGTGTGCACCACCACGCCCAGCAAGATTTAAACAGGGCAAATATCAAACTCTGTAACTCCAAGTCCAACAACTCTAGCCAGTGACAAGTCTCCAAGTCTGATAATTCTAACCACTGATAAGTCTCTTGAGTTCCACTTCTGCCCCTCCAGCTAGGCTATTCACAGTCCTGGAAAACTTCATCAGGGCTACCAACTCTCCTTAGCAGCCATCTCGTGGTCCGGGCATCTCCACTGGGTCTCCACTGCAAACCACGGTCCATTCTCATGGCTCCATCAGGTCTCCACACAGGCATCCAGCAAACCTGCTTCACACTGCCATGGCTGTTTCCAAAACACAAGACCATGTTGCAAACTCAATGACCCTCTCTTTCCTGCATTTCTTATACTCCATAATACCAGGTAGGATGCCAATTTGTTAACCCAAGAAGGAATAAAGCAAACTTTGAAGAACAGGACACTCCTTCAGCATTCAGGCCTCTTCTAAAGACTGCATTCTTTCTGTCATCCCAATGCAGGTCAGCTGGCCCAATCTCAATGGTTGCAATCCCTCATACAATTGCAGGTGAACAGGCAGCAGTTTCAGCCCAAAGATTTCATTTCTGTGACATATCCCTCTGCTTACACCAGTCTATTTTTACAGAATGCAATCTTGCACAAGCTCTCAGGACACAGGCATAACAGCAAGCATCTCACATAAATTGCTTCTAGCCCAGTCCAGACAAAGCTTATTCTCACCCTCTTAAGCCAAACCTCACAGTTCATAGTTCTTATTGCATTCAGGTCTTTTAGCTCTGACCAGAATAGCCCATCAAGCTGTACTTACAACAGTGCAAGACATCTTTTAGGCCAAAGTTTCAAATCCTTCCACATTCCTCTCAAAAAATCACTCCAGAGCCAGGCGTGGTGGCACACACCTTTAATCCCAGCACTTAGGAGGCAGAGGTAGGAGGGGAGGATCACCATGAGTTCGAGGCCACCCTGAGACTACATAGTGAATTCCAGGTCAGCCTGAGCTAGACTGAGATCCTATCTCAAAAAACCAAAAAAACAACAAAGAAAAGAAAATCACTCCAAAAGGCCAAAGCCACACAGTCAGGTGTCTAGCAGCAATCCCACTCCTCTGGTACCAACTTTAATGTCGCAGTCAGGTTCGTACTGCTGGCAGAAATCATCCAACCAAGAGCAGCTTGTGGGGGGGGAGAAAAGTTTATCTTAGCTTACAGACTTGAGGGGGAGCTCCATGACGGCAGGGGAAAATGATGGCATGAGCAGAGGGCTGACATCATCTCCTAGCCAACATCAGGTGGACAGCACGCATGGGAAAGTGTGCCCAACACTGGCATGGGGAAATTGGCTATAATATCCATAATCCCACCCCCCAATAAGATACTGCCTCCAGGAGGCATTAATTCCTAAATCTCCATCAGCTGGGAACCTAGCATTCAGAACACCTAAGCTTATAGGGGACACCTGAATCAAACCACCACAGAATGTGTGAAGGATGGGGTGCCCTGCAAGAAACAGAAGATGGTTGGCAGGCATGCTGAAACCCAGGCTCTTGCCCACCTGCACTCATTATTACTGCTCTCTTTTTCACCTGAATGAACAATTGGTCTGGAGCCTCTGCCAATTTGTACCCCAGGGAGGCAAAGTATAGTTCAGAAACTCAGCTTAGACGCACATCTGTTGCTCGTTGGATCAGTGGTGCTCAGTAAAGCAGAAACAACCACAAGCACAGCGCAGTGTCAGTGACATCACAGGACCACACAGTGTATTTTCCTCCTGCAGGCCAGCTTATCAAGCTCCTTAACTTCCTAGCTTGAATTCCTTCATTTGTTTAATAGGCCAGGAGGTGGTGGTAGTTTGAATGTGAAATGTCCCCCATAGCCTCATATGTTTTGAAAGCTGGTAGCAATTTGGGAGATGGAGCCTTGCTGGAGGAGGTGTGTTGCTGGGGGTGGGCTTTGAGGTGTTATAGCCAGCCTCCTTCCTGCCAGAGCTCAGCTTGCTCTTGCTACTTTCTGTCAGACACCATGGCAAGATGTGATGACCAGTGTCTGCTCCGTCATCCTTTCCCTGACATGTTGAAACACCCTCTCAGGACTGTAAGCTAAAATAAACCTTTCTACCCATCGGCTGCGTTTGCGTGGGTGTTTTGTCCCAGCAATGAGAACGTACCTGCAACAGAGGTCAAAATTCCTGCTACTCTCTCTTCAACACAAACCCTCTGGCATAGAAGAGGACTTCTCCTGAGATAGAATAAAAAGATGGGGACTTTGTTCAGCTACTCACACATCAGATGAGATAGAGATCAGTCCCATTTTTTATTTTCATTTTATTTGTATGTGTATGTAAGTGTGTACCATGGCATGTGTATGAAGATCAGAGGACAATGTCTGTGCTTTGGCCCTCTCCTCTACCTTGTTTGAGACATGGTCTGTCATTATTTTCCACTGGGAAGGCCAGACTAGCTAAACAACCAGTTTCAAAATCCTCCTGACTCTACCTCCCATCCCATAAGCATGTTGGGGATGGACATTTCACGTACTGTCTGGCCTGACTTGGGTGCTGGGGAACTGAGCTCAGGCTGTCATGCTTCCAGAGCAAGAACCTTTAACCACTGAGCCATCTCCCTAGCTCTAAGGTGGGTAATATTTTTTAAATATTTTATTTTTATTTATTTGAGAGAGATAGAGAGAAATAGGGAAAGAGAGAGAGAATGGATGTGCCAGGGCCTCCAGCCACTACAAATTCCAGATGTGTGCTCCCCCTTGTGCATCTGGTTTACATGGGTCTGGGGGAATCAAACCTGGGTCCTCTGGCTTTTCAGGCAAGCACCTTAATTGCTAAGCCATCTCTCCAGCCCTGAAGTGGGTAATATTAGCAATAAACAGATTTGTTGGTCCCATAGTAATGCCACTCTATACTCAAACAAATGTAGTACAGGGAGCAAATTAAAACACCTAAAGAAACAGGCAGTTAGGAAGTGAACAAGAACAGTGTCTACACCACAGGAACATGCTGAATTAGGGCACATGGTACCATCCAACCCTGAGATGGCAGTGCCATGGAGAACTAGGCTCAGCACTAGCAGGTAGAGCATCCTGGCTTTTCAAAAAAAAATCCAGCCAGGCATGGTGGCACCTTTAATCCCAGCACTCAGAGAGCAGAGGTAGGAGGATCACCATGTGACAGCTAAATTCACCTGTAACCCCAGCAGAGGCAGGAGAATTCCTGGCTTATGAGATAACTAGTCCTAGGTAAATCAGTGAGCTCAGGTTCAGTGAGAGAGACTCTCTCAAAAAAAAGAAGGTAGAGGCTTGGAAAGATGGCTCAGCAGTTAAAAGTACTTGCTTGTAAAGCCTGATGGCAAAGATTCAATTCCCCAGTACCCATGTAAAGACAGATACACAAAGTGGTGCGTGAGTCTGGAGTTCATTTGCAGTGGCTGTGCACCCATTCTCTCTTTCCCTCCCACAAATATTTTTAAAAAACTAAGGTCAAGGGCTGGAGAGATGGCTTAGCAGTCAAGCACTTGCCTGTGAAGCCTAAGGACTCTGGTTCAAGGCTTGATTCCCCAGGACCCACGTTAGCCAGATGCACAAGGGGGCGCATGCACCTGGAGTTCGTTTGCAGTGGCTGGAGGCCCTGGCATGCCTATTCTCTCTCTCTCTCTCTCTCTCTCTCTCTCTCTGCCTCTTTCTCTCTCTGTTGCTCTCAAATAAATAAATAAAAATAAACAAAAAGAAAAAAATAAGGTAGACAGCACAAAAAAAAGACATTCAGTGTCAACCTCTGGCCTTCACATGCATGTGTACCCACACACACATGTATTCTCATACACATATGAACACACATACACCCATGCATGCATACCACACACACTCAAAAGGGGGAAAAAAGAATGCTGTTTGCCTACAGCTGTAATAACTCACATTCTCCAAGATTCCTCTTTCAGTCAGATGAACAATTTCCCTGTCTGCTTGCTCGTTCATCTTATTTCCAGGTTGGTTACAGCTCAGGCTGAGCAAAGGAACTCTGGTAGATCTGGTTTCACCAGGTTCCATCTGGTCTCAGGTGCTAAGCTTTCTTCTCGTGTCTACAAGTCAAACTTCTGGATGCTTGATCAGGACTTCCTTACTCTATCATGACAAAGGCAGGAGTTCTGCTTGTTACAGCCTTCAGGATCTCTGGTGATTCTCTAGGATGGAGCGTGGAGAGATATGGTGGAAAAGATCTAGGAGACTGTGGGAAGGAAGGGAAGAGGGAGACAGAGCCTAAAAGAGGGACCTCTGAACATCCATCAAGGGGAAACTCTATGTGGACTAAAAAGTAACACTGGAAATCAAAGACTTTCTTAAAACAATTTAATATTTTATTTATTTATTTGTGAGAGAGAGAAAGGCAAATAGATAGAGAGAGAATGGGCATACCAGGGCCTCTAGCCACTGTAAATGAACTCCAGGTGCATGCCCTACCTTGTGCATCTGGCTTACATGGGTACTGGGGAATTGAACCTGGGTCATTTGGCTTTGCCAGAAAGCACTTTAACCACTAAACCAACTCTCCAGCCCACAAAAACTGTTGTGTACATATTCTGAGCATCACACCAAATGATAAGGTTATTTTCTTTCTTTTAAGTCGTGATCTGTACGTATGCTCCTGCCTGCAGGTAACACAAAAATAATAACATCTCCCATGCTTGCCCCCTTCCCAAGGCTGAAAGGACCAATTGAGTTTATCTTTAGAGAGTCTGGTCATAAACTCTGTTATCTATATCAGCAATAGCCTAAATCAGGATGTCTGGAAAAGGCAAACTTACTTTTTTGCTAAGTTCACTTTCCAAAAGCCCAGAACACTGAACTCGGATGTTCTTTTTCTGAGGATGGGCACTTAGAACAAATGTTAAGTAGAAGTGAAAAGCATTTAAAGACTCATTTTTCAGACATTTATTGAGCACTTACTGTGTGCTGAGAACTGAGGATACAAAATTGAATAAGTCTCCTGTACAAAGACGGCTCACAACGGTGGCAATTTCCGACAATTCAATGCGCTGTGTTTTTGTTCTGTCTCATTTTACTCAAAGTATATTTTTAAAGAATGTTTGGGAATTATAGCCGTACAATAAAATACATTTGTTTCACTTCCTTTAGCTGTTATTTTATGACAGCAATGACCTTCTGACCAAAAGCAAAATTCTGGTCTTTCTAAATATCTCATATTGGCTGGGCTTAATGGGTTTTCAAAAATAAATGGATTGGATTTCTCAACCTGTCAAAACACAGAGCACAAGAGCTGTTTAGACTTCAGAGGCCTGCTCTGAGTGCAGATCCGGAGCCCACCCATGTGCGCAGGAGAGCACAGGGCCAGCTTATCAGCAACCTGTTATTTTTTGATGGAAGCAGAGGTGACCAGAACAAAGAAATGAGCTCAGGGAGGGCAGAGTAACTTCAACATGATGTCGCTGGGATGACCGATGCAGCCTGTTCCCTGGACCGTCACCCAGGAGGGAATTTTAGAGGGTTTTTACCTCAGACATCTCCTGCAGTGACAGCCCTGGGAAGAATGGCAGGAGGGCAACTATAAAATGATGTTCTCTGTTGTCAGCTACAGGCGGAGAGGAATGGAGGCTTTGCCATTCAAACCACCCTGAACTGGATGGCAGCTCCACAACTCACTAGCCATGTGACCTGGAGGAAGGCCCATCAGTCTCCCCATCTGTGAAAGGGGTCCGATCACAATATCAGCGCTGCAGTGCATCAATATGACAACCAAATAGATTAAGTCCTCCTGAAAATGGATACCAAACCAGACTGACAGTCAGCCTGGATACCTCAGGGTTATGTCCACAGCCTTTGAGGTAAAACAAGACTCTTGCTATGGTAAGACATACCAAAATGGTGTCAAGGGGAAATTGTGATTTTTTTTTTTAATTTTTGGTTTTTCGAGGTAGGGTTGCACTCTAGCTCAGGCTGACCTGGAATTCACTATGTAGTCTCAGAGTGGCCTCAAACTCATAGCGATCCTCCTACCTCTGCCTCCCGAGTGCTGGGAAATTGTGATATTTTAATAACTGTATTTTGTCAGTGTTTGTTTGCTTGGTTTTTTAAGTTTTATCTTATTTATTTGGAAGGCAGAGAGAGAGAGAGAGAGAGAGAGAATGGGTGTGCCAGGGCCTATGAACAAACTCCAGACACATGTGCCACCTTGTGCATCTGGCTTACATGGGTCCTAGGGAATCAAACCTGGGTCCTTCAGCCTCATGGGCAAGCACCTTAACTGTCAGGCCATCCCTCCAGTCCCTGTTTGTTTGTTTTGAGGCAGGATCTCACTCTGGCCCAATCTGATCTCAAACTGGTGGCAATCCTCCTACCTCAGCCTTCTGAGGGCTATGACTAAAGGCACATTCCACCAGGCCCAGTTTGTTTTTGTGACTATTCTAAACTGTATTTGGAGGGCTAAGGAGATTGCTCAGCCATTAAGGGCCCTTGTTTGCCAAGCTTTCTGGCCCAGGTTTGACTCCCCAGTACCTACATAAAGCCAAATGCACAAAGTGGTACATGCATCTCTCTCTCTCTCTCTCTCTCTCTCTCTCTCTCTCTCTCTCTCTCTCTCAAATAATAAGTACATAAATAAAATATTTTGAAAAATTAAACCAGCCAGGCATGGTGCCACATGCCTTTAATCCTAGCACTTGAGAGGCAGAGGTAAGAAGATCACTGTGAGTTTGAGACCAATCTGAGACTACATAGTGAATTCCAGGTCAACCTGGGCTAGAGCAAGACCCTACCTCAAACAACAACAACAATAATACATACGTACATACATACATACATATATATAAAATCTTATTTGGAATAACATAAAATTGAATTGTGTGAGGCCACTGAGAAACACCCCCGTCATTCCCTTCCTATCCTGAGGGCTTTGGGGTACTAAAGCCTGGCTCCTCATGTCTTCTCCCTAGTACCTTATAAGCTGCGTAACTTTTGTTTTGCTTTGGCTTAGGTATGTGTGTGTGGCATATGTGTATTCCTATTTGTGTGGATGTGCATGTACATGTACCTGAGTGAGTAGAGGCCAGAGGTTGATGTCAAGTGTATTGCTTTATCTCGCTGCACCCTATTTTCTTGAGACAGGGTCTCTTGCTGAAGAGCTAATGGATTTTGCTGGACAAGCAAGCCAGCCAGCTCCAGAGATTCTCCTGTCTCTATCTCCCCAGCACTGAGATTACTAACACACATAGCCATGCCCAGCTTTCTTTTAACAATATTTTTATTTATTTATTTTCAGGCAGAGAGAGAGAGACAGAGGCAGAGACAGGAAGAAAGGAAGGAAGGAAGGAAGGAAGGAAGGAAGGAAGGAAGGAAGGAAGGAAGGAAGGAAGGAAGGAAGGAAGGTAGAAAAGAAGGAGGGAGGGAAGACAGCAGGAATAAGAGAGGGAGAGAGAGAATGGGGCATGTCAGGGCCTCCAGCCACTGCAAAACAACTCCAGATGCATGAGCCACTTTGTGCATCTGGCTTTATATGGGTACTGGAGAATCGATCTTACATAGGCAAATACCTTAACCACTGAGCCATGTCTCCAGCCCCCATGCCCAGCTTATTTGTGAGGATGGCTGGTAGCCAAACTTAAGCGCTTCACCCACTGAACCATCGTCCCACAACACCCTGTATAACTAACTCTTAAATGCTTGATTCCGGAGCATGGGAAAACAGGGAGAAGATACCCCCAGAGGTCCGTGGAGGTGCATGAAGGACCAGCAAAGCTTCACTAGGAGGGAGGCCCGGCTGCAAGAAGAGACCTCCTTCTAGACGTGTGTGTCGCTGAGCCACGCGCCTTGGTCTGTCTGCAGCAGGTTCGAGTCCTCGCTCTGCAGGAGGTCTGCAAGCTGGAGCAGGCTCCTGAAAGAGAGAGAGAGCACGTGGGTGAGGAAGGGAGTCACAGCTCACAGCTCACTGAAGACTTTCTTTTGCAGAATGGGTTTGAGGACCAGCAGCCAGTGAGAATCCAGTGCGGATCACACCACATGGGGGGGGGTGAAATAACCCAGTGAGGTCAATCCACCCTTCCATTCTTCTGGCTCTGGGTCCCCCTAGAAGATCATTAAATAAACATCAAGAGCTGCCCCAGCTGTTGGGAATTACAGAAGGGTTTCCCAGCCAGGGCGTGAAATAAATCACGGAATGAAGGTCCAGCGACAAAGAGAAGAGCCTCCCGGCGCTCAGCCAGTAAACAATCTGGGAACCAAATCATCATAAAGCGGACAGGGCTGTTGTTGAGGACAGCTCATTCACTTCTGCCTAATGGCTACTGAGAATTGCGAGCCAGGGAGCCGTGTTAGGAGTGTATTGAGCTAGGAGAGGATAGTCCACGGCGGTCCCAAGTTTGTCTTCTTTTTATTCTTTATTATCCCCACCACCTTGACCTTCACCATCGACACGGTTGTCATCGTCAATCATGTTTATTGTCGCAGCTTGCCCGTGCGCCTTCCCTCGCAGCTTATGGAGAACCTGGGCATAGACTGTGACAATCTGATCACAACAGTGACTCTCTGAAGTGGGAAAGACAATAGTAGGATCGCCACTCTCCCAAAATGTAAGCCAAGACTTAAAGAAGGCCCTAAGACCCGAGAGTTGGTGCTACACAGTTTACAAGCCTGAACCTTTACTCTGAGACCATTCAAACACTTAACGACTAGCAAGGCATGGACACAGGCTGCTGTAAGCTCTGCTCATGAGCAGTAGATGTGACCCTTCTGGTCTAGGCACCTGAATCTCTCCCAGACACATGGTCCAAGGCCACTACTCTAAGCCCTGCAATTAGTATGTCTTTTGGGCCAAGTTTTTGACCATTTCACAAACTTCCAAAATAAGGCTGCAAAATGAGGCACTAAGTGACACGGTGGGATATTCCAACAGAGGGCTTTTAATCTTGGCTCCCTGAATAATCTTGAGACCAGAAAGGGCAGGGTGGAATGGCAGGACAAAGGAGCTATGATATGGGTCTGTGAGGAGAAGAGAATGGCTGCTTTACAGAGAATCAAGGGTGAACTCACACCAAACCTTGAGGGAGTCCTAACAGAAAAGGCCAACCGGGCATGGTGGCTCAAGCCTTCAATTCCAGCACTCAAGAGGCAGAAGTTCAGGAGGATCACCATGAGTTCAAGACCACCCTGAGACTGCTTAGTGAATTTCAGGTCAGCCTAGGCTAAAGTGAGACGTTACCTTGAGGGAAAAAAAATAAATAAATAAAAGGAAAAGAAAAGGCCAATAATCTGGAGCCAAGTGGACATGGGCCTGGTGTGGTGGTCCATTGGGGATGGCTGAAAAGCTCCTTTCCCACTGGGCAAATCAGTCTGCTGTTGCTCCTCCAGCATGGGACAAGTGGACATATTAGCCTGGCTTTGACACGGGCATGCACTTTCCTGATGCTAACAGAGGCTGGGGGGATGGCTCAATAGTTAGGGGCACTTGATTACAAGGCCTGGTGACCTAGGTGTGATTCTCCAGGACCCACATGGAATTAGATGCATAAGGTGGTGCATGCATCCAGAGTCCTGACACACTTATTTCCCATCTGCCTCCTCTCTCTCTCCCTCTCTCCCTCCCCCCTCTCTCTCTGCTTGTAATTCCATAAATATAGCTTTAAAAAAAGTTAACAGAAAATGAGCACAACATGAGCTCAGAAATGACTTGAAGATAATCAGCTCTCACTTCCCAGAACCCACTTTCCCCATTTCCCACTAATGTCACACATTCTATTTTTATACCTCGCTTTATCAACTCTTCCTATGGACTATTCTTTGAAAAGAATCTTTTTCATTTCAAAAGTAATATATGTTAACAGTAAGAAAAACATTAATATAGATAAGCAAATAAAAGTAAAAGAAAATTCCAATCGCTTGCAATTTCTCTGTTTGGAAACAACATGGCTTAATAGGTTTATAAACATCCTTAAAGACTTTGACCCATGCATAAAATTATGATGATGGTTTAAAAAATAAATTCAGCTCTTTCATGACTAATGTAGTATCTGTCTCCTATGCTTGAAATTCAGGGTCATTATCTCTGTGTTGATAATGCAGATTTAATTCCAGGAATCTGAAAGTATTTTATTGCATGGTATCTTGTTGATATCATAAAATCAGAAGCAGAGTGATATTAGAAATATTCAGCCAGGGCCCAGGAACAAATCGCTTCTGCCTGAGCAGCACTGCATGTGTTCAAAGTGACTACATAAAACTCAAAGCCCAGAGGAACCATATATCCCGACTACATAAACAATAAGACCAACTCTTGATTTATATCTTCATATTTTCTGCCTTGTTCTTGCAGAAAAGTTGGTAAAGGCTGATTAGACTGTTACACCTATTTTTTTTTTTTTTTTTAGAACATGGAAGATAGGAGGAAATACTACCACAATGAAAGAAGGAGAAAGCCCAGAGGGAAAATTTGTTTCTTAAAAATCGAGAAGATGTCAGCGTGATGCACAGCTCTGAAGGTTAGAGCAAAGCACACCAAACGGGAGAGTTATTTCTCGGATCAAAAGTTTCAATCATCTTTTGGACTCGCTTCTTAGATATTTGGATATCTGTAAATGATAAGCAAGATGGCAAACTGGAAAAAAAAAAAAAAAAGAAAATTCCAGAACGAGAGGCTTCCAGGTGAAACAGCTTTTAAGCATGTTTCCAGCTGCAGTCTTCATCAAGTGATTTCCACGAATGGGGGGTGGGGGGGAAGGGGTGCAGAGCTTAACATTAAGATGAAGGTGGCTCATCTTTTTTATGATGAAAATCCTACTGAATTGATATGAAGCAGAAATGTATTGTATGAAGCAGAAATGCAGAGATATATCATCAAGCAAAAGGCCTTGGCTTAAAAAATGAAGTTACTTATAAGGAATTATTTTATAGGATTTTTAATGCATAGTGTATTTAAGTCTTACTACGTTTTTTTTTTTAACTTTATTTATTTATTTGAGAGCGACAGACACAGAGAGAAAGACAGGTAGAGGGAGAGAGAGAGAATGGGCGCGCCAGGGCTTCCAGCCTCTGCAAACGAACTCCAGACACGTGCGCCCCCTTGTGCATCTGGCTCACGTGGGACCTGGGGAACCGAGCCTCGAACCAGGGTCCTTAGGCTTCACAGGCAAGCGCTTAACCGCTACGCCATCTCTCCAGCCCCCTTACTACGTTTTTAAAAGGGCTGATGATCAGCTCTAGTGTTAATTGGGACTTTCTTGCCCAGAAATTGGTCAATCATTCCCTGAGTTAGAAAAGAAATTTGAGGGTTGGGGAGATGGCTCAATAGCCGAAGGTGCCTACTAGAAAAGCCTGCTGGCCGGGGTTCAATTGCCCAGTACCCATGTGAAGCCAGACACACAAAGTGGAGCACGTGTCTGGAATTCATCTATAGCGGCAAGAGGCTGTGGCATGCCCATACTCCCTCCCTCTCCCTCCCTCCCTCTCTCAAATAAATAAATAAAAATATATTTTAAAAGAAAAGCAATTTGGTTCTTGGAGTACACATCTTCACTGAGAAGTCTTACTCATTTGAAAACGTAAGAGAACCCTATAGTGAGTGTAGCAGTTACGTTTCATTGCTGGAGCAAAACACCCAATCAAAAGTAACTTGTAGATCACATCCTCCAAGGCTCAGGAACCATTGTGGAAGAGGTGGTGGAAAGAATATAAGAGCCAAAAGAAGGGCAGGAGTGCTTACAATACTGTCTGCCTAACACAAAGTGGCCTTGGTATTCATAATCCCATAGAGGCTGATTCTACCTACTACGCAAGACCAGCATGCGAGGAGGGAAAAAAATGATGACATCAAAATAGAAGAGAGACCAGCTGGAAAGAAGAAGAGATTCAGAGGAGGGAGGGATTTGAGAGGGGGGGAAGAGGAAAGGTGATGGGAAGGGATTATAATCATGGTATATTGTCTATATGCACAGAGGTTGTCAATAAAAAGTTTATTTTATTTATTTATTCACTTGTTTATTTATTTATTTGAGAGAGAGAAAAAGAAGAGTCAGATAGAGAGAGAAAAAAATGGGTACATTAGGGCCTTTTTTTGTTGTTTGGTTTTGCTGCTGCAAACAAACTCCAGACACATGTGCCACCTTGTGCATCTGGCTTATGTGGGTCCTGGGAAATCAAACCTGGGTCCTTTGGCTTTGCAGGCAAGTGCTTTAACCACTAAGCCATCTCTTCAACCCCAATTTTTGTTTTAAGGCAGCCAGGAAAAGCAACAAAAAAAAGTAGCTTATGGGAAAAAACGTTGCTTTTTTTTTTCTTCTTTCTTTTTTTCCTGAGGTAGGGTTTCACTCTTGCCCAGGGTGACCTGGAATACACTCTGTAGCCTCAGGCCAACCATAACACTCACAGAGATCCTCCTACCTCTGCACCTCTGCCTCCTAAGTGCTGGGATCCAAGGCATGCACCGCCACACAGACTAGGAAAGGGGTTTTGAGGCTTAATCACAGACACACTAAGGCTACAGAGGACATTCTACCTTCAAACCCCCACAGCGAGCGCCTATTAAAAAGATCTCAAAGAAGTGAACTGATGTGGACTAAGAAGCTGAACCTTCAACAGTGGTTTGTAGGGCTACAAGCAGAACGAAAGAGTAAGAAAATAAAAGAGCCCAACAGAGGGCTGGAGAGATGGCTTAGCGGTTAAGCGCTTGCCTGTGAAGTCTAAGGACCCCAGTTCAAGGCTCGGTTCCCCAGGTCCCACGTTAGCCAGATGCACAAGGGGGTACGCATCTGGAGTTCGTTTGCAGAGGCTGGAAGCCCTGGCACGCCCATTCTCTCTCTCTCCCTCTATCTGTCTTTCTCTCTGTGTCTGTCGCTCTCAAATAAATAAATAAATAATTTATAAAAAAAAAAAAAAAGAGCCCAACAGAAAAGCCAAAAGCCACACTCTATCCCATGGTTTCCTGTCTCGTGAGGCTAAGCACTGGGTGAGAATCTAGTCAAAGGTGGTATCAGTGCTGGTGCTGAAAATTGGCAGCTCATGCTGCTCAGATGAGCGTTTAAGCCAGATTCAGTTTATGGGAGGAAGGGGTTTATTTCAAGCTTACAAATCCAAGGGATGTCCCATCAAATGGCAGAAGCAGCTGGCTTCCACTCATAAATGCAAACAGTGAGAGAAACCACCATCCGGCAGCAACAGCAAAGAGCAGCAAGCAGGACCCCCAGAGCTCACTCTGCTCTCTTACACGTTTGGACTGAAATTCAGCCCCACCTGCAGTGACACCTTAAGGCTGGACTCCAGGACCCACCCACAGCGACACCTCCTCCAGCCAGGCAGCTGGAGGTCCAAGGTACAAGCTGATGATTTTTTAAACATTTTATTTATTTATGTATTTGAGAGAGAATGGGCAAGCCAGGCCCTCTAGCTACTGCAAATGAACGCCTTGTTTATCTGGCTTACATGGGTACTGGTGAATCGAACCTGGGTCCTTAGGCTTCGCAGGCAAATGCCCTAAGTGCTAAGACATCTCTCCAGCCCTCAAGTTACAAGGTTTTTAAAAATTTTTTTGTTTATTTTAATTTATTTATTTAAGAGTGACAGACAGAGAAAGAGGCAGATAGAAAGAGAGAATGAGAGCGCCAGGGCCTCCAGCCACTGCAAACGAACTCCAGACACCTACGCTCCCTTGTGCATCTGGCTAACGTGGGTCCTGGGGAATCGAGCCTCGAACTGGGGTCCTTAGGCTTCACAGGCAAGCGCTCAACTGCTAAGCCACCTCTCTAGCTCCAAGTTACAAGTTTTAACAGAATACCTAAGTCTATGGGGCATGCATTCAAACTACTACAAGCGGCAAAGCATAAAGTAGGAAGGAATGCTGGGAACAAGAGAATAATTTATCATCATCATTAAAACAAATATTTACAGCCAGGTGTGGTGGCACACACCTTTAATCCTGGCACTTGGAGGCAGAGGTAGGAGGATCACTGTGAGCTTGAAGCCACCCTGGAGCTACAGAACTCCACGTCAGCCTGGAGTAGAGTAAGACCCTACCTAGGAAAAAAAAAGAAAGAGAGAGAAAATGAAAGAAAAGCATTTATCCATTAGGTATCTGGTGCTAGGGATAATGTGAGTAAAATAGGTGTGGTCTTGGCTTTCATGGGCCTAAATAATGGGGTGGAGGACACACACACACACACACACACACACACACACACACACACACACAACAAAACTGGTGTGGTGGTGCACACCTTTAATTCCCAGCACTTGAAAGGCAAGGTAGGAAGACTGCTGTGAGTTCAAGGCCAGGCTAAAACTACATAGTGAATACCAGCCTGGGCTAGAGTGATACCCTACCTTGAAAAACAACAGTAACAACAAAAAAGAGAACAAAACAAGAAAACAAATGAGCATGGCCTTGTTAGTGACTATGAAGGAAACAAATCAGGCCCAGTGAAGACCAAAGGGGAACAAAGACCACAAGGAAACCCAACTGAGATAGGAAGGTAGCAAATATCCCAGTGAAAAAAACAGAACTTCTAAACCGGAAGCATAACAGTAGGCACCAGGCACTCTGTATATTGGGTTTAAGGAACTGTAGTAAAAGAATACTGAGGGGAAGGAGGACTGGAGAGATGGCTCAGCAAGGCACTTGCTTACAAAGCCTAAAAGCCCAACTTTGAGTCCTCAGTACCCATATAAAACCAGATACACAATATCTTACAATGGTGGGAGGCCCTGGCGTGTCCATTCTCTCTCTCTCTCTGCCTCTCAAATAAATAAACAGACAAACAAAAATAAATAAATAAAATGTGGGGGCTAGAGAAACAGCTCAGAGGTTAAGGCACTTGCCTATAGGCCTAACGACCCTGGTTCAATCCTTCAGTACCCACAGTACCACATGCATCTGGAGTTTGTTTGCGCTGGCTAGAAACCCTGGTGCACCCATTCTCTCTCTCTCTTTCTCTGTTTGCAAATAAATAAATGAATAAAATATTGTTTTAAAATTTTAAAGAATACTTAGGGAGGAAGGGGTTCTCATGACAGTGCACTTTTTTGAAAAATCCATGTCTGCAGTGAACTGGAGAGTGTGGAGGTGAAAAAGAGTGAGGGCCTGTGGTGAGAAACTTGGATTTTACACTAAAAGCAGCAGAAAGCAGTAAAAAAAAAAAAAGAAAGAAATCTTAGGACTGGGGAGATGGTTTAGTAGTTAAGGTGCTTGCCTGCAAAGCCAGCAGACCTGGGTTCAAATCCCCAGGACCCATGTAAGCCAGATGCACAAAGTGGCGCATGCATCTGGAGTTCGTTTGCAGTGGCTGGAGGCCTTAGCGCACCCATTCTTCCCCCCCTCCCGCCTCTCTCTCTTGCTCAAATAAATAAATAAAGTTTAAAAATATTTTTAAGCAGGAGATTTACAGAATCTGAATTGCTTTTTTAAAGATTGCCTTATACAATATATAATAATTTACTCAAAATAGATTGTAGATATAAGTGTGACAGCTAAAAGCATTTACAAGAAAATGTAGAAGTCAATCTGTGTGACCTTTCTCAAGTTTAACACTGGAGCTCAAACAAAACAAACAAACAAAACAGGGCTGGAGAAATGGCTTAGTGGCTAAGGCACTTGCCTGCGAAGCCTTAAGACTCATGTTCAACTCTCCAGGTCCCATGTAAGCCAGACACACAGTGATGCAAGCACATCACACAAGGTCACACATGCACACAAGGGGGCATGCATCTGGAGTTTGATTGTCGTGGCTGGAGGCCCTGGCATGCCAATTCTCTCTATCATTTACTCTCTCTCTCACACACACATAATCCAAAAGAAATAGATGAATTATCTACCTCTTTCTCTCTCAAATAAATAAAATATGTAAAAATTTTTGAGTGCTCAAAATTAGACTTTTATGCTTCAGTGTACACCAATGTGGTGGGTAATCTTCACTGTTAACTTGACTGGATCGAGAATCACCCTGGGACTGGAGAGATGTCTTAGCAGTTAAAGCGCTTGCCAGCAAAGCCTCAGATCTCATGTTAGAATCTCCAGGTGCCACATAAGCCAGACGCACAGAGTTTCAAACTCGCAAGGTCACACATACGCACAAAGGGGTGTTCGCATCTAGAGTTCCCTCACAGTGGCTAAAGGTCCTGGTGTGCCCATTCTCTTTGTATGCCTCTTACTCTCTCTTTCAAAATAATTTTTTTTTAAAAAAAGTAGGATCACCCTGGAGACAAACCTGTGGATCTGTTGGTAAGGGTATTTCCACAGAGGTTTCACCGAGGCAAGAAAACCCATCCTTAATGTGCCAACACCAGCCCAGTGTCCCAGAATGCGTGAAAAGGAACAAGGGGAAAAGCAGGCTGAGAAGATGGCTCAGTGGTCAAAGGCACTTTCTTGGAAAGCCTGATGGTCTGGATTCTAGTCCCCAGCACCCAGACGCAAAGTGGCATATGCATTTGTGATCCCAATTTGCCCCTAACAGTGGGAGGTGGAGCCAGGAGAGCCTGAAGCTCTTGGTCCAACTAGTCTGAGGTTCCTTTGCAGCCTGGCAGTTCATCTATGACAGCAAGAGGCCCTGTCCAAAAGAAAGTGGAGCCCAGATCCCTTGTCCCCTTGTCCTCTGACCTGCACAGGTGCACTGTAGCATGCACTTCCCCGCTTACACAATGACGGAGACAGAGCTGGGCTTCAACCCCAGCTAGGTTCCGCTTTGTGCTCCCAACCAGAGTGATTTATGCCTCCGTCACTGGCACGCAGAGCTAGCACACAGCCGCTCTCCATGAACATTTGCCGAATGAGTCTTCAGTTGGTGCAACATGGTTATTCGTTTGCTTAGCAAACATTTTGGGGACTTCTGATTGGCTAGCACCATCCTGGGCACCAGTACAAAGCTGCCAGCAGCTCGCACACAATAAAGGAACTCCTCTCTCCTGCATTCCCAGCTCTGGATCAGGAACCGGGGGTGTCATTGCCCCCCAAAAGTAGCCCCTTTTGATCTTATTGTTTATTTATTTAACAAATTCTAGACGCATGCCCCACTTTGTGCATCTGGTTTATGTGGGTCCTAGGGAATCAAACCTTTGTCCTTAGGTTTCATAGGCAAGCACCTTACCAACTAAGCCATCTCTCCAGTCCCCCTTTTGTTTCCAGACAGCTCTTATTAGATTCTTTTTGGTTCAAGAATTAGGCCTCCTCAAGTCTTCTACTTAGAGAGGAGTGACCTTGTCCCACAACCTCATGCTTGGGACAGCCTTCTGAACACTTGAAGATGTTCTGCATGTCTCACTTGGGCCTTCTTTCATCTAGGCTAAGCTCCCTCCATTCTTTTTTTTTTTTTTTAATTTTTTTCTTCATTTTTATTTATTTATTTGAGGGCAGCAGACAGAGAAAGAAGCAGATAGATAGAGAGAGAGAGAATGGGCGCGCCAAGGCCTCCAGCCACTGCAAACGAACTCCAGACACGTGCGCCCCCTTGTGCATCTGGCTAACGTGGGTCCTGGGGAATTGAGCCTCGAACCAGGGTCCTTAGGCTTCACAGGCAAGCGCTTAACCGCTAAGCCATCTCTCCAGCCCAGTCCCCTCCATTCTTGCATCAGTTCTGGCTCCTGTATAATTTCTGCCAGAGACATCTTTCATCTACTCACTTCCTCAGTCATTTAAGCCTTACCAGTCAGCCAGTATTGATTAGGTACATTGCTAGGTCCTGTGAATAAAGAAATGAAAGGGGGTAGATCCTTCTCTCTACAAATGCATGGTCCACTGGGGAAAGGGAGCATTTAAAGAAACAGTACATATGGGCTAGAGAGATGACTCAGTGGTTAAAGAGCTTGCTTGCAAGGCTCGATGGCCCAGGGTTGATTCCCCAGTACCCACTTGAAGCCAGGTGCACAAAGTGGCACATGCATCTGGAGTTCGTTTGCAATGACAAGAGGCGTTGGTACTCCCATTCTCTCTATCTATCTCTTTCTTTCTCTGTCTCTCTGCTCACAAGTAAATAAATAAAAATAAAAAAGAGTGCTAGGGAGATGATTTAGCACTTAAGGCACTTGCCTGGAAAGCCTGAGGACCATTCCCCAGTACCCATATAAGACAGATGCACAAGGTGGCACATGCATCTAGAGTTCATTTGGAGTGGCTAGAGGTCCTGATGCACCCATTCTCTCAATCTTCCTCTCTCCCCCTCTTAAACAAACAAATAAATAATATTTTAAAAAATAAATTAAGTTAAAAACAAAAAAGAAACAATGTCCATATGTCTTAGATGATCATGCTATGAATGGTTCTCATGTCCCTCCAACCTACAATTGAATTTTAAGCTGCCCACTCTAGAACCATTCAGTTTGGCCATGTACATTACTAATGATAACCAGGCATAAAAGCACTAGAAAAATTCTAAAAATAATAATAATAACCTCTACCACCCAGATCTGAATCTTGTCATCCTAACACCGTGGGCCAAGACTGTGATTCTAACCATCCTTTGGAATGTGTGAGTCCCACAACCTCAGATTCAGTCTACCACAGCTCAGAAATATTTGGGAAAAATAAAAGGGACTGGGGAGATGATGCAGTGGGCAAGAGAGCTTACTGAGCACGTATGAGGACCTGAGTTCAATCCCCAGCACTCACATAAAAGCTAAATGTGGTGCCCTACACTCCTGTGCCCCCAGCGCTGAGGTGGGCAGAAACAGGAGGATCACTGGGGCTTGCTGGTTAGTGAGTCTATTTTTTGGGGGGGGGGGTATTTTTAATTATTTATTTGAAAGTGACAGACAGAGAAAGAAAGAGGCAGAGAGAGAGAGAGAGAATGGGCGCGCCAGGGCCTCCAGCCACTGCAAACAAACTCCAGATGCGTGTGCTCCATTGTGCATCTGGCTAATGTGGGTCCTGGGGAATCGAGCCTTGAACCGGGGTCCTTAGGCTTCACAGGCAAGCGCTTAACCACTAAGCCATCTCTGCAGCCCTGGTTAGTGAGTCTAACAAACAAACAAACAAAAAAGAAGCGGTATGAGTTCCAGGTTCCGTAAGTGACCCTGTCACAAGGAAGTAAGCCAGAAGACTAATGAAGTGGACATCTGATGTCCACCTTCTCTGGCCTCCACAGTCATGTGCACACACAGACGCACACACACACACACACACACACACCCCAAAAGTAAATAAATAAGATACGGCAAATAAAAATACTGAAAAACTTTAAATAGAGTCTAACGAATACCTTGTATTTGCATTGTCTAGGGAGGATGTAAGCCCACAAGCATATGGGTGATATGTAAATACTCTAGCCTTCACGTAAAAGACTTGAGCATCTGTGGGGTTGAGTGAGTAAGGCGTTAGAGCCAGGCCCCATGGGTCACAGGGCGCTGTGACTTATTTAGCAGACGGAGCAAAGCAAAAGCAAAACTTGGTGCTCATATCATAACCTGCCATCGGGCCCATCCTGTACTACAGAAATGAAAAGTAGACAGGTTAGATGGTCAGACACTACATGCGTTCATCCCTGGAAAATACCTTCTCATTTCAGTCTCTCAGATAAGGTAGCAGGGTTCAGGGTCAAGTTCTGCTGCTTCTAACTGCAGGATCTGCCCTGCTGGGTCTGCCCCTGGGGAATTGAAAGAAATCATGAATGATCACGAGTAATGGTTATGACACACGCCAGCTCTGTTTGTTCTGGGCTTACTGGTTCATCCGGGTCCTTTGCAGCCTGTGTCGGGACACCCTGGGCATGAGGCTACACCTCGGGGTCTGTCAGCTGCAGCCCTGACACCCCCGTGGCCTCCCTGCGTTCCCGGGAGCCTCATTGGCACCTGCATGGCCTCCGTGTCCGGCTTTTCGCCGCCCGGGCTTGGGGCGCCACCTGGAGGACGGCCCGAGAATCTGCGCGAGGAAACCGTTTCAGCGCGTGGGATGACAAACGACCCGAACCGCGGGGGCGCTCCCGAGGCCAAGTTCACAGGTTCATCCCCCAAAGGGGCCAATTAGCTCCGCTCAGAGTCTCTTCTCAGCCCAGCCTCAGCAGCTATCCTTGCGCCCCCTCCCCCGAGTCACACGTGTGTGGCTGTTGTTTGAGGAAGTGGATTCATTGATCCGAATTTATTTTTCATAACTTCTTATTTATCCCCCTGGCAGAGCAGTGTGAAACAAAATGACGAAGACCTGCTCCCTGCTCACCGTGGGCCTGTGGTGCTGTCCCCCCGCCCCCGACCCCAAAGAGCTCAGCCACAGCGACAGGCGATCCGAGGGTGCATGGTTCCAATGTTAAACTCCTTCCGAAAACATTGATCTCATCGAAATCAAGAGCGGTCTTTACAGAGGAGCTCCTCGGAGCTTTTAACATGCTGGTGAGTACTGTTGACTTTTCAGGATGAAATGTACAGTAATCCCCAGGTTTGGATAGCCACGGGCAACCTTCCCACCTCCGCGCCCCCAACACTTTATTTAAAAGGAGTAATTTTGAGTAATAACTCATTTGGCCTAAGGTGTGGCTACTTCCACTAGAATATCAATATTTATTTATTTGAAAGTGATAGAGAGAAAGAGGCAGAGAGGGAGAATGGGTGCACCAGGGCCTCCAGCTTCTGCAAATGAATTCCCAATGCATGTGCCACCGTGGGCATCTGATTTACATGCGTCCTGGGGAATGGAACCTCCTGGGTGATTTGGCTTTGTAGGCAGGTGCCTTAACCACTAAGCCATCTCTCTAGCCCCAGAGTATCATTTTAAGAGGCAACTTGCCCACGGGGAAAAGTTCACATTCTATTGTAAAGATTACACTTTTTGAAAGCAGACTATAAAGCAATGGTCTATTCTGAAAGGACAGAGCACGTGGGAAATTAGGGGAAAAGAAAAGAACAAGAAAGACACCAAAGTGCACATGGTGTTGGTCTTCCTGGAGGAATGCTGTTGTTTCCCCAGGATTTCTGCTGCGAGCTTCCACGGAAAGTTGAAAATAAAACCACAGAGCACACGTTCTAGGACTGTGTATTATGTTCACACAACTATTACCGACTTCTATTAGGAGCTCACAGTTAAGGACCGCTAAGTGCCTGGCCTGTGAATCACCAAGATTATCTCATCAAAACTCCACAAAAGTCAGATGAGTGCTTTTTGCCCCAATTTTAACTGGGAGAACAAAGTGAAGAAACAGAAAAATAAACTCTCTGGAACTAGAATTTGAATTCATTGCATCACTCTTTGCTATCTACCCCGTCTCCCACATGCACACACACATACCACCACCACCATTATCACCTCCATCACAACCATCACCACCACCATTACCACCGTCACCATTATCACCTCCATCACAATAACCAACATCACCACGACCATTACCACCATCACCATCATCATTATCACCTCCATCATAACCACCACCACCACTACCACCATCACCACCACCATTATCACCTCCATCATAACCACCACCACCACTACCACCATCACCACCACCATTATCACCTCCATCACCACCACCACTACTGGAGATGACACTATTCCCTCAAGAAGAGAGACAAGACAACAGCAAAGAGATGGCCTTATTTCATCCGACTCACTGCCATTTATTAAATTTTCACTCATACCAAGAATAACTTTATGTGTTTTGTTATATAGAAAGATTTAACCTAATAACAGTGAGCTTTCCTAGTCTTTTAATACCTGCCTTCTGAAGTACAGCCTGGGCTACCTCTGTTTTGCTCTCTCTCACTGATCCCTAGAATCTCCCCCAAGTTGTTTCTCTCATTTGATTGAGCAGAGCAATTCAGCCCTTACTAGCCTCTCTGCCTATATTCATCTCCAGCAAACACCCCTCTCTGATGTAGCCAAACACCATTAATGTGCTCTATTAAACAGCAACCCAAGCACAAAAAAAGAAATGTATTTACTCACCCATATTAAGCATGTCTGCCTCTCTTAAGAAGTAGAACTGGGGCTGAGATGGCTCAGCGGTTAAGGTGCTTGCCTGTGAAGCCTAAGGACCCAGGTTCAACTCTCCAGATCCCATGTAAGTCAGACCACATGGTGATGCAAAGTTGCATATTCACAAAAGATGGAGCATGCATCTGGAATTTGATTGCAGTGGCTGGAGACCCTGGTGTGCCAATTCTCTCCCTCTTTCTCTCTATGTCTCTCACTCTCTTATGAATCAAAAAAGAAAAGGGATTATTGCAGTCAGGTTCACATTACTGGTAGAAATCACCCAATCAAGAGCAGCTTGTGGGAAAAAAAAAAAAAGAGGTTTATTTTGGATTACAGACTCAAGGGGAAGCTCCGTGATGGCAGGGAAAATGACAACATGAGCAGAGGGTGGACATCACCCCCTGGCCAACATAAGGTGGACAATAGCAACAGGAGAGTGTGCCAAACACTAGGCAAGGGGGAGCTGGCTATAACACTCATAAGTCTGCCCCCACCAATACACTGCCTCCAGGAGGCTTTAATTCCCAAATCTCCATCAGCTGGGAACCTAGCATTCAGAACACCTAAGTTTATGGGGGACACCTGAATCAAACCACCATAGGGATTATGATCAGAACACATTATGTACACTTACGAAAATTGTCAAAACAAAAGTTAATTTAAAAAGCAGAAGTGGCTAATGTTACTTCTGTTTTCAAATATTATTTTTAGGCTGGAGAGGTGGCTCTGTGATTAAAGGCACTTGCTTGCAAAGCCTGATGGCTGGTGTTCGCTTCCCCAGTTCCCACATAAAGCCAGTTGCATAGAGGGGGACATGCATCTGGAGCTTGTTTGCAGCAGCAAGAAGTCCTGGTGTGCTCATTCTCTCATTCTCATTCTCTCTCACTCTGTTCCAACCTTACAAATTAAATAAAAATATTAAAATAAATATTTTATTTTAGTTTTCATTTCACATGAGTTATTTAAGATATTTCTCCCACTAGTTCCACTAGGCATATGAAAAAACTGAGGTAAGGTTACATGCCTAAGGTATCATGCAGGTACATGGCTGGACTGTTATTTGATCCTGGTATCCCCACAACTCATGTCCCCAAGATTGAAGAATGGGGATGCTGAGCTTCAGGACACAGAAAGTGGCTCTTAAAAATGTGATAAAAATGGGCTGGAGAGATTGCCTAGTGGTTAAGGCACTTGCCTGAAAAGCCTAAGGACCCAGGTTCAATTCCCCAGTACCCACATAAGCCAGGCACAGAAGGTAGTGCATGCATCTGGAGTTTGTTTATAGTGGCTAGAGAACCCGGTATGCCCATTCTCTCCCTCCCTCTCTCTCTCTCTCTCTCTCTCCCTCATAAATAAAAATAAGATAATTTTTAAAATGTGATAAAAAGAAGCTAGGGAGATGATTCAGCATTGAAAGGCACTTGCCTGTGAAGACTGGTGGCCAGGGTTTGATTCCCCAGTTCCCCCATAAAGCCAGGTGCACAAAGGGGAGCGTACATCTGGAGTTTGTTTGCAGTAGCATAAAGCTCCGCTGTGCCCCTTCCTCCCGCCACCCCCCCCCCCCCCGCCAATCTCTCTCTCTCTCTCTCTCTGTCCCTATCTGTGTCTTTCTCTCTCTGTAATAAACAAATTTTTAAAAAAATTTAAATGACTAATTTAGCTTGGTGTGTTGCTGCATGCCTGTAATCTCAGCACTCAGGACAATAAGACAGGAGAGTTGCTATGAGTTCAAGCCTAGCCTGGGCTAAAATAGTACCAGAGTTAAATTAGGAGACCTTAACTTTTTGTCTCAAAACACCAAAAGAAAAAAAAATGATGAATTTACCTGCTTATCTCTCTGATAACAATTATCTTTTAACAAAAAATTCTTCCTGTTTCTCTGCCCTCTCACCTCCATTCCTGTTTCCTCTTTAGGAAATGGGCAGCCATCCACATTGGAAAAATGACTTCACTGTGTTTTTATTCATTACAAGAAAACTTAATCTTTGTCCTCTTTGGGTACAAGGATAGGCAGTCACTGGACTCTTTCCTTCACCACATGGTACTTTTCCTCCAGCCCAAGGTCCCAGCTTCCTGAAAAGTTGAACACAATTTTTTGTCCTTCCACTTCATGCTAGGTGAGTTTGCAGCAGACTTCCTCCACCAGCTGGGTCTTAAAGAGTGAGCAGGGCTCAGGTCAGAAGGCATCACAAAGCAATCTTAGACAATGTGTTCTTCATTACATCCGCAAAATGCCACCAGCACCTTTGACCAAACGTTAATACTGCATGACTTTGACATCTTGAGATGGAGCTGGAGTTTGAGAAATGGGACTGAGGGTTGATTGGGGTCCAAAAATAAATCTTTTCGATTGCCATGAAGCAGTTACAGTTGCACAACTGAAATACCAGCCCTTTGGAAAAGCTATCAAACCCACTCATGCAGTTGGGTAATAACGCCATTTGGAGCGCTTCTTAGATGCTTCGTGTTCGAAGCACAGTGCAGTGAGTTAAGCGGACACAATCCATTACGTGAGACATTTCCAAGACAGGATATATGTTTCAAGTGCTAGCAATGAGCCAGCTCAGAGAGATGCCCATTGCTCCTCTCGGGCCAGCCCGGTGCATTATAATAAGTAACACTTACGAGCTCCTTGTACTTGCGAAAGCTAGGACCCAGGTCCATAGTGCGTGGCTCACGTGTATTATCTCACGTAACCCTCAGAATGACCCTTGAGGAAGGCTCTACTGTTCTGCCGACTTTCAAGTGGAGAAAAGAGCTTCTACTGGTGAGAAACCAGCCCAAGAAACACAGCTAATAAATGGTGACAAGAAATTCAAACCCAAGTCCTCCACAGCCATTGTCCACTTCCTTCATCAGGTTAAAATCTACACAATTCATGCAGAGTGGCTCCAGAGTTGAATGGTCCTGGATTTAAATTTTGGCTTCATGAAGCAATTAAACCATTTCTTTCTTTCTTTCTTTTTTTGAGATAGGGTTTCTCTCTAGGCCAGGCTGACCTGGAATTCACTATGTAGTCCTCAGGGTGGTCTTGAACTCAGTGCAATCCTCCTTTCCTGAGTGCTGAAATTAATGGCATGCACCACCATGCCCAGCTAGACAATTTCTGATACCGTAACAAATACTTGAGATAAATATGCTTATTAAGAGAAAAGGTTTACTTGGGATCTGAGGTTTGGAAGTTTCAGGCCATGGTCTGCTTGTCTGTTGCATTGGAGCCTCTGGAACAGCATGACAAGGAAGTGAATGACATGGAAAACCACTTACCTTATGGCTGAAACACAAAAGAGAAAGGAAGGGAGCCGGGCATGGTGGCTCACGCCTTTAATCCCAGCACTTGGGAGGCAGAGGTAGGAAGATCGCTGTGAGGTCAAGGCTCAAACCCTGCCTTGAAAAAGAGAGAGAGAGAGGGCTGGAGAGATGGCTTAGCGGTTAAGCGCTTGCCTGTGAAGCCTAAGGACCCCGGTTCGAGGCTCGGTTCCCCAGGTCCCACGTTAGCCAGATGCACAAGGGGGTGCACGCATCTGGAGTTCGTTTGCAGAGGCTGCAAGCCCTGGCGTGCCCATTCTCTCTCTATCCCTCTATCTGTCTTTCTCTCTGTCGCTCTCAAATAAATTTAAAAAAAAATTAATAAAAAAATTTTAAAAAAAAGAGAGAGAGAGAGAGAGAGAAAGGAAGGGAGGGACAGAGTCTTATTCCTTCAAAGTCCCACCCTCCAGTGACCAGAAAACCACAAGGCACACCATTTAAAGTTTCCACCACTGTAACACTACAATCATTGTGGAAATCAGTGTGGAGTTTTCTCACAAAGCTAAGAACGTAACTATGACATGACCCAGCTGCACCACTCTGGTCTATACTCTAAAGATTCTGCACTTTACTGTCTAGATTCTTGTTCAGTCATGTTTATTGCTGCTCTACTCACAGTAGCTAGGAAACGGAACCGGCCTACATGCCCAGTAATTGATGGATGCATAATGAAGATGTGTTATGTATACATAATCTAAAGGAATTTTATTCAAGCTATAAATAAAATTGAAATTTTCAAAGGAAAAGGATGGAAAAGAGTTTACTAAGTGAGGTAACCCAGGCTCAGGAAGTCAAAAGCTTCATGCTCTCTTTAATATAAAAGGATCCTAGCTTCAAACCTTTAAATTTGTATATAAGTTAGTAGATTCAGTAGAGGCCAGAAAGCTAGAAAGTGGCCATGAGATTAGGAGCTTAAGAAGAGGGGAAGGCCAGACATGATGTTACACCCCTGTAATCCCAGCACTCAGGAGGCAGAGGTAGGAGGAGGGCAGTCTGGGACTACAGAGTGAGTTCCAGGCCAGCCTTGTCTAGAGTGAGACTCCACCTTGAAAAAACAAGAGGAAAAAGAGTGGGGGAAGGTAGATTAGAGGTGGAAAGGTTTACACAGAGATCAGGGTGGCGGGTTGGAAGGAGAAGAAATGGAGACAAAGTTAACCAAAACTTAAGATGTATGAAAAAGCCACGTGGAAACCCACTTCTTTGTTACCTAATTTAAGAATCTTTTGAGAAAGAGTTTAAGCAGAAGTATCCTGTATGGGTGTTTCCAGAAGCCATCCCAAGCCCCCAAACATTAATCTACGCCACTGCTCTTGGTTGCCCAACGTGAACTAGATGGTAAGACCCTACTGCTGAAAGCACAACATACTTGGGTTGCAAGACACTGAGAAACAAAGCTTGAGCTGAGTTGGAAGCCTCCTCCCTTCTGGCCAGCTGCCATAATGTTGAAAAGCTCTATGGAGGATGCTGGGAAGGAAAAGCCGTCAGCGGTCTTACCCAGAAGTGAACCCTGGGAGCTGCACAGGCGACCAGCCCAAGTGTGTCCACTGATGCAATGGTGGCATGACTGTTAAAAGGGTAACCAACTGCGCTCTGATTGGATTTAGTCCTGCTCCATGAGAGGAATTCATACCTCACTAAAAACCTAGTCAAAAGGCTATGGCTGGGCTGGAGAGATGGCTTAGTGGTTAAGCACTTGCCTGTGAAGCCTAAGGACCCTGGTTCAAGGCTTGGTTCCCCAGGTCCCATGTTAGCCAGATGCACAAGGGGGCGCACTAGTCTGGAGTTGAATGCAATGGCTGGAGGCCCTGGCGCACCCATTCTCTCTCTCAATCTCTCTCTCTCTCTCTCTCTCTCTCTCTCTTTTTCTCTCTATCTCTCTTTCTCTCTGTCACTCTCAAATAAATAAACAAAAAAAATGCTTTAAAGGCTATGGCTGGGAGGGGCATATAGTCTAGGGAAGCTATTACTGTTGTTTGGCCTAATGGATATGTTGTGCCCATCAAATTTACCCTCTAAATGTTTATGTTCATGCCCATATATTAGTGCTGCTCTCAACTTTGAGCCAAGGAGCTTCCTTTTGCAATTGGCAGTGACTACTGGGGAGCCTCAAAACTCATCAGTGTGCTGAGAATGAGTAACAGTTGAGTGCTCAGCACCAAGGGAGACATTTCTGTCACCCCCTCCAAGGCTCGGGGAACACTGAGGAAGAGTGAAGTGGAAAGAGTGTAAGAGCCAGAGAATGGTGAGGAGTGCTCTGAAACTATGTCATGCAGACATGAAGGAGCCACAGGGCTCATGGCCTCCCAATGACTATCACTGCCTGTACAACATGGGGCTCGTCAAGTCTATCATGGATGGCGGTGAACAGCATAAGAGCTGGCTTGTTGTTGGAACAAAACACCTGATCAGAAGCAGCTTAGGAAACCAAAGGGTTTATTTCTAGCTTCTGGTTTTGAGGAGAAGTCTCATCACAGCTGGTGGGGGAAAGCATAGCAGACAGCTCGTTAACAGCACTCAGTGAGGCTGGACTAAAAGAACTCAAGGCCTGCCCCTGTGGTACATCTCCTCCAGTAAGGCTCCACTTCCCAAAGGCTCCACCAGCAGCCAATCAAGTATGAGTCTTAAACACATGAGGTCATGCAGGACATTTTACATTCAGATCACCACATTCCACCCCTGGCCCCCATAGACTCAGGGCATCTCGTGATGCAAAATGTAGTCAATCAAACTTTCAAAGGCCCCATAGTCTTTGCCAGTCTCAGAACTGCCCAGAACTCTGAAGCCCAATGTCTCATCTAAGACTCAAGGCAATCCCTTAACTATGAACCCTGTGAAATCAAGTTGCGTACCTCTAGCGCACAAAGGCACAGGCCCATTTCAAACAGGAGGAATGGAAGATGAGATGGATGCAAGAAAGAAAACCAGCAGGACAAATATCAAATCCTGCAGCTCCATATCTGGCATCTAGGTAGCCCCCAGCATATGGATGGAAAGGGTTTACTTCACCTTACAGTTTCAAAGGGAAGCTTCATCATGGTGGGAAAAGAATGCCAGGAGCAGATAGCCTGGCATCACATCTGTTTATCAGCAGGGAGGAAGCAGCAAGAGTCAGCTCACTAATGATGCCCAGTGGGCCTGCCCCAGAGACACACCTCCACCAGCAAGACCCCGCTAGCTAGGAACTAAGCATGAGGCTTAATCACAAACACAGAAGGCCATGGGGACCAGTTCACCTCAGAGGGGAAAAAATATCAAATGATAAAAGGGACTACTTGGAAAGAAGGGGTTCAATGGAAGGGGAACACAAAGAGGGGATAAGAGAAGGTAATAGGAGGGGGTGAGAATCAAGGTACTTTATATCCATGAAAAAAAAAAATTGTCAATAAGAGGCTGGAGTGATGGCTTAGTGGTTAAGGAGTTGGCCTGCAAAGCCAAAGGACCCAAGTTCGATTCCCCAGGATCCACGTTAGCCAGACGCACAAGAGGGCACATGCATCTGGAGTTTGTTTGCAGTGTGGCTGGAGGGCCTGGTGTACCCATTCTCTCTCTCTCTCTCTCTCTCTCTCTCTCCCTTCTCGTTCTCTGTCAAATGAATAAATAAAATAGAATATATTTTTAAAACTGTCAATAAAAGTTTAAATGTTTTTACCACTGCCTCCCCCTTAGCACCAAGCTGGGGAGCAAGCCCTTAATACATAAGTCTTCAATTGCAGACCCAAATTATAATCCTCTCTAAACTTTAATTGCAGCATCTACAAAACATGATAACACTAATGCTTAGTTTGCAGGAAAATGAATAAATATTTTTGTAAATATCTTGCATCCAAAGAACCATCATGGATCAGTTCTTGAACCAAAATTCTTTTTATATTTTTATTTATTTGCAAGCAGAGGGAGGGAGAAAAAAGAGAGAATGGGCACCCCAGGGTCTCTAGCTGCTGTAGAGGAACTCCAAATACATGTGCTACTTTGTGCACCTGGCTTTATGTGGGTACTAGGGAATCTAACCTGGGTCTTTAGGCTTTACAGGTAAGCACCTTAACTGCTGAGCCATCTCTCCAGCCCCCAAACCCTTTTTAAATGAAAAACAAGAATTAAAATTCTTCATTGTCAGTAATCATCATTTTGCTTCACTCTTTAAAAAAAAAAACAAAAAAAAAACTCTAGTCTGGGATGGGCACTTAATTATGTGCAGCAACAATTTGTCTTTATTTTTGTTATTGTTTTAAATAACCAGCCCATCTAATTGAAATACTATTTAAATGACTCTACTTCTCCTCTACTATCTTTAGAGGAAAAAAAAAAAAACTCCAAACTATTTCTCCCCCAAACAACAGATATGTAGCATTAGTCCCATATTGGTAGCTCCAAGTCATGTTCATTCAAGATTTTATCTTGGAGCTGGGCATAATGGTGCAAGCCTTTAATCACAGCACTGGGGAGGGAGGAAGAGGTAGGAGGATCACTGTGGGTTCAAGGCCACCCTGAGACTACATAGTGAATTCCAGGTTAGCCTGAACTAGAATGAGACCCTACCTTGAAAAGCCAAAAAATAAAAATAAATTTATCTTGATCTGTACCTATCTAGACATCTGAATAAACAAAGCACAGGACCAAAGCTCTCTGGCAAAGAAGTCAAGAGGGGAGGCCACCTACCTGGGCTTAAGCACAAATACAGCTTACACCGAGAGAAGAAACTGGCATTTGATCTATAGACTTTCTCTGTCTTAACTCATGGGAATGTGCCTGAGTTAGCCCAGCATTGCCTCCTTCATCCTTGATCCAAGATTTTTCTTCACTGATAAATATTACCAGTGAATTCACTGTTCCAAGGTCTTGAGGACTCACACAGGTGACGTCGTCAGGAGAGAAGATGCTGTCGGTTCACACTCGCTGCCTTCTTGTCCTCAGTGGAATGGAAAGAGTGGTTGGTGGATCCTGCTTGCCCTCGTGTCCTCCAGGAATTCATTTCTACAGACTCTTCTTTTCTCTGCTCAGCATCACATCCTCCTTCTGTGCATCATTTCGATCTGTCCACAAACTTCCTCTAAAAATCCTCAGGACCACCTATCTGCTCCCCCCACTCTGCTCCTTTGCACAGGAAAGGTCTGGAAGATCTGATTGCGCTTCATCGTCTGTACTTCTCCTTTATTCAAATATTTTATTTTTGTTTATTTATTTATTTGACAGAGAAAGAGAGAGAGAATATGAATGGCACTGCAAACAAACTCCTGATGCGTGCGCCCCTCGTGCATCTGGCTAATGCGGGTCCTGGGGAATCGAACCTGGGTCCTTTGGCTTTGCAGGCACACTCCTTAACCATTAAGCCATCCCTCCAGCCCTGTACTTCTCCTTTCTTATCCCACTGACATTCTTCATCAGGATGTGGGGCGAACTCTGCCTTTATCTTTCTTGGCTCATTAGCAGCCCCTGGCTCACAAAACATATGCTTCTTGAAGCTTCTATGTCCTTGCGCTTGCCTCCTCTTTTCCTCTTTGTGCATGTGTTCACATGTGTAAGCAGGAGCACGTGCACGTGTGAGTGCAGAGAACAGAGGCTGATGTCCAGTGTCTTCTTCAAACACTTTCCACTTCATTTTACTAAGGCAGGTTCTCACTGAACCCAGAGTTCCCGTCTCTCCACCATGCCTGCCCAATGTTTGGCTGGTCAACGTGTACGAGGGTGACACAGATGTGAACTCTGATCCTGGTGCCTGCACAGCAAGCGCATCGCCCCAGCCTCTGATCTTTTCCTACACTTCTCTATAGTGCCTTCTCTAGCAGCTGGCGCCTCCTTGCTCCCCACTAGCCTCTAATTATTGGAGGGTCCCGCCCTCTATCCTCAAAGCTCCTCTCCTCTCTCTGTTACAGCCTACCTAACTCTACCTAGCTCTGCCCCCGCTTTTAATTCATGCTGTCTGTACACACGCTGAACAAGTTAAATACAATGTATGCCTTTAATCCCAGTACTTGGAAGGCAGAAGTAGAAGGATTGCTTTGAGTTCAAAGCCAGCCTAGACTATGAAATGGGTTCTAGTTCAGCCAGGGATAGAGTGAAATCCTACCTTGGAACAAACAAACCAAAAGAAGTACAATTCACTGATACCATATAAATGCCAACATCTCCCACATATAGCCTGGATCTTTTCCTTGACCCCAGATAGAGACACTCAAGCCCACATGACAACCGTATTCAAGGTCCACAAACCCAACAGAGAAGCATGGCCTTTCCCCAAAATCCATGCTCCTTCAGTCCTTAGCCTCCTGAGGAAATGTCATGTTGGCCACATGCTTGCTCAGCCCCCAAACCCAAGAGTCACCCTAACTTTTCCTTGAATTCCAAAGCTCCGATAAAAGCCCAGTCTTTGTACAGACCTCCATGGGCTGAGGAAATGGCTCGGTGCGTGAAAGGGCTTGCTGCACAAGCAGGAGGATCAGAGTTTGGATCCCCAACACCCACATAAAAGCTTGGCTCAGGGCTGGAGAGATGTCTTAGCAGTTTAGGTGCTTGCCTGAGAAGCCTAAGGACCCAGGTTCAATCCCCTGGTACCCATGTAAGCCAGATGCACAGGGTGGCGCATACATCTGGAGTTTGTTGGCAGCGGCTAGAGGCCCTGGCATGCCCATTCTCTCTCTCTCTCTCTCTCTTTCTCTTTCTCTCTCTCTCTCTCCATCTGCCTCTTTCTCTCTCCCCACACTGGAGAGGCGGCAGCAGGAAGATATGTGGGGCTTGCTGGCTTGTTTACCTAGACGGGTGTCGCAGTCAGGTTTGCATTGCTGGAAGAAAAACAACCCAACCAAGAGCAGCTTGTGGGAAGAAAGGTTTATTTCAGTTTATAGACTCGAGGGGTGCAGGAGAAAAAAATGGCATGAGCAGAGGGTGGACATCACCTCTTTGCCAACATCAGGTGGACAACAGCAATAGGAGAGTGTGCCAAGCACTGGCATAGGGACACTGGCTATAACACCCATAAGCCCACCCCCAGCAATACACCACTTCCAGGAGGCTTTAATTTCCAATTGCCATCAGCTGGGGACCTAGCATTCAGAACACCTAAGTTTATAGGGGATACCTAAATCAAAACACCACAATGGGTGAGTTCCAGGTTCAGTGATAGACCCTGTCTCATAAAAAGTAAGGTGGAAAAGGGGTAAAAGAAGATGCCTGACATTGACCTCTGGCCTCCATATCCACTCGTACACACACGTGCCCCCCTGCGTATGAATACACATACACCCACATACACATGCCAATAAAAAAGAAGAGACTTTGAACCCTTCTGTGTTCCTTCTGTGATAGCTTCCATTGTTTTGGGGTGTGTTTGTGTGTGTGTGTAGTATGTGTGGTATGATGTGTGTGTGTATAGTGTATGTGTATGTAGATGTTTACTCCCACACTCAGGCATGCACAAATGTTGGGTATCCTCCTCGGTCGCAATCCTGGTTTCCCCAACACGGAAGCTCTCACTGAACCAGACTGGCTGACCAGTGAGTCCCAGCAATTCTACGATCTTTGCTCCCCACAGGGTTGGGGCTACAAGCAGGCCTGGCCACCCCCAGCTGTTTACATGGTGCTGGTGGCCTCAGCTCCTCCTCACACCTGCAAGGTGAGGCTCTTACAGCCATTTCCCAGCTCCCCAGAGGCCATTTCTTGCTTCATCTGTTTAAACAACCCCTAATTATCTCCTAATCAAGTCTTATCTTGATTGTCATCTGTCCTCCATGCAGCAGCCAGAGCGAACATTCTAAAGTGTAATTTAAAATCACAAACCCTGGGCTGGAGGGATGGCTTAGCGGTTAGGACACTTGCCTGTGAAGCGAAAGGACCCAGGTTTGATTCGTGGGTCCCATATAAGGTAGTGGCCCATGTTCTGGAGATTGCAGGGCTAGAGGCCCTGCTGAGCCTTCTATATAAATACATCTGCCTCTTTCTCTCTCTATCTCTTTCTCAAATAAATAATTTTTTGTTTTTGCATTTTTTTAATTTATAAACTTTTGTTTATACTTATTTATTTATTTGAGAGCAACAGACAGAGAGAAAAAGAAGCAGATAGAGAGAGAGAATGGGCATGCCAGGGCCTACAACCATTGCAAATGAACTGCATCTGGCTAACGTGGGTCCTGGGGAATCAAGCCTCGAACCACGGTCCTTAGGCTTCACAGGCAAGTGCTTAACCACTAAGCCATCTCTCCAGCCCTGTGTTTCGTTTCTTTTCTTTTCTTTTTTTTTTTTTGGTTTTTTTTTTTTTTTTTTTGTTTTTCGAGGTAGGGTCTCACTCTGGTCCAGGCTGACCTGGAATTCACTCTGTAGTCTCAGGGTAGCCTCAAACTCATGGCGATCCTCCTACCTCCGCCTCTCGAGTACTGGGATTAAAGGTGTGCGCCACCACGCCCAGCTCCAGCCCTGGTTTTGTATTTTTTAGATAGGGTCTTACTCTAGCTCAGGCTGACCTGAAATTCACTATTGTCATCTCAAGGTGACATTGAATTCATGGCAATCTCTCCTACCTCTGCTTCCCAAGGGCTGGAATTAAAGGTATGTGCCACCATGCCCGGCTAGAAAATATATTTTTTTAATTAAATGAAATAAAGCAGGAACCTTGGCCAGGCATGATGGCATATACCTTTAATCCCAGCATTTGGGAGACACAGGTAGAAGGATCACTTGTGAGTTCGAGGCCAGCCGGGACTACAGAGTGTATTCCAGGTCAGACTGGGCTAAAACCCCAATTGTTTTTTCCTCACAAATCCCAAGTGACACAGTCCCTGCCCACCTCTCTAAACTCATCTCCTTCAGACATGACAATCACTACAATGGCTGCCCTCTGACCCCTGCTTAAGTGCCTTTGGCCTTGCTTTTCCTTCTGCCTAGAATATCAGCTTAACGAAAGCAGCCTTCCCGGGGATTCTACCCGTTCTTCTCTTTTCCTTTCTAGCCGTCCTGGAAAATTCACTTACTCACCCACCTGGTCTCATTGAGCCAGAAGTGTCCAGAATCAGGAAGGTGAGCTGGTGAGCAGCATGTGACCCCTGCCCTTTGCACACATCTCCCTGGATCCAATCCCCGCTCGGTGCCTTGGATTACAACACCGTTTTTGCTTTCCTCGGTGACCTGTCTGGATCTCACGGTCTGCTTTCTGAGCTCAGCTCCCATCTGGCTCCTGGCTCAGCAGTTTTCTTGGACATCACTCACACCTGGTGCTGGAGAGACATTTCCTCTGCCACCCTGGGCCACCAGCCTGATTCTCAGTGGACACAGCTCTGTCTGAGGTTGGCTAGCCACATGAGAGTCAGTATTCACTGGCCCTGGAAATAAGGATTCCTCTGACCTTCCCACTTAACAGAGCTCCATATGCAGCCCCAGGCAACAGGGGCTCCATGAGCATCATGTCTCTCAGTTTTCACAAATTTAAAATTAAGATATTGGAGCCAGGCATGGTGGTGCATGCCTTTAGTCTCAGCATTTGGGAGGTTGAGGCAGGAAGAGTCATGAGCTCAAGACCAGCCTGGGCTATGTAGTAAGAAAAGAAAAAAAAAAGTAGGTGATAATCCCCATTTAATAGATGCCAAAACCAAGGCTCAGAGATAGTTGAAATAATTTGCTCGTGGTCATGTAACGAATGCATGGGGGAGCCTTAATCCCCTTAATCCTTACACACTAGGTATTTGGTTATACGTTTCTTCCTATGCCTCAAGCACACCAGCTTATATTCTTCTTAAGATCCAGGATATTTTCTTCTTTATTATTTTTGTTTATTTAGTAGAGAGAAAAAAAGAGAGAGACAATGGGCATGCCAGGGTCTCCAGCCACTGCAAATGACCTCCGGAAGTATGTGCCACCATGAGCATCTGGCTTACATGGGTACTGGGGAATCAAACCTAGATGCTTAGACTTCGCAGGCAAGCGCCTTAAACGCTGAGCCATCTCTCCAGCCCCAGGATCTTTTCTTGTTCACCATTCATAGAGCACAGGAAAGGATATTTGGCTAGCCAACATATTTTTGTAAAGGCTTTGCCAATGCTAATGCATTGGTGTTTTAATTTGCATGTAGTATAACGAACAGATTAATGTCAAGACCCAGCATCCTAACACCAGTGTTGCCTTTCCTATTTCCTACTGTTAGCTAGTTGGACTATTTCCACCTTTGAAATTTAATGTGCAGCAGAGTAATTTGCTTTTGCTTGATCATGGAATGGGTGTGAGTAGAATAAAAAGCCAGCGAACAATACATAACTTTCTGTGTTTTTCGTGGGACTATGCAAGGTGAATCCAATCAAGTAATAGACTAATTATACAAAATAGAGAAACAGCTCTGGAATTGTAACAGTAAATATCACACTTAAATATCACAATTTTTACTGGAAAGATACATTTAACATGGTGTAAAATGTACAGTGGGCTTCAATTGAAAACAAATGCATGACAGACTTCTGCAACTCTAGAGGAGGGGAGCATCAGTCTTTTAGCAACTAAATGTGGTACCATTTAAAATTGGTACCACAAGCGTCTGTGGTGGGGAGGGAGGGTCTGTATCATTTTAGGGCTATGATTTCTAGCTCAGATTTCTATGCGTCCGGCTGGATAACTC